>NW_023425527.1:5472500-6039667 GCF_014108245.1 Pipistrellus kuhlii | reverse complement strand
AACATCGACCAACTGCCTCTTGCACACCCCCTACTGGGGATGTGCCCGCAACTCAGGTACATGCCCTTGACCAGAATCAGTGGTAGAGCATCAGTCTGCAGGCTGATGCTCTACCACTGAGCCAAACCGGTTTCAGCAGATTCTTACGATCTTCAAGTCTGTGTTTAGGACTCTGTATAATATTTTTTATTTCTGTCAGTGTATGCTTTATTTCTAGTTGATCCCTTTTCATATCCTCATAGGTCTCATTTATTTTATCGGCCTTTTCTAGGAAATTCTTGAAATACTTTATAACTGTGGTTTTCAATTCCATGTCCATTCTTTGCTTCCCTCCATTTCCTTCCTTTGTGGCCTGCCTCTTCTCTGCATTTTAGCTGCTTCTGTGAGTTGATGGAGTAGCTTTGTGTGCTAGGTGTCCTAGCAGGGCCCAGAAGCTCAGCCTTCCCAGTTACCTGAGGTGGACAGTCTTGGTGCAGCCCTTTGTGGGTTGTGTGTGCAGTCTTGTTGTTAAGCCTTGCTTGTTGTTGGTATCACTGGGGAAAGTTGATCTCCAAGCCAATTGGCTGTGAGGATCAGCAGTGTCTCAGCTAGGAGGGCTTCTGTGCTCAGCTTGGATGGGGAGGAGTCTCAGAGTGGCACAGACAAGCTTTGGTTTCCTGTTAGCCCCACTTTAAGAGGGTCCTATTCCTCAAGTCCCGCAACACTGGCTGCTGGCATGCGTACCACTTGGGGGAAGGCTGTTCTCGAGTTTTGCTTGCTCCCTGATAGTCAGTTTCTTCCCGGATCAGAGTTGGCTATCAGTTCCATTGGGAAGTTATGTTTTTCTCCATATCGAGAAAGCTAGACACTGGGAGGGCTTCTGTGCTCATTTTGGGTGGAGCGGAGTCTCGGGGTGGCTTAGACAAGCTTTGGTTTCCTGTCAGCCCCGCCCAAAGAGGGTCCTGTTCCTGAGTCCTGTAGTAATGGCTGCTGGCCACGTTCACCTGTGAGAGAGTTTTGCCCACTGCCTGACAGTCCAATTTCTCCTTTATTGGAGCTGGCTATCAGTGCAATAGGGAGGTTTTTCTTTCCTCCCAAACAAGAAAGCTAGCTGCAAGTTAGCTGCCCACCCTTTCCGAGTGTGCTGCGAGTAAGCCAGCATTGTATTTGGTGGCCACCCTTTCTTCGAGCACAGATCTCCGCACCTCCACAGCTCCTGAGGGTCTGCATCCTTTCTCTTCCTTTCCTAGATGTTAGAGCTTCCACTCAGCCAGCCTTCTGGTGGTTCAGGGCGATATTTGCTCTGTTTTCCAGTTGTAATTTTAAAATTGTTGTGGTAGGCTGCATTTAGTTGTTTACCTTATCCCACCCTCTTGGTTTCTCTGCCCGCAAATGTTCTTATAAGATGGAGGAAGGATAGTAAGAATCAGAGACCATATGTGATGACAGAAGTAGAGGAGAGAGAGAGACAGACATAGAAAGGGAGGGAGAGTAAGGGGGGATTTAATGAGGCTTTGAAGATGGAGGAAGGGGGCCATGAGATAAGAAATGTAGGAAACTTCTATAAATTGGAAAAGGGAAAAAAATTAATTCTACTTTAGAGCTTCCAGAAAGACTTCTGACCTCCAGAATTTAAGATAATATATTTGTGTTGTTTTAAGACATTAATTTGATAATTTCCTGTTTATAGTTACAATAGAAAATGAGTACAGATTTGTATAAATATAAGAAGGGTGCTGCTGTAACAAATAGTAAAAATGTAGCAGTGGCTTTAGAATTTGAAATGGGCAGAGGCTGGAAGACTTTTTAGCATGATAGAAAAAGCCCAGATTTCCTGGAATAGTCTGCTGGCAGTGAAAGAAATCAACACACGATACTTAACATCCTCTCCTCATGCTGGGCCTGTGGCCAGTGCTTTGTGCCCACATTTCATCATGCAAGGAGTAAGGAATTCCAGGCTGAGCTGGATTCCAAATTTCTTCAAAATAAATAGACGTGACTTGAAAAGGGAGTGTGAACAGATTATTTGGGGGTTTTAGCACAGAGCCACCCTTCGCTTGGCCTCCCCTCCTTCCAGACCCCACACCTCACCTGCCTGGCATTAGAGGGCCCATTGGTTCGCACTCCACTTCCTTTGCCTCTTGGCATCCTCAGCAATTAGAGGTTGACTCATGACCGGGGACCAAGGCCATAGACTGCAGGAGAGGGAGAGAGGCAGGGAGGGGTTGGACCTGGCATGAGGGGCAGTGAGTTCCTTACACCGCTGCCGGGAAATTGTCTGCTGACTGATGTATCAGAGCCGTTTAGACAGTGTGACTTGGAGCTATGGTGGAATCACCTCTCTTCTCTCCAGCTCCCGCTGGTTGAAATGGAAGTTTTCTGAGAGACACACTCCCAGATCTTAACATCTAGGGCCCATGGGGCTCCCCTATTGATAACACTAGGTTAGCCTTACTTTATTTATGGAGACTCAGAACACCCAGTTTGCTGGGTCAGTGCCAGTTCCTTAATTAAAGCCCCCATGTCCTTCGTCCAGCCAGGGTCTCCTAGCACCTCAGGCTGCCAGAGGTAGTGCCTGGTCTGTTTTGGCCCAGCAGCCATCTCCCCATCGAATTGGGAAGGCCAGTACCATGCGAAATGCATTCGCTTGGGTAAGATAGCGGCTTTCTTAGAGCAGGGTCTGTCTGTGTTCCTATGGATGAAACAGATATCTCCCAGGTAAGTTAGACATCATGCAAAGGTACACAGACTTTATGGGGACATTAGGATAAAAAGGCCCATCCGTGGAAATGGATGATTCTGGCCGCCAGGGTGGGGATGGGGGGATAGTGATGGGAAGAAGGACATTCTGGTTTCAAGGAAGCTGAATCCTTAAAACGTGAGTTGAGGAAGGAGCTTCTGTATCTTAGGTCACAGGTCTGCCTCCTCCATCTACCACACTCAACATTTCACCTGCCCACCTCTTTCTTTTCCAAGGCTGACTCTGGCTCCATAGTCAGGTCCTCGTCACCTCCTTCCGGGACCATGGCAGAAGCCTCTCCCTTGTCCCTGTCTCTCCAGATGTGCATGAAGCCACCAAGTTACATTTCCTGAAACTCACCTCGGGATCTCTGAACCTGGGGATCTCAGAACCTGGTGTGTCCTTCTTCAGTGGAGCAAATGTTTTCAACATCTTTTAACTTATGAAGTGGAGCACTAATTAACCACTTTGAAATTCAGAATCCTTTACTCAACCTTTATTTCTAAACATCCCTAATACCTGACCCAGACATGAACCTCAATGGAAATCTGATCAGTTTATTCTCTCTTAAAAAAAAATCATATTTATTTAGTTTTATTTTTTTAATCCTCACCTGAGGATATTTTCCCATTGATTCCTGTTCAGGGCCCAAGCCTGTGAGGAGACTGCAACCAAGGTATGTGCCCTTGACTGGAATCGAATCTGGAATGCTTTTGTCCACAGGCTGATGCTCTGTCCACTGAACCATACTGGCTATGGCAGTTTTCTCCCTCTTTTATGTACCTACTATATATATATATATATATATTTTTTTTTTTTTTCCTTCTAGGTATTTGCTTATACTCTTCCTTCTTTTCTTAACAATCTTGTAATTTTTAAAGAATACCACACTTCTCATTCAGCAAGGTTAAATTTAAGTCTTACCCTCTTTATGCAATTCTAATCTAACCATTTAAAAAAATACATATTTTATTGTTTTTTTACAGAGAGGTAGAGAGAGGGATAGAGAGTTAGAAACATCGATGAAAGAGAAACACGAATCAGCTGCCTCTTACACACCCTCTATTGGGGATGCGCCCACAACCAAGGTACATGTTATGACCGGAATATAACCTGGATCCTTTCAATCCGCTCTGTCCAATGAGCCAAACCGGTTTTGGCTCTAACCATTATATTGATGGTGATTAAGTTTCCCCCTGATTTCACAAAGTCTGCAGTGTCTGTATTACTCCACGTTGGAGAATTAATTGAATGGGGAAAGATTGGGGTTAGTTGCAATCGATTAGGGGAGATATTAGGGGGTGGCTCAGAACTCTAAGAAAAGAAATGGGGGTGGGACTCTTGCTAAAGGAGTCACAAGGGTAATTGGGACCTGGGCAGACAGTGTTGGGGCCAGAATGGCAGGAATAGGATGCCTGATTGAGTCTTGCCCTAAAAGTTTCTCTCTAGGCACTCAGATGAGCCCCCAGGGGGAAAGACCAAGGCAATCCACGTCCTCATTCCTTCAAAACATGAGCCCTGTCCTCTGAAGCCTTGCCCCTCCCTCCTCATCAAGCAAATACTCAGCTTTTTAGCTTCCTTCAAGAAAACACCAAAAGTCAGGTTTTGTACAAAAATATATACATTGCTCCTGAGTAACATCATTACATCTCCATAATAACGTTTTTAGCAATGCCTTAGAATTTAAGACAACACGTGTTTGTTTTCATGATTGTCGCAAGGACTCTCATGCCACTTCAGGGGTGGAACTGCAGGGCACCCGCCCCTTAGGGAAGCAATTTAGACAAACACCAGTGTCCATAGGAGAGAAACTTAAAACATCAATATCTTAAATGAGGTTAGCATTACTTAAGACATCACATTTTATAGCAATAAACAAAGCTCATATTCTTTGAAAATATAATAAAATAATATTGGAGGGCATTTAGGGACAGTTAGGAGGCAATAAATTAGGGTTAGATTCTTGGGTTGTGGAGTGGTCATTCAAGGCTTTGGAGTTTGGGTTCTCTTGTCTAGGTGCTTCATGGAATCCTGGACCCACTTCAGCTGGGGGTCAGCACAGATATACTTCTGTTTGGTCTTGAAGCTGTGGGGAGAGAGGGCACGGTTAGATGCAGTTCCATTGAGGTGTCAGCCTAGCCTTGCAGCTCAGTTGTCTCTAAGTAGCTGCCCTGGGAGCTAATTAGAAGAGGGAGGAGGGAACCCAGTGCAAACTGCTCCCCTGGCGGACCCAGGTGAAGCCATCCTGACCTCTGACTGAAGACACTGGCCTGGTCTGAATAAGCACCGGGGTGGAGAGTGATGCTGAGAGTCAGGTTTTCCCTCCTGATCTCAGAATTCCCACTGGGCCCCTCCAGGGACTGGATTAGGTGGTTCGCTCTCTGACTCTAAGGTTTGAGGCTCCCTTTTCCTGGGGAAAAACTGGACCAGGGAGGGCTGGGGCTCAACTCACATCACAGCCTCTCTGGGGCACTTGCTGCTGGTGACTCTCTTGTAGCTCACCAGCTTAGGCATTGGGATCTTCTTCTCCCGGAATGTATAGCAGCAGGTTGGGGAAATGACTCCATCTGGGAAAGGAACAACAAAGAGAAAGCGTTTTAGGACGGACTGGACTTTTTTTTTTTTTTTTTTTTTTAAATCTTAATCAGAGCAGAAAAGAAGTAGTTAGGAGAAGGCAAAGGGAAATGAGGAATAGGGGTAGAGCCCATTTTGATTTCAATACTTCTGTGGATCTTGCAGAGCTAGGATGTCACACTGACTCAGTTTCTTGTGCTGTGACATGGGCATAGAGCACTGCTACCGTGTTTCCTCTAAAATAAGGCATCCTCCGAAAATAAGACCTAGCGCATGGAAAGATAAGACATCCCCTGAAAAGAAGACCTAGGGCAACTTTGGGAGGAAAAAAAAAATCAATATAAGACCCTGTCTTATTTTCGGGGAAACAGGGTACTAGAGGGCAGGGGAGCTGCTAAAATGACAAGATTCCTGGGAGTGTCACTAGGAGGAGCTAAGAATGCAGACCCTTGTGATCAGGGATGGTCAGGGACCCCACTATGGGTCTCCCTTTAGGCTCCACATAACCTATGCCTGGCCATGAGTCTCCTGATGCCCAGTGCCTCTTGCTGAGCCGTGTCTCAGGAAGCTGGGCTGAATGAAGCACAGTCCCGATGCTGGGGCTCTTCCACTCCCCTTCACTGTACCCCCACACCCACCACCTGAGTCCCCCTCTCTGTGATCATCCCAGCCCCCCCAAATACTGCTGAAAGGAGCTAAGGCGGTGACTACAGTGTGTGTGTGTGTGTGTGTGTGTGTGTGTGTGTGTGTGTGTATGTGTGTTTCCACAGCTGGAGTCCTGAAAGTGGCCGGATTTGGGTTCCTCAGCTGGATTTCTCACCCTGCCTCTGCCCAGGAGCACCTGTGCGACCAGCGGCATACCTCATCCTTTTCCCAGTTCCCTGACCTTGTTGTTAAAGTGAGGCTGGGGATCCCCCTTCTGTTCTCATGTGCCATGATCACCCAGAGATGGGGTGATGTGCTTCCAATGGAAGGAGGGTGGGCGCTTACCTGGCTGAGCGAGCACCTGGGTGTTGAGGGCGGCCATGGTGAGCAGCAGGCACAGGAGGGCTGCGGAGACCTTCATGCTGGAGGGTGAGGAGATGAGCTTCAAGGAGAGAGTGGCTGGAGAGATAGAGGCTGGAGTCTGAGCCTGTGAGTGTCTGTGCTGTTCTGGCTGCTCTGTATTTCTTTTATTGGGACCAGGAGTGGGTGGAGTAACCCGAACTCTGAATTGTGCTGAGCCAGTGGAACAGCCTGGGTGATTTCCAGGAAAGAGGGAGGAAGCAGTGGGGTTTTGGACCCGGCACTTTTGGGAGGGAAATGGGGGTGTATGGGGCACAGTTATATTCAAAGTGACCACAGACAGGAACCAAATGGGTTATTCTTAAGAATTCTGCTTTCTCTGATGTGAAAACTCTGCAGAAAATAACAGAAGCAAGGAAGCAAAAGATAAGGGTGAAGGAAAGTATCCTGGGCTAGCCCTGGCCCACCGTGTACTCTTTTACCTGGTCCCTAGCCGTGGTAGTCTGAATAATAACCCCTTCCCAAGAAGGCCCAAGTCCTACCCCTGGAAACTGTGATATGTTACCTGACATGGCAAAAAGACTTTTGCAGATAGAATTCATTTAAGGATCTTGAGATGCTGAGATTATCCTGGATTATCCAGACAGGCCCAATATAATCACAAATGTCCTTTATTTCTTTCCTTCTTTCTTTCCTTCTTTCTTTCCTTCTTTCTTTCCTTCTTTCCTCCTTTCTTTCCTTCCTTCTTTCTTTGTTTCTTTCTTTGTTTCTTTCTTTGTTTGTTTCTTTCTTTCTTTCTTTCTTTCTTTCTTTCTTTCTTTCTTTCTTAAATAAATCTTTATTTTTCACATTATTACAATTGTTCCTCTTTTTTCCCCTCCATTGCTCCCCTCCACGAGGTTCCTACCCCACCCTCTGCCCTTTCCCCACTCCCACTTTCCTCATAAATAGGTGCACAGTTTTTGTTCAGTCTTTTCTTGCACCCCCCCACTACCCTTTTCTCTGAGAATCGTCAGTCCACTTCCTTTCTATACCTCTGATTATATTATTTTTACCACTTAATACTGTTAATTAGATTTTTTAATTCCCTTGGTTTTTAGATTCACTTGTTGATAGTTACCTATTTGTTATTCATAATTTTTTTATATATATTTTATTGATTTTTGTACAGAGAGGAAAGAAGAGAGATAGAGAGTTAGAAACATCGATGAGAGAGAGTCATCGATCAGCTGCCTCTTGCACACCCCCTACTGGGGATATGCCCGCAACCAAGGTACATGCCCTTGACCGGAATCAAACCCAGGGCCCTTCAGTCCCCAAGCCGACGCTCTATCCATTGAGCCAAACCGGTCCCGGCTGTTATTCATAATTTTTATCTTTATCTTCTTCCTCTTCTTAAAGAATACTTTTCAGCATTTCATATAATTCTGGTTTGGCAATGATGAACTCCTTTAGCTTTTTTAAATTTTATTTGTGAAGCTCTTTATCTGGCCTTCAATTCTGAGTGATAGCTTTGCTGGTAGAGTAATCTTGGTTGTAGGTTCTTGCTCTTTATCATTTTGAATATTTCTTGCCATTCTCATCTGGCCTGCATAGTTTCTGTTGAGAAATCAGTTGACAATCGTATGGGTGCTCCTTTATAGGTAACTACCTGCTTTTCTCTTGCTGCTTTTAATATGCTCTCTTTATCTTTTGCTTTCTGCATTTTAATTATGATGTGTCTTGGTGTGTTCCCCTTTGGATTCCTTTTGTTTGGGGTTCTGTGTGCTTTCTGGACTTGTAAGTCTATTTCTTTCACTAGGTGGGGGAAGTTTTCTGTCACTATTTCTTCCAATAGATTTTCAGTATCTTGTTCTCTCTCTTCTTCTGGGACTCCCATAATTCTGATGTTTGTTCGCTTGAAGTTGTCCCAAAGGCTTCTACACTATCTTCAACTTTTTGGATTCTCTTCTCTTCTTGCTTCTGCAGAGGAGTGTCCTCTGGCTTTTTGTGTTCCAAATCTTTGACTTGATTCTTGTGATCTTCCAGTCTGTTTTTAGGACTCAGTATAATACTTTTTATTTCTGTCAGTTTATGCTTTATTTCTAGTTGACCCCTTTTCATATCCTCAAAGGTCTCGTTTATTTTATCGGCCTTTTCTTGGAAATTCTTGAAAAACCATATAACTGTGGTTTTGAACTCTATGTCCATTCTTTTGCTTTCCTCTTTTTTCTTCCTTTGTGGCCTGCCTCTTCTCTGCATTTTGGATGCTTTCCTGAGTTGATGGAGTAGTTTTGTGTGCTAGGGGTCCTAGCAGGACCCAGTAGCTCAGCCTTCCCAGTTACCTGAAGTGTATAGTCTTGGAGAAGCCCTTTGTGGGCTGTGTGTTCAGTCTTGTTGTTAAGCCTTGCTTGTTGTTGGTATCACTGGGGAGAGTTGATCTCTAAGCCAATTGGCTGTGAGGATCAGCAGTGTCTCATCTAGGAGGGCTTCTGTACTCCGCTTGGATGGGGCAGAGTCTCGAAGTGGTGCAGACAAGCTTTGGTTTCCCGTCAAAATCTGCCTTAAGAGGGTTCTATTTGACGAGTCCCGCAACACTGGCTGCTGGCATGCGCACCATTTGCAGGAAGGCTGTTCTCGAGTTTTGCTTGCTCTCTGACAGTCAGTTTCTTCCCGGATCAGAGTTGACTATCAGTACCATTGGGAAATTTTGTTTTTCTTCTGAATGAGAAAGCTAGCCACTGGGAGTGCTTCTGTGCTCAGCTTGGGTGGGGCGGAGTCTCGGGGTGGCTTAGACAAGCTTTGGTTTTCTGTCAGCCCCGCCCTAAGAGGTCCTGTTCCTGTGTCCCGCAGTAATGGCTGCTGGCCTCGCGCACCTGTGAGAGAGTTTTGCCCAAGCCTGACAATCCAATGTCTCCTTTTCTGGAGCTGGCTATCAGTGCAATAGGGAGGTTTTTCTTTCCTCCCAAACAAGAAAACCAGCTGCAAGTTAGCTGCCCAACCTCTCCGAGCGTGCCGCGAGTAAGCCAGCAGCGTATTTGGCGGCCACCCTTTCTGCGAGCACAGATCTCTGCACCTCCACAGCTCCTGAGGGTCTGCGTCCTTTCTCTTCCCTTCCTAGATGTTAGAGCTTCCACTCAGCCAGCCTTCTGGTGGTTCAGGGTGATATTTGCTCTGTTTTTCAGTTGTAATTTTAAAATTGTTGTGGTAGGCTGCATTTAGGTGTTTACCTTATGCCACTATCTTGGTTTCTCCGCCCACAAATGTTCTTATAAGATGGAGGAAGGATAGTAAGAATCAGAGACCAGATGTGATGACAAATGTAGAGGAGATAGAGAGAGACATAGAAAGGGAGAGAGAGTAAGGGGGTGGGTTACATGAGGCTTTGAAAATGGAGGAAGGGGGCCATGAGATAAGCAATGCAGGAAGCTCCTATAAATTGGAAAAGGGAAAAAAATGAATTCTGCTTTAGAGCCTCCAGAAAGACTTCTGACCTTCAGAATTTAAGATAATATATTTGTGTTGCTTTAAGACATTAATTTGATAATGTCCTGTTATAGTTACAATAAAAAAATGAATACAGATTTGTATAACTATAAGTAGGGTGCTGTTGTAACAAATATTAAAAGTGTAGAAGTGGCTTTTGAATTTGACAATGAGCTGAGGCTGGAAGACTTTTTAGCATGATAGAAAAAGCCCAGATTTCCTGGAATAGGCTGCTGGCAGTGAAGGAAATCAATACACGATACTTAACATCCTCTCGTCAAGCTGGGCCTGTGGCCAGTGCTTTGTGCCCACATTTCATCATGCAAGGAGTAAGGAATTCCAGGCTGAGCTGGATTCCAAATTTCTTCAAAATAAATAGACGTGACTTGAAAAGGGAGTGTGAACAGATTATTTGGGAGTTTTAGCACAGAGCCACCCTTCTCTTGGCCTCCCCTCCTTCCAGACCCCACACCTCACCTGCCTGGCATTAGAGGGCCCATTGGTTTGCACTCCACTCCCTTTGCCTCTTGGCATCCTTTGCAATTAGAGGTTGACTCATGAGTGGGGACTAAGGCCATAGACTGCAGGAAACGGAGACAGGCAGGGAGGGGTTGGACCTGTCATGAGGGGCAGTGAGTTCCTTACACCGCTGCCGGGAAATTGTCTGCTGACTGATGTATCAGGGCAGTTTAGAATGTGTGACTTGAAGCTATGGTGGAATCACCTCTCTCCCTCTCCAGCTCCCGCTCGTTGAAATGGAAGTTTTCTAGAGACACACTGCCAGATCATAACATCTAGGACCCATGGGGCTCCTATTGATAACACTAGGCTAGCCTCACTTTATTTATGGAGACTCAGAACACCCAGCCTGCTGGGTCAGTGACAGTTCTGCAATTAAAGTCCCCGTGTCCTTCCTCCAGCCAGGGTCTCCTAGCAGCCATGTCCCCATTGGATTGGGAAGGCCAGTAGCATGGGAAATGCATTTGCTTTGGTAAGATAGCTACTTTCTTAGAGCAGGGTCTGTCTGTGTCTCTATGGATCAGACAGATCCCTCCCAGGTAGGTCAGACACCATGCAAGGGAACACAGGCTTTAGGGGGACATTAGGATAAAAAGACCCATCCGTGGAAATGGATGATTCCGGAGTTTTGGGTGGGGATGGGGGGATAGTGATTGGAAGAAGGACATTTTGGTTTCAGGGAAGTTGACTTCTTCAAATTGCGTTGAGATAGGGGCTTCTGTATCTAGGTTCATAGGACTGCCTCCTCCATCTACCACACTCAAGATTTCACCTGCCCATCTTTTTCTTTCCTAAGGCTGACTCTGGCTCCATATTCAGGTCCTTGTCACCTCATGCCGAGACCATGGCAGTAACCTCTCTTGTCCCTGTCTCTCCAGATGTGCATGAAACCACTAAATTCCATTTTCTGAAACTCACCTCGGGACCTCAGAACCTGGGGACCTCAGACCCTGCCGTGTCCTTCAGTGGAGGGAATGTTTTTAACATCTTTTAACTTATGAAGTGGAGCACTAATTAACCACTTTGAAATTCACAGTCTTTTATTCAACCTTCCTTTCTAAACATCTCTATCACCTGACCCAGACATGGACCCCAATGGAAATCTGATCAGTTTAGTCCCTCTTAAAAAAAAAATCATTTTATTTAATTTTATTTTTAATCCTCTCCTGAGGGTATTTTCCCATTGATTCCTGATCAGGGCCCAAGCCTGGGAGGAGTCTGCAACCAAGGTATGTGTCCTTGACCAGAATAGAACCTGGAATCCTTTCCTCCACAGGCTGATGCCCTGTCCACTGAGCCAAACTGGCTAGGGCAGTTTTCTCCCTCTTTGATGTACCTGCCATCATTTTTTTTATCCTCTAGGTATTTGCTTACTCTCTTCCTTGTTTTCTTAATAATTTGTAATTTTTTAAGAAGAAAACCCCCACTTCTCATTCATCAAGGATAAATTCAAGTCTTATCCTTTTAACGAAATTCTAATCTAACCATTTTATTTTTTATTTATTTATTTTTAAAAATATATTTTATTGATTTTTTATAGAGAAAGGGAAAGTGAGGGATGGAGAGTTAGAAACATCGATCAGAGAGAAATATCGATCAGCTGTCTCTTGCACACCCCCTACTGGGGATGTGCCCACAACCAAGGTACATGCCCTTGTCCATAATCAAACCACGGACCTCTCATCCGCAGGCAGACGCTCTATCCACTGAGCCAAACTGGTTTTGGCTCTAATCATTTTATTAATGGTGATTAAGTCTCCCCCTGATTTTCCAAAGTCTGCAGTGTCTGTATTACTCCAAGTTGAAGAATTAATTGAATGGGGAAAGATTGGGGGTAGTTGCACTCCATTAGGGGAGATATTGAGGGGTGGCTCAGGGACTCTAAGAAAATAAATGGGGGTGGGACTCTTGCTAAAGGAGCCACAAGGGTAGTTGGGACCTGGGCAGAAGGTGTTGGGGCCGGAATGGCAGGGGTAGGATGCTTGATTGAGTCTTGCCATAAAGGTTTCTGTCTAGGCACTCAGATGAGCCCCCCAGAGGGAAAGACCAAGGCAATCCACGTCCTCATTCCTTCAAAACATGAGCCCTGTCCTCTGAAGCCTTGCCCCTCCCTCCTCATCAAGCAAATACTCAGCTTTTTAGCTTCCTTCAAGAAAACACCAAAAGTCAGGTTTTGTACAAAAAATATATATATATTGTTCCAGAGTAACATCATTACATCTCCATAATAACATTTTTAGCAATGCCTTAGAATTTAAGACAACACGTGTTTGTATTCATGATTGTTGCAAGGATTCTCATGCCACTTCAGGGGTGGAACTGCAGTGCACCCCGCCTGAGGGAAGCAATTTAGACAAAGGTTTCCATGTCTTACAAATACCAGTGTCCATGGGAGAGAAACTTAAAACATCAATAACTTAAATAAGGTTAACATCACTTAAGATATCATGTTTCATATCAATAAACAAAGTTCATATTCTTTGAAAATACAATAAAATAATATCGGAGGGTATTTAGGGACAGTTAGGAGGCAATAAATTAGGGTTAGATTCTTGGGTTGTGGAGTGGGCATTCAAGGCTTTGGAGTTTGGGTTCTCTTGTCTAGGAGCTTCATGGAATCCTGAACCCACTTCATCTGGGGGTCAAAACAGAAATCCTTGTTCAGTTTGGTCTTGAAGCTGTGGGGAGAGAGGGCACGGTTAGATGCAGTTCCATTGAGGTGTCAGCCTAGCCTTGCAGCTCAGTTGTCTCTAAGTAGCTGCCCTGGGAACTTAATAGAAGAGGGAGGAGGGAACCCAGGGCAAGCTTCTCCCCTGGCGGACCCAGGTGAAGCCATCCTGACCTCTGGTGGAAGACACTGGCATGGTCTGAATAAGCACTGAGGTGGAGAGTGATGCTGAGAGTCAGGTTTTCCCTTCTGGCCTCAGGATTCCACTGGGCACCTCGGGGACTGGATTAGGTTGTTCCCTCTCTGACTCTAAGGTTTGAGGCTCCCTTTTCCTAGGGAAGAACTGGACCAGGGAGGGCTGGGGCTCAACTCACATCACAGCCTCTCTGGGGCACTTGCTGCTGGTGACTCTCCTGTAGCTCGCCAGTTTGGACATCGGGATCTTCTTTTCCGTGAATGAATAGCAGCAAGTGGTTGGGGAAATGACTCCATCTGGAAAAGGGAAAAGAAAGAGAAAGCATTTTAGGATGGACTCGACTCTTTTTATCTTAATTGGAGCAGAAAAGAAGTAGTTAGGAGAAGGCGAAGGGAAATCAGGAGTAGAGGTAGAACCCACTTGATTCCAATACTTCTGTGGATCCTGCAGAGCTAGAATGTCACACTCAGTTTCCTATGCTGTGACATGGGCATAGAGCACCGCTACTAGAGGGCAGGGGAGCTGCTAAAATGACATAATTCCCCGGAGTGTCACTAGGAGGAGCTAAGAATGCAGACACTCATGGTCAGGATGGTCAGGGACCCCACTATGGGTCCTCTTTTAGGCTCCATGTAACCTTTGCCTTGCAATGAGTCTCCTGATGCGCAGTGCCTCTTGCTGAGCCGTGTCTCAGGAAGCTGGGCTGAATGAAGCACAGTCCAGATGCTGGGGCTCTTCCGCTCCCCTTCAGTGTATCTCCACACCCACCACATGTGACCCCCTCTCTGCGATCACCCCAGCACCCCACACACTGCTGAAAGGAGTTGTGGCAGTGTCTGCAGTGTGTGTGGCAGGGTTGTTTCCACAGCTGGATTTGGGTTCCACAGCTGGATTTCTCACCCTGCCTCTGCCCAGGAGCACCTGTGCGACTGGGCTCACGACTCATCCTTCTCTGAGTTCCCTGACCTTGTTATTAAAGTGAGCCTGGGGATCCCCATTCTGCTCTCAATGGCCATGATTACCCAGAGATGTGGTGATATGCTTCCAAGGGAAGCAGGGAGGGCGCTTACCTGGCTGAGCGAGCACCTGGGTGGTGAGGGCGGCCATGGTGAGCAGCAGGCACAGGAGGGCTGCAGAGACCTTCATGCTGGAGGGTGAGGAGATGAGCTTCAAGGAGAGAGTGGCTGGAGAGATAGTGGCTGGTGTCTGAGCCTGTGAGTCTCTGTGCTGTTCTGGCTGCTCTGCGTTCCTTTTATTGGTCCTGGGGTGGGTGGAGTAACCAGGCAGCAGCCTCCTCAATGAATGACGTAGTGAAGGGAACTGAGAAATGTGCTGAGCCAGTGGAGCAGCCTGAGTGATTTCCAGGAAGGAGGGGAGGAAGCAGTGGGGTTTTAGACCTGGGCACTTTTGGGAGGGAAAGGGGGTGGTGGTATGGGGCACAGTTATATTCAAAGTGACCACAGACAGGAATCAAGTGGGTTATTCTTAAGGATTCTGCTTTCTGTGAAGTGAAAACTCTGCAGAAAGTAACAGAAGCAAGGAAGCGGAGGACAAGGGGGAAGGAAAGCATCCCGGGCTCGCCCTGGCTCACCATCAGACACCAGCCTTGGCAGACTCCCCTGCAAGGTACTAAACCCATCTGTTCTTTACAATGCAGGGGCGATTGGAGCTTAACATAGTGATAGGATTTTGTAACCATAAGAGTAGATTCTAGGAATCATGAATTCTTGGAAGAAGCCATGTATGTAAAGAACTATGTATGGCATACTTGCGCAGCACTAGCTCTGTGCTAAATGCTGATCTTTCCATTCTCCAACCCCATCTCGTAGGCATCGTTAATTCCCATTTTACAGACCAGACAACCGAGGCGCAGAGGGGTTAAGAACCTGCCCTAGTTCTTCTGTGCACAACCCTGTGTTGGTGCTGTCGCCACCGTGACATGCTACTGGACGAAATGTGTGTATGTCCTCCCACTGGCTGCCTGGTTTTCTAGCTGGACCCTCCCTCCCAACCTCAGTGTTGGGCTACAAGTGTTTCCTCCTCTGCCCCCCATGGCAGCTGCTATCTCCACATCCTTCTGGATCCCAGGGAGCATGAGTGAGCAGATGGACAGTATTATGAGACTCAAAACACCTGCTTTGGGGCTGTAGCTCTGCCTTTGGTCTCCTCAGAGACCACAGAATCCTCGTAATTAAAGTCCCCAAAGACCTTAGAATTCATTTCAGTGATCTCTTTCCTTTTGCAAATATGATAGAATTCCTAGAAGCACGTTCATGGCTGAGAAGAGCCTGGTGGAACCCTCCTCTCTCCCTCCCCTGTCCCCCACTCCCATTCCTCTGCCTTATGCTTCTGAGCCTCGCTTTGCCTCTGCCCTGTGGGCTGGGAGGACCTGGTCACTTTTCTCTATTAAAGGGTCATTGAAACAAAGTCTATAAAATGCATGGCCCTTCTTGGAAGACACACCTGCCAATCACCACATGGGTACTAAGGAATGGGTTATCTTGAACCAATGACTGTCTAGTCGGTAGTAAGTGGTCAGTAAGGGTGAAGCGAAGGAACAGCTGGTGTCGCTGAGCGCTCACGGGGGCCAGGGCTGCACTGAGGGTCTCCAGCATTGTCACATTCATCCTCTACACAAGCCATCTTCCTTGGTTGAAACCGAAGTTAAGTGACTTGTCCAGGATCTCACAGGGAAGAGCAGGTGGGCTGAGATCCCCATACAAGACACTTTGGCTCCAGAATTCCCACTCCCATGCACTAGGCTTCATGTCTCACGATGTGTCTTGGCTTCCTACGGAATCAGAGCAGAGAATCTACAGAGATCATTCCAGAGAGGCAGCATGCCAGTGACTCAGTTCATTTTTCATCAATGAGTAAAACATTTCAGGAATGGAAACGGCAACTTTGCAAATCATCCTGGACCATCTCAACTCAACTTCCCGGAACTTACTCTTTATGCGAATGGGACCGCTCTCTAATCGAATACATGGTGTCCCTTTCCATGGACTTGGAGGGTGTCTCTTGTTTTCCTGTGGAATCCAGCCAGTCTTTCGTTCCTGTCTAGATTAACAACTTTATTGTTTATTTTTTTAAGTAATCTTTTTAATTAAAAGAAATTGATTTCAGAGAGAAAGGGAGAGGGAGATAGAAACATCAATGATGAGAGAGAATCAGTGATTGACTGCCTCCTGCATGCCCCATATTGGGGATCTAGCCCGCAACCCGGGCATGTGCCCTATCCAGGAATTGAACAGTGACCTCCTGGCTCATAGACTGATGCTCAGCCACTGAGCCAGCTGGCTAGGTTAACAAGTCTAAAGATGTAGAGAGGTTTGGACAGTGCAGGTCCACTTACGTGTTTTTTAAAAAACAAATACTGTAAACGTATTTTCTCCTCTGTATGTTTTCTCAATAGCATTTTGTTTTTGCTAGCTTACCTTATTGTAAGAATGCAGTATAAAATACATACACCATAACAAATATTTCTTAATACACTGTTTATGTTATCAGCGAGGCTTCTGATCAATGGTAGGCTATGAGTAGTTAAGTTTTTGGGGGAGTCAAGAGTTACAATATATGTTGCCCTGGCCGGGCAGTTGATTGAACATCATTCCATGCACCAAGAGGTCATCGGTTTGATTCCTGGTCAAGAGCACATGTCCAGGTTGCGGGTTCAGTCCCTTGTCAGGGTACTTACAGGAGGTAACCGATGGATGTCTTTCTCTCTCTCTTTCTCCCTCTCCCTTCCTCTTTCTCTAAAATCAATAGAATCATATTTTTAAAATTTATATGTTGACTTTCAACTGTGTGGGGTGGGGGTGGGCACCCTACCCCCTCGGTTGCTCAGGGGCACACTGTGTTCTCCCTGGCTCAGCAATGTCGCTCTTACTCCTAGTGTCCTGAATGCTGAGACTCTAAGCCTGTAGAGATCATGTACTTTAGCCTCCTCTTTTTCTGTGCGGAAACCATATTCCAGAGAGGAAGACTGCCTGGCCCGTGGCTGCCTGGGAAAGCATGCTGGCTTTGCCAAGGCCATTGACAGACCTCAGAGTAATAGAGCCACGTCTCTGCTTCAAAGAGGAATCATCGCTTATGAGAAGCGATTTGGTCACTGCAAGTGTCAGATGATAAACAGATGAAAGGTGAAAGTGTCTGAATCAGAAGAGAAAGTGTCTGGGAGGTATAACCACCCCCTAACCCCCCTTCTGCTCTCCCCAGCGGGAGGCCAGTCACCCTGTGGGAGAAATGAGTGGAAATTCCCGCTCTGAGGCAGCCTTGGAAGTTCCCTGGATCTCGTGGAGGAGATAGGCCTGCCAAGCCAGCATTCCAGATCCTGGGCCTGAGGCTGAGGAACAGTGCGCCTCACGTGGTTAGGGTTGGGCCCCTGCTAGTAGCAGGGTGTTAGGGAGAGGGGAAGGGGGAGGGGTTAAAAGGGAAAAAAGGCCCTGGTGTGGAGTGTGGGAGGGAGGGAATCAGGATCAAGGTTTTGCTATTCTTCAGAATCTTTGATCCCTTTGGGACCCCCTCCCCATTAAATCATAGATGAGAAATGGAAAAGTTCCTTTTGTGAATAATACTCTCTTCCTTCCTCCCAGTGAGGTACCCACCCTCACCACCCATAATTGGCATCATCTTGTGGGCCTCTGTCATTGCCCAAGACTCCCACTCAGTGTCAGGGGTAAAGGAAAGAGGAACTAAGAGTGAGCTTTCTAGAAATCAGAAGCCAGCATCTAGTGCCCTGCCCGGGCCCCTCTCCCCTCATCTGCGCTTGCTGATGTTTCCATGAGACCCATTTGGTCCTTTCCAGGCCTCCCCCATGCCTCCCTTTCCCTTCTCCTCCTGGTTACCTCTGAGCTCCAGTTAGACCAGAGCCTGTCTCCCCAAATCTGTCATCCTCTCTCTTCATTTCAAGGAGTGAAAATCTATACTCTGGCTCAGTACATCAGATATGACTAAGACCTTAGAGATCATCTTCCCATTTCACCGACTGAGAAACTGAGGCCTGAAGTGACGTGAAGACACATGGCAGTCTGCTCACTGCTGGGCCCCCAGGGCCGCACTCTGTCTGATGCATGGCCCTGGCTCCTTAGAACACTCATCCAATAGGCATCTACGCTGTGCAGAGATCAGGTCGGGGACTGGGGAGGGGGGCAGTGAACCCCGTGTGAGGCATGCTTTCCTGGAGAGATGATAAAGAAGGACTTCATGGGAGGAGGACTGAGTTCATGAATAAGCCTGATAGGTGCTCACCCCAAGCTTTGGGCATTTCCTGTGTCCTGCGGTGGATCAGCCAAGGACATGGGAGGGTCAGTGGTGGGACAGTCTCTGGGGAGAGAAAGGGGAGGTTCACCTGCAATGGCCTGGGTTGGTTGTGGTGGGAAGTGATGTCTCAGCCACGTGGGGCTTTGTCACTTAGGCTGTTTTCTGGGCCAGCCCTCATGGACCAGTCCTCAGGGACATGCTCCTGAGCCCTACAATGAGTGGGCTGCTGTGGGTGAGAGGTCAAAGCTAAGTAATGTGTTAGGATGACAGCAGTGTGAAACACTCGACAGCTCCCTGGATAGACTGTAACTGGGGACTTGCATTGCCCAAGATGGCCTGGGCAGTGCAATGAGGCGGTCATGTGGACTGGGAACACATCTGGGAGCACTGAGGTATCCCATGAAGCGCTGATCTGGGGGATTCTTAGGGAAACAGATCATGAGGAGCAGGTGATAGAGACAGACGAATACTGACTTGACAGCCTTTCATTGAATCCTTGTGTGAACACCTGTGCTGAGGCACCCGAGGAAAACACAAGGGCATACAGAATCCGTGCAGCAGTGAAGAGCTGTGAGCCCTCTGAGGGGCTCAGGGAAGCCTTCGCAGTGGCACTCTCAATAGTCCTGTATATGTTTTTCTTGATTTCAGAGAGGAAGGGAGAGTGTGTGTGAGAGAGAAACATCAGTGATGAAAGAGAACCGTTGATCAACTGCCTCTTGCACAGCCCCTTGTGGTGATCGAGCCCACAACCCAGGCATGTGTTCTGACTGGCAATTGAACTATGATCTCCTGGTTCATAGATCAACTCTCAACCGCTGAGCAACCCCAGCTGGGCCAGGGTGGTACATTTAAGATGGGCTGTGGAGTTGGCAGGTTTTGAGCCTTGCATGATTATTGGATGTGGGAGGGCTGCATTTTGGAGCAAACATTCAGAGACTGCCAATGCCAAGTGCTTAGGCCCCCCCCCCCCCCCCCTTGCCGCTGGTTAAAGTGCAGGTTCAGGCTCAGCAGCTCTTTGATGACCCGAAATGTTGCATTTATCACCAGCTCCAAGGTGATGCTGGTGGTACGGGACCAGGGTCTGCTTAGAGCAACCTTCAAAGGGCTCAGCGCGGGAAATGCTGGTCAAGTGTGGGGAACAGGAAGCTATTCATTTTGCCTAGACCGGTCTTCTTGTGTGGGGCTCTTGGTTAGGCGTCAAGAGCCCTCTGAGATTGTTTATGTGATTGAGGATTTCTCTGGCAAGAGGGTTCACTACTCCCATCAGATCAGCACGGGCATCCGTAACCTCCCGGAGCTCAGCCCCCTTGAACCTATCAAACGTAGGGAGTTCTTGTCTTCACCCTGTAACTTTACTAAGTGAAGCCATATTTTATCCAAGCTCTCTCCCCATCCTCAGATGATTGCCAGTGTGTGTTGGGGAACCCCTGGGCTAAAGTGTAGGGTAGCTGAAACCGGTTTGGTTTAGTGGATGGAGCGTCGGCCTGCGGACTGAAGGGTCCTGGGTTCGATTCCGGTCAAGGGCATGTACCTTGGTTGCAGGCACATCCCCAGTGGGGAGTGTGCAGGAGGCAGCTGACTGGTGTTTCTCTCTCATCGGTGTTTCTAACTCTCTATCTCTCTCCCTTCCTCTCTGTAAAAAATCAAAAAAATATATTAAAAAAATAAAATGTAGAGTACATGAGGTACGGGCTGTGCTGACTGGGGTGGATGGCAAGAAAGAATAAGAGAAGAGGAGGGAGAAAGAAGATAACCTAGAGTCATGGGGAGACTCCCAGATAGTGTCAGCCACGAGGGTCTGAGGCCTGGCCCTGCCTCTCTCTCTAGCTGTGTGGCCTTGCACAAGATACTCGACCTCTGTAGGCTCTTCTGTGAAGTGTGACTAGTAGGACATTGTCATGCGACTTGCATGCAATAAGAAACCAAGGGTGCGTGGCAAGCAGTGTGTAAACAGCTGTGTCACCTTAAGAGCCCGAGCATGCCACAGTCCCCATGCAACTTCAGGGCACACAGGGCCAGTCCCAGCAGTACAGTCCAAGCCTCCCCTCTGATCATTTGCTTCGAAAGCGTATTGGGCATCTATAGCATGTAATGCAGTGAGGTTTAGGTTTCCTAAGCTCTTTCTCACCTCTGTTCTCTTGCCTGATGTGGACAGAGAGAGCCTTTGGGGGCTAACAACAACAACAAAAGGGTCAGAGAGGGCAGCCCCAGAACTGAGTTAGAGCCTCTGCCTCACTCACAGCCACCTGCTCTCACCGAACATTCCCAGTCTGATAGCCCCCTCTGCTTCTAGAACTTTCCATGCCCCTTCATGGCCCTTGCCCATACTGGATTCCAGCACCTGGCACAGTGTCTTTCACATAGTAAGTCCTCAGTAAACATTGTTTGAACCTAGGAAGAGCCTGAGAATTTCAAGTCATCCCCCCACGTACCTGCTTTGTGCGACGGTTTAACGGCAGACAGGGAAATGAGTTGAGAAGCAAGATTTTGGTTGCTCAAGTTCTCCACTTCTTCTATTTGGGGATGAGATCATGGCAGTGCTAGGGGGACAGTGTGGGGCAGAAAGTGATTCTCAGGGTCCCTCTGGATCCTTCTTTGCCGACGATCTGTCTGTCTCTTGGTTGCAAAACGCTGCCCGCTGAAAAAGTGAAACCTCAGCTGCCCAGAATAGCTCTTTCTTTGCTCGTTGGTTTCAGCTGGCTTCCTGGTAGAGCCCCAGCTTGCAAAGCACTGGCTTCATTCAGTAGCATTTACTATAAATTGGAGTCTGAGAGTGAGAATAGAGCCTGGATGAGAATATGGATGACTTTTGTCTGGAGGAGAAGTTGGGGGAAATGGTTTTGCAAATCACACACACTTCTTGTGACTTAGAGGCAAGGATTTTAAAACAAGGCACTATGAAATGATTCAATTCTGCAACTTTTCATTGCTAAAAGGATAGCTGGGAACAGCATGCATGCAGGAGTTAGGCCCGATCGATCAGGGGCAGGGACCTGTGTCTGTGTAGTTCACTCCGGCATCTCTAGCATTACCACCTAGCATTAGGCATGGAACAAATAGATGAGGAATGAATGGATTAGGGGGCAAATCAGAGCGAGAAGGTGCCATGGAGATCCCAGAGCCGAAAATCCCTGCCCTACTTAATTTAAAATGAGGAAAAGAATGGTGCCCAGGATTTTAGCACATTCATAAATAAATCAGTGCACATCAGCTGTGTGTATATATGTGTGTGTGTATTGTGGGAAGTGCCTGGTGACACATCTTGACATTTCCCAGGGAGGCTGCCAGCTGCATTTTTCTGTGGGGAAAACAATTCTTCATTTAGAGAAATCTTAATGAGGCCGTGGAAGGAGGCACTCGCTGTAAACAGACACTCAGTGTTCTGCAGGAAGGGAGGAAAGCACCGTTGGCCACCCTCCTAGCTCTCTTGAGCTGGACACAGGGGAGGAAATGGAAAAATGGACATTCACTTAAGGACCAAGGGACCTCTTAAGCCTTAGGACCTAAGGGGTGAGGAATTGAGGTCTTTTCTTTTGAGTCCAAAATTATTAGACACTCTCTGATCGGTGACCTGGGTTCCGAGCTTGTTGAAGTCAGTGAGGTGTGTGTGTGTGTGTGTGTGTGCTGAGCTGGGAAGACCCACTGGACCCTCCATGTGGATGCATTAGACATATTTTCAGGACAACAGCCAAACCTGTTAAAACTGAAGATGCTGCAACCTTGGGATACCAAGGGTGGAACCATGGCTGAGACTGTGGGGGGCATCGTGAGAGCAAGGAACATGGAAGAACTTTGGGTGGGTGGCGTGAGGTCAGTTGTCCACCGTTAGCCCTCTGGGAAGTGGCAGAAGCAATGACAGCCAGGAGGCCTGGTCACTGACCTGCGCGTTAGATCACCCAGCTCGAACTTTGCAGGAATGAGTAGGTCCCCAGGGTTCTTAGGCTCCCTAAGGAAGTTGGGAGAGGGCGCTTAAGCACAAGCGATTAGATTTCCTTCTAATTGGGACAACTTCGGGTGCTAGTGATTAACCGAACATAATAACAGGTATGAGCCACCGATGCCCTGAGGTGACAGGAGGGACTATACACTCATACAGGAGTCACACATACACTCCTGTATTTTCTCTACTCTGCCCCCAAGACAGTTAGGATGTGTTCATATTTAAAAAACAATGACAAGCTTTACCATGATACAATTCTGATTTCATGACGATGATAAACATTAATTGTAAGTATTTACTGAATGCATTCAAAAACTCACGTGCAGTTCATGAGGGAAGATTTCAAAACTGTGGGCCTTGGGTACCCACAATCGTAATTTCTTAAGTGTGTTTTACGATTCAGTTAAACCATGTGAATCTAACAAGAGCATCGCAACGTGGGGGAGACTGATATCACCATCCCCGTGTCACAGATGAGGAAATTAGGGTAGAGAGGTTGACTTGCTCAAGGACAAGGGACCTGGGAATTGGACATGTGGGATTGAAATCCAGTCTCTCTCCCTCCAAGACCAGACTTCTCAGTCTTCTTTAGGCTCGGCCCATCTTGGCCTTCATCCTGGTTATTCCCCTTTCCCTTCCACCTAAAGCTCTCTTTTCGATCACCTCCGTCCACTGTATAAATGGAAGACTTGGTAAGGAGATGGAAGGTTAAGAAGAGGAAGAGGTTAGGGGATGTAAATGAACTAATAAGGAAGTTCTCTAACATCCTTTGGATTCCTCTTCAAATGACTTCATCACCACATTATTTCAGCCTCTGCTCCGCAGAGGCCACTCTCTGGCCTCTGTCATCAACCTGAACTTCTCCTTTCCATATGTTCAACTTAGTGATTCATTTCTCTGACCACAGCTTTTCCCTTCCTTTCCCTTTAGCAGCACTGTACCTACTGTGTCAGCTCCTCCAGGTCTCTACGTCCCCACCTGGCCTCCTTGCCTTCCCAGCCCACATCTTCACCACCACACTGATTCCCCATTTCCATGCTGTCTGTCTCCCCACTTGCCAGTAGCGGTCACCCCCCGATTCCGGGTCCCTCCCAGTTGCCAGGCTTTCAGGATGTCTTGCTCTCCTCAATGACGATGCCAGTGGTCCTTTCACATATCCCTCATTATTTCTTTCTGCCGGACTCCACAGTGACTCTCAAACCTTCATCATGCCCTTGCATCTCTTGTTCCAGCTTTAGGCTTTGTCACTCTCAGGAGACAATATATTCCCCCACTCAAAGCAGAGACTATGGCCTGGATGATGTGGCTCAGTAGTTGAGCATCGACCTATGAACCAGGAGGTCACAGTTCAATTCCCAGTCAGGGCACATGCTTGGGTTTCAGGCTCAGTCCCCAGTGAAATATGCAGGAAGCAGCAGATCAATGATTCTATCTCATCATTGATGTTTCTCTCTCTCTCTCTCTCTCTCTCTCTCTCTCTCTCTCTCTCTCTCTCTCTCTCTCATAAATAAATTAATAACTATGTTTTTAAAAATCAGAGATTATGAGATACAGAGAACAGAAGGACAGTTGTCAGAAGGGAGGGGGATTACGGGACTGGGTGA
Organism: Pipistrellus kuhlii; assembly: GCF_014108245.1. NCBI lineage: Eukaryota > Metazoa > Chordata > Mammalia > Chiroptera > Vespertilionidae > Pipistrellus > Pipistrellus kuhlii. The sequence goes on along the minus strand of NW_023425527.1, from coordinate 6,015,715 downwards.
AAAAGGTGAAGGGATTAAAAAGGACAGATTGATAGTTACAGAATAGTCATGGGGATGGAAAACACAGCACAGGAAGTCTACTCAATATAACTATGAAAAGTGTGCCGTGGGTACTGGAAATATACTCTGTAAAGTACATGATTATCTGACCACTGGTGCTGGACACCTGAAACTAATACAAAATAATATTGAATGTAAACTGTAATTGGAGAAATAGAAATTTATTTATTTTAAATGTATCTTTATTGTTGAAAGTATTACAGATATCCTCTTTCCCCCCATTGATCAACTCCTTCCCACTCCTGCCCCTACATTTTCTTTTAAAGCAGAGACTAGGAGATAAGCATTCTCTCAGTGCTTACCCCCGAGGCCCAGATCACAATTTAATTCCATCTTCCTAGTATTGCATCGCTTCTCTCCTGCTTTAGAAAAAGAGCTGGTTCCTCTTGTTGAGGGTCACTAATCAACCTATAGCCTTGATCTCCAGAACTTGGTGTTCTCCATTAATTCCATGCCTTTCCCATTTCCCTCTTCCTACTCTTCTTGTCCTTTCTTCCAACCAACATGTTCAAGTCTGCTTCATTGTTTTTTTTTGTGTGTGTGTTTTTTAAGTATTTCTCCTAACCTCATTTTCCCTGAAACTCTCTTCTCTCATTTTTTTTCTTTTCATGGGAAAATACTTGAATAATTGACCTCTACTTGTGGGTGTCTACAGTCTCACTTACAATGAACCCCTTAACTTATTACCATTTACTTTCTACATCCATCGCTCAATTGAACATTGCATGGTCTCAATAGCAACCTCCTCATTTTTTTAAAATATACTTTATTGATTTTTTTTTTTTTTTTTTTTTTACAGAGAGGAAAAGAGAGGGATAGAGAGTTAGAAACACCAATGAAAGAGAAACAGTGATCAGCTGCCTCCTGCACACCCACTACTGGGGTTGTGCCCACAACCTAGGTACATGCCCTTGACCAGAATCAAACCTGGGACCTTTCAGTCCGCAGGCCGACGCTCTAGCCACTGAGCCAAACCGGTTTTGGCAACCTCCTCATTTCTTAATCTGTACAAAGAATTCTTTCCTCCCCCTTTTAATTTATGAATCTATTGAATATATGATAATTTACAATTTTTTCTTTTAAATCAGAAATAAATTTCAAATCACCAATGTTAATTATAGTTGCAGAAATAAAGTATCTTTATCCTCTAATAAAGTAATTACTGTACAATTATCCTAAAAAAAATTTCCCTTCCTTACTTTATTTCAAACCTGGGTAACCAAACATCTTTGTTATAAAGGTAAAATGTACTTTTTAAAGTATCATACAAGATTCCTCTATATTTAAAAGATTTTTCTGTGTCCAAAATGGTTTTACATAACAAATTTACATTAATGTAAATAAATTCCTTTATTGCTAATGGTTTTACATAACAAATAACAAAGACAAGATCTTTGAAAAACAAAATATTCCTAAGATGTTGGACATTCTGTATATCCCCATGAAGCATTTAAAAAAAAAAAAAAAAAGGCCCCCCCGGACTCGGCCTCGTACCAGCCAGCAACATGGTGGCGTCCGTGCTGGAGGCATCTCACGTATTCTGCTGCCCCAACCGGGTGCGGGGAGCCCTGAGCTGGAACTCCGGGCCCGGAGGACTCCTCGCCTTCGGCATGTCCTGCTCCGTGGTGCTCTACGACCCGCGGGAAAGGGTTGTCGTTACCAACCTGAATGGTCACACCGCTCGAGTCAATTGCGTACAGTGGATTTGTAAACAGGATGGCTCTCCTTCAACTGAATTAGTTTCTGGAGGATCAGATAATCAAGTGATTCACTGGGAAATAGAGAATAACCAGCTTTTAAAAGCAATTCCTCTCTACGGCCATGAAGGACCTGTTTACGCAGTGCATGCTGTCTACCAGAGAAGGGTATCGGATGCTACATTGCGTACGCTGATGGTTTCTGCAGCTTCAGATTCCACTGTTCGAGTCTGGTCTAAAGAGGGTTCAGCAGTAACCTGCCTTCAGACCTTTGGAGATGGATTCACTCTGGCTCTCTGCTTATCTTTTTTGCCTAATACTGATGTACCGATATTAGCATGTGGCAATGATGACTGCAAAATCCACTTATTTGTTCAAGAGAATGATCAGTTTCAGAAAGTGCTTTTTCTCGGTGGCCACGAGGATTGGATAAGAGGCGTTGAGTGGGCAGCCTTTGGTAAAGATCTTTTCCTAGTAACCTGTTCACAAGATTGCCTGATACGAGTATGGAGGATGTATTTAAAATCAACATCATTAGAAACTCAGGATGATGATAATATAAAACTGAAGGAAAATACTTTCACTGTAGAAAATGAGAGTATTAAAATGGAGTTTGCGGTTACTCTGGAGACAGTGCTGGCTGGTCACGAAAGCTGGGTGAATGCAGTTCATTGGCAGCCTTCATTTTACAAAGATGGTGTTCTACAGCAGCCAATGAGATTATTGTCTGCCTCAATGGATAAAAGCATGATTCTCTGGGCTCCAGATGAAGAGTCAGGAGTTTGGCTAGAACAGGTTCGAGTAGGGGAAGTCGGTGGAAATACTCTGGGATTTTATGATTACCAGTTCAATGAAGATGGCTCTCTGATCATCGCTCATGCTTTCCATGGAGCATTGCACCTATGGAAACAGAATGCAGCTAAGCCAAGAGAGTGGACTCCAGAGATTGTCATTTCAGGACACTTTGATGGTGTCCAAGATCTAATGTGGGATCCCGAAGGAGAATTTATCATCACTGTTGGTACTGACCAGACAACTCGACATTTTGCTCCATGGAATAGAAAAGATCAATCACAGGTGACTTGGCATGAAATTGCCCGGCCTCAGATACATGGATATGACCTGAAATGTTTGGCAATGATTGATAGGTTTCAGTTTGTATCTGGAGCAGATGAAAAAGTTCTTCGAGTATTTTCTGGACCTCGGAATTTTGTGGAAAATTTTTGTGCCATTACAGGCCAATCGTTGAATCATGTACTTTGTAATCAAGACGGTGATCTTCCAGAAGGCGCTACTGTTCCTGCTTTGGGATTATCAAATAAAGCTGTCTTTCAAGGGGATATAGCTCCTCAGCCCTCTGAGGAAGAAGAGCTGTTAACTAGGGCAGGTTTTGAGACTCATCAGATGGCCTTTCAACCCACCATACTTTCTGAACCTCCCACTGAGGATCAGCTTTTGCAGAATACATTGTGGCCTGAAGTTCAAAAACTATATGGACATGGTTACGAGTTGTTTAGTGTTGCTTGTAACAATTCAAAGACTCTGCTCGCCTCAGCTTGTAAGGCAGCTAAGAAAGAGCATGCAGCCATCATTCTTTGGAACACCTCATCTTGGAAACAGGTGCAGAATCTGATTTTCCACAGCCTGACTGTCACACAGATGGCCTTCTCACCTAATGACAAGTTCTTACTAGCTGTTTCCAGAGATCGGACCTGGTCACTGTGGCGAAGGCAGGACACAATCTCCCCTGAGTTAGACCCAATTTTCAGTCTCTTTGCCTTCACCAACAAAGTCACTGCTGTGCACAGTAGAATTATTTGGTCTTGTGATTGGAGTCCTGATAGCAAGTTTTTCTTCACTGGAAGCTGAGACAAAAAGGTGGTTGTCTGGGGTGAGTGCGACTCCAGTGATGACGCCATCGAGCACAGCGTCGGCCCCTGCTCCTCCGTCCTGGACGTGGGTGGGTCTGTGACAGCCGTCAGCGTCTGCCCGGTGCTCAACCTGTCCCAACGGTACATTGTTGCAATAGGGTTAGAGTGTGGAAGGATTTGTTTATACTCCTGGAAAAAGACTAATCAATTTCCTGAAGTAAATGACTGGAACCCGTGTGTGGAAACAAGCCAAAGTCAAAGCCATACACTTGCTATCAAAAAACTATGCTGGAAGAATTGTAATGGAAAAACTGAGCAGAAGGAAGCAGAAGGCCCTGAGTGGTTACATTTTGCAAGTTGTGGTGAAGATCATACTGTGAAGATATACAAAGTAAACAGAAGTGCACTGTAATGGACTTAATGACTACAAGCATGTAATCATTAGTGTCTTAACATCATTAAATCATGTAAATGGAAAAAAAAAAAGACTCTGAACAGTAATAAAAGACATTTGACCAATTAGCATCAAATATTTCTTTGGATAAGTATGAAAAACTATCACTTCTTACTGGTGTTAAGAAACAAATTGCTTATAAATACTGACGATGTGAAAAAAGTAGAGTTCAGAAAATCAAGAATTTCAAAAACCATCGGTCGGACTCAGGTCTTAAAAATTTCCTTCTGCTATTTAATCTCATTACATGGCATTTCCTCTCCTATACTTAGCCTATGGGTTGATGTCCTGGCAACCATATTAGGCAACTACTTCCTGAAAATGATTGAAAAAAATGTAGGCTGATCCTTGGCAGAATCTTCCTCTTTGGTTACAAATTTAGATAATATCTAATAAGGCTTGGTGCTTGGCATTCTAAACTTCCTCAGCGTGAAATTATGGCGCAGAATACCCAGTACCAAACATGAAACGACAAGTAATTTTTTAAAAAAAGCAACCAACGCTTGGTAACATCGGATGAATGGTTGTCTTTATTAGACTATGCTCCCTCTCTGCATTGCATCTAATTTGGTGTCATATTAGATATAGGTAGAGTCAGCCTTTCACATAGAATTTTGTCTGGATCATACAGCATAATTATTCATCCTCCTCCCCCTCCTCCTCCTCCACCTCCTCCTCCTCCCACTCCTTCTCCTCCTCTTCTTCCTCCTCCTCCTCCTCCTGCTACTCTCATTATAAGAAAATAATTCATACCTGCCATATTATTAATCAAATACATTTCATTTGGTTTATTTTCTCTTTTTTGATTGACAAAGAATCTTGGCAAGGAATATCTTTCTTTTAAAAAATATATTTTATTGATTTTTTTTACAGAGAGGAAGAGAGAGGGATAGTTAGAAACATCGATGAGAGAGAAACATCAATCAGCTGCCTCTTGTATACCCCCCACTGGGGATGTGCCCGCAACCAAGGTATATGCCCTTGACCGGAACGAACCCGGAACCCTTCAGTCCACAGGTCGATGCTCTATCCACTGAGCCAAACTGGTTTTGGCAAGGAATATCTTTATCACAAAACTTTATTGATCCATCCATGTCTCACACTAAAAAGAAAATCTTGATGGAAATATTATATAAGAGCAATATTGGGGCCAAAATGCTATGCAGCACAGGAGTTGGCAAATACTTTTGATAAAGCCCAATTCATATTTTAGGTTTTGCAAGCCCATATAGTCTTGGTTGTAATTGCTCAGCTCTGCTCTTACACTGTTGATGCTGTCTTTTATAAAATCTGGATGTTTGGTTTATTAAGAATTTTTGGATGAACTTTGAGCTTTAAGATACTGCATTATAATATTATTTATCCTTATTACTCAGTTTCTGGTCACCCCTTACATTTTGTGCCCAAGGTGCCTCACTTGTCTTAGCCTAGTTTCTACCCTGTGTAACTCAAATGCAGCCGTAAGCAACACATAAATATAGCAGCATAGGGGTATTCCAATAAAATGTTGTCAGCACTGAAACTTGAATTTCACGTCATGAAATAATATTATCTTTTTGTTTTTATCCACTTCAAAATCATGAAAACAATTCTTAGGTTGAGGATTGTACAAAAACAGGCAGCTGACTAAATCTGGTCAGAGTTACCGATTCCTCCTTTACAAATTCAGGTATATCCTGTTTTCTAAAAGGGAAGGTCACATTGATATTAAAAAGGCTATAGAACAATAATAGTTTTGTTAGCAGAATAGAACTATCAGTAACTATTTCCTCCATAACTTGGTTTTGTTGCTTTTATAATTAAAACTATTTAAAATATGAACTGATGCCTGGCCGGTGTGGCTTTGTGGTTGAGTGTTGGCCCATGAAGCAGGAAGTCATGGTTTGATTCCATGTCAGAGAACATGCCGGGATTGTGAACTCAATTTCCAGTGGGGATTGTGCAGGAGGCAACTGATGGATGTTTCTCTCTTGTAGATGTTTCTATTTCTTTATCCCTTTCCCCTTTTCTCTCCTGAAATGAAGCCGACTTGTGTATTCAGTACACTGTGGCTGCCTCTCCTTTATTGTTAACGAATTCACAGGTTTTCTGATTCTTGTTCCAGATGACTCACCATTTTCTGCTTTGTGAACCACATAGACCACAAAATTGGTGAGATTTAGCTAAAGGGGTATTTAGCTGAACTTTGTAGCTGTTACCACCTCACTGTTAGGCTTATGAGTCCTGACTGAGCAAAAGGGAGAGGATGGGCTGGGACGAGCCTTGCACCAGGGATGGCTCAGAGACTGGCAGAATCAGACTGGAGGTGCTGCACCTGCAACCACATTTTCCCAGAAGCAGCCTAATCTTGGAGGATCTTGGGAGTTATTGCTGGGGGTGGGGGACAGCAAGTGAGAGCCTCACATGCTGCAGTTCCTTCATCCCACATTGGGCCATAGGAGCCTGCACCTTTACACAAAACCCCATTCTCCTGGATGCCTGGCCTCGCTTCTCAGAGTTACAGTGCAGAAGCCAGGCCCGGTGCATGGGACTGGGGCTGTGGCCCAAAAGATGGGCAGGGGAGGGGCTGCCTAGGCCAGAGCAGGAAAGTGAGTCTTGCATGTTGATGGTACAAATGTGTAGCCTTCTAGAAAGGCTTAAGGGACTGGGGCCATGACACAGGTTTCTGGAGCAGACCCCAGAGACCCAGTTCCAAGGCCACAGCCACCTCCAGTTGAAGGGAGAGCTCTGTGGGGAAAAACAAGCAAACAAACAATTAAAAACCCCACAATGTATAAAGAATTCTTCATACCTCTGATGGAACGTGAAGTCACTGCCAAATTGATGCTGTCACCACCCCCCCTTTCAGGAAATCCTGCTCCTCCTATTTGTCTGGGCTTCATTCTCACATTACTCTCTGCTTCTTCCTTTTTCCATTGTATTTGTTTACTGATTTCTCTTCTCTGTTTATTCCTAAATACCAGTCTTCTCTAAGGATTCATACTTTTATTCTCTGTTTATTCCTAAATACCAGTCTTCTCTAAGGATTCATACTTTTATTCTCACTTTTCACAAGAATTTGCAAATTGGTGGCCCTTTGGATGAAGCATATGTTCACAGGTTCCCTCTCCTATCCCCACTATGTCTCATTATCTGTTCCTTGATTCCCTTCACTCAGCTGGAATTTGTTACCTTCGGCTCAGACTCCCTTTCCTGTAGATTTTCAATTTAATTCTCATTACCCTTTAGATGAGCCCTAGACTGGAGTTCTTGTCTGCCCACTGGACATTTATACCTGGGCGCCACTCAACTTCAATATGTTCACCCTTCCTTCTTGGTATCTTTCCTCCCTCCCTCTTTTCCTTCCTTCTACATTTTCTTCTTTCAAGCAAGATGTAATAAGCCCCTGTGGCAGATGCAAAGTTCCTACCAGAGAATCAGTTTGGTTGGAAGATGTGGTATAGAACTGGTGTTGACATCCACCCCCCCGCCCTAGTTTATTGACTTGGGGTCACTTTAGGTGGGGTGTCTGTGGAGAATTTTTTAAGGAAGTATTTTAAAGTTCACCTCACCAACCGTGTGTGCCTACTCTGCCAGGTAGGATGCTGATCGTGAGGAATGCAGATCAATCCTAATCCAAAGTCTCCGGTCTCATCACCCTCCTCCCAGCTCTGCTTCCTCCACGAAGAATTCAGATGCCTGCTCATCTAGGGTGGCCAAGCTGGAAAGCAGAGATCCATCTTTAGCTTTTCCTCCCCACATCCTTCTACATCCACTTGGTCACTAAGACCTGACAGTTGCAGTTCTGAAGGATCTCATGCATTCATTTCCTCTTCTTCACCCCAGATGGCCCTGCCTCTGTTTGAGTTCTATTAAAATAGTTGATTTCTTGCTAGAGAAGCTCTACCCAGTCCATCCTTTATACTGATGTCAAATTTATCTATCCCAGATCACCAATCTTACCTGCTAAAAATGTGTTAGTGGCTCTCCTTATCTACTTGATGGAGCCCACCTTCTTAGTATGGCCATCAAAAGACTTGACCTGGGCTCAGCATACCACCCAGGCCACATCTCCCTTATGAATCACTCTTGTATTATAGTAACACCAATTGGCTTATCTTCCCCAGAACATGGCCCTTGCATACATGATTTCCTTTGGAAAGATAGCTGGGACTTCTCCAAGAAGTCTTGACACATAGTCCTTTGTCTTCCCTTAAAACTCTACACATTCCTCATTTTCAGACTTGATGACACTCTGCATTTTAAAGGTTAGTTATACGTATGTATGTCTTCACCACACTATAAGCGAGGATAGGTAGGACCTATCATACTTATTCTTCCCTGACTCTATTTCAGCACCTAGGATAGGACTAGCATTCATTTATTCGCCATTTATTTATTCACTTGACAAGCAATAATTAAGAGCCCAATCTATGCTGAACATGAGCTCTGTACTAGACACATATTTCCTGAATAAACAAATGAATGAAGAGCCTGGGAATTATTATACCTCAGCTAAATGAAAGTTCAAAATATGAAAAAAAAAATTGGTGTTTTGACTGGGCCTAAGCTGCCCTGGGCATCCACCCAGCAGACTCATTCCTCCCACTGACTCACTGTAATGCCTTTGCTGAGAGGTTGGCTATCTTAGGACCCCATCTGTAAAGGAGAAATGAGTTTTGTTTGTTCCATCACTTTTTCACTTCCGAGGCAGCTGTGGAGGAAGGAAATATCTCAGTTTGGGAAATTCCCCACTGGATGGGGAATTAGATTCCATGCCCACTGCACCAGCCTTAGTATCACTTCACTTCATACACAAAACAGCTTTGTAGGAGTAGGTCAGGGACAATCATGCTATCATATAGAGAGGTCAAATGACCTGACCCAAGGACAAGGGCACAAACATGACAGGGCAAGGATTGGAAAGCAGGTCTTTGGCATCTATGACCAGACCAGTTTGGACTCTTCAATACTGCTTTGCCAAGTATCCTGGAAAGAAAGTGGCTCCTGACATCCAGATTTGAAACCCAGTGAAGTTCATAGTAGGGGTTAACTCTTACATCTTGGCCAAAACTGCATCCTCCTCATTGCTGTTTCTGGGATGTGTTTTGCATCTTCACTCCCTTGGGCCAAGCATCCAGACTCCGGTTCCCTTTCTGGTCACTAGCTTCTGCTGCTCATTTTTTCTTAGAGTTCCCCCCTCCCCCCCTCTTTTTGTTCTAGTTCTCTTTTTTTTTCCTTTCATTTCATTTGTATCTCTGGAGACTTGTCTTTAAACTGGCATTTTTGGTTCTATCAGACATCCCACTTTGAAGGATGACACCTGTTTTTCTAGAGGTGGCATTAATGTCTACACCTTCTAGTTAAAGTCATAAAGCCTTTTGCTCCATCATTATTTGCATCTTGCAAAGCAAGCAGATCCCCCACCTTTCTGGAGGCTACTGGACTCAGGCCCTTGGGGAAATCAGGAGGCAACTCTGGCTCTAGACCCCAACTCCTTGCTTGTGGCCTTTTCTCCATGGCAGCCAGAGCTTAGCATTCATAACACTCTGTCAGCCTAAGAGATCATCCTCGCCACAGGTAAGAAGGTTCGTTGTCATGAGCATTGCATGTCTAGGTTGAGAATGGGAAGACATGGAAGAGACAGTGGCACCCAAGTCACATTTTGCAGATTGAAGACACAAAGCATGGAGAAAACAGTGGCTCAAAGTCACACAGCGAACTAGTGACAAGGGCTTGATCCGAAACTTAGGTCTCTGACTTCTTTCCTCGGAAGGAGTCTGTCCTCTGCCACAGGAACTTATCGTTGACCAGGATACATACAAGAAGCAACCAATGAATGCATAAATAAGTACAACAACAAATCTCTCTCTCTCTCTCTCTCTCTCTCTCTTAAATTAAAAAATATACACACACACACACACACACACACACACAAACTTCTTATAGTCATTCCTTCTTCATACCTTTACACTTGAAGAAGTTGCCTGGAGGGGGTTATATCTCTGGGTCAGATGCTAGCCTCAGAGCTCTTTACAGACTTGGTTTCAGCCATCTGAAGCATCAAGGAGAGAAACTGAGGAATGGGCATGTTAACTGCTGGTCATTCACCTGCCTGTCCCCAAACTGCAGGGACACCTGCCTGTGCTCCCAGGGTGGAGAACCCTCTAAGGCCAATGAACAACCTGTGCCCAAAGGAGAGCCATTCTCCGGCTGTCTTTTCTGTTATTCTATTAGAGGTATGTTGCATTTTCTAGTTGATCAAGTTCATTTGCATATTGACTCTCATTTCTGGTCTCTACACAGCCTGTTGTAATGGGCGCTCTGTTTCCCCATTTTATGGCTGAGAACTTAAGGTTCACAGAAGTCAAGCACCTTGGCCAGGGACATGGGACTAGTGAACACCAGAAGCAAGGCTCTAAATCTGGGGCTGTTTTGCTATACTGCTCTCTCACACACAATCATATTATTAAATGTGTCTGTACTAAGTATCTTCAACAGCCTTGCCTCTGTGGATCCTTACAGCATCCTTGTGACTTCACCCTCATTGAGGTTCAGTGATTATGTGACTTAACAAGATCACACATCTAGAGCACCTTCCGCTACCAGGATGTGCTTCCTATGCCCAAGCCCCCAGCGGCATTAAGAAATCCCCAACGGTGTCCCAGGGAGCCCTACAGGCAGCTAGCCAAGCCAGTGACTAGGACCCCACTTCCTGCCCAGAGCTCTCTCTATCTCCACTGGCTCCAGCTGGGCTTTCTGAGAGAAGAAGGGGGATTTCTAGTCTGAACAAACAAAAGTGTCCTATCACCCTCATCTGTTTAGGGTGTCCACTTTCCCTAGAGGGAAACTAAGACATCTGTAATTCTGGCAACACTAAAAGTGAAACTAAAAAGAACAGTTAGCAAGGACTACCCAATTCCAAAGATAATAAAAATAATTTTAAAAATGTGATTATCAATGTTGATTAAGTAGCAGTGATGCCCTAAGAGCGATGTTAGAGGAAGATTTTATTCATTCATCAATTCACTCACTTATCCCTCCCCTCATCCTTTAATAAGGTTTTATCAAAGATCTATTCTGTGCAAGACATTATGATAGCTCCTTGCAATGCCCCTGAACTGGCAAAAAATGGTACATGACTTCAAGGAGCTGAGTGTTGGTTCAGCAGATTAAACTAACGCGGAAGTCATCCTGGGCTCCTCTATATATCTACCTTACCCTCCAAGTCCACCCCCTTCTTCACCAGCCTAATTGATATTACTCTCCTTTAGATTCTTCAAACACTTTGCTGGACACTGCAAGGCTCCCAGCTGGGCTCTTAGTCCACAGCTGCACACCTCTAGTCCATCCTCTATCCTGATGCCAAAGTCTGCAATGGCAGTCTAGTTGGTCTCTTCTCCACTGGGTCTCCTTCTAGGGCTTCCTTCTACCCTAGGGATAAACTCCAGATCACTTGGTGTGCCCAACCAAAGCTTGTCATGTCTTGACTCTTCTTGTCTCTCCAGCTTCAACCCTTCTCTGTTGTCTCAGGCACCCTGATTCCAGAAAGCCAAGCTGGTTTTGCTTTTCTTACTCCCAAAACCCCACCAAGGGCACAATTCTGAGCTGTTTCCTTCTAGAGGATCTTACCCTTTTTTCTTTACAAGACCAACTTCTACTCATCCTGTAGGACCCAGACCATAGGCCCTTTCCTTCATGTCTACAGCATCAATGTTTGCCCTAAACAATGTTTACCTACTCTGTTGCAATGATTAGTCTTGCTTGTGTCCTCCAGGGTTCCTAATACATAGATAATGCCTGGATCAAGGAAGTGATTAATCATGTTCTACTAAATGAACACAGGAGAAATTACAGAGAGGAACTATGTATGTATCCTTTCTGCTGTAAGACTGCTGTCAAATGCAGCCAGCTTGGTCCACCCTTGTGGGTGGCTGGGGCTCAGAAGGCAGGAATGTGTCTGTGTCTGTTGTTCTGTAGAACAAGGGGTTGCATTTAAGCCAACAGAGGCTGCAAAAAGTAGGAGCAGTGTTAGTCACTATAGCTGGGAAAGTCCACATGCTTTCTTGTGTCTTTTCCCAGTAACACAGGTCTTTGGATGGGCTTCAAGAGGGAAATAATTAGCTATTTGGCCTTTCTCTCTTGCTGGCCAGAGTTTCTTTATCTCTGCTCCATGGCCAGGGTTTCAGTGCAGAAGTTTCCTACTCTCCTCACTTGGGGTACATGACAAAGCTGGGGCTGGGAGAACTAGCCTTGCACACAGGTGGTTTGCTGAATCCAGGAACTTGGATCCATGCACCTGCCAATTTTTAATTCTCTGCAAATCCTCGGAGAACCACAACTCCTCAACTAGCTTCCCTCATTGTTGCCCTGTTGCAGATTCATCCTCATTGCAAAAAAGTGCTGGTACTAGGAGTGGAGCAATGACAGGTATAATCAGGACTACCACTTTCAAGAACTTATAGTATTTAGGATGTTTCTGCTGGACACTTCACATATTAATTCATGAAAAAAATTAGAACTTATCATTGGAAAGATTCTGGGTCTACATGAACTCATGAAACAGGCATGTTTCCTGCCTCAATGAACCTCACTTTTAATTTTCCCAGTTAAACTAAGAAATAGTACCTATCTTTGCCCTTTTTGAAATGAGAAATCTGAGGTCTGGGTAAGTAAGCAACTTGTTCAAGGTCATACCATCAGCTGAAACCAGAACTGAAATTAGAGTCTAGGACTTATGACTCCTCTATGTGTGGTCTTTCTATGACAACTTTAAAAAAATATATGTTTTTATTGATTTTAGAGATAGGAAGAGTATGGGATAGAGAGATAGAAACATTGATGAGAGAGAAACATTCATTGACTGCTTTCTGCATGTTCCCTACTGGGGATCGAACCCATAATCTGAACATGTGCCATGATCAGGAATCAAACCATGACCTTCTGGTTCATGGGTCAGTACTTAACCACTGAGCAATACTAACCAGGCTCTATGACAACTTTAATAAGTGATATTCTGGGCCCTCTCCATCTAGCCTTCTGACCATGGCACAGACCTATCTGGGTGCACTATCCTGACTCAGACATGTCACATGTGTAGCAGAAGCAGCTGACTACCATAAACCAGAAGCTCTGCACTCCAACCCCTTGTCCACCAGCTGGTTTTAAGGGCCTAGAATTCTCACTGTTACAAGATTTCTTCCACCTAAAGCACATCCTCAGTTCTGGTGCTCCACCATTGTGACATCATTCTCTTAAACTGTATGTGTAGTGGTTTTCTTTAAAATGACTCATTTGAACTTCAATTCATTTAGAGAAGTAACATTGTATAACGGCTATAAATTTGAAAGCAATATTACTTGCTATAAGCACAATGGAAACAAACATTGCTTTTCTTTCTTTTTTTAAAAAAATATATATTTTATTGATTTTGTACAGAGAGGAAGGGAGAGAGATAGAGAGTTAGAAACATCGATGAGAGAGAGTCATCGATCAGCTGCCTCTTGCACACCCCCTACTGGGGATGTGCCCGCAACCAAGGTACATGCCCTTGACTGGAATTGAACCTGGGACCCTTCAGTCCCCAAGCCGACGCTCTATCCATTGAGCCAAACCGGTCTCGGCAAACATTGCTTTTCAATTTGAACTTGATGCAGCTGCCTTCCTGATATTCTGCACCCCGAGTTCTCCCTCCCTCCCCTTCCTCCCTCTATGGTGGGGCGGGGTGTGTGTGAAGATTGGCAAGAATTGAAGATGATTGAATCAGAAAGATGAAAAGATAACTAAAAAAGAGGTGCCTTCTCTTCTAGTGATTTTTTGCCATGTAATGTCCTGGGCTAGGGTGACAGTGGATTAGGCTACCATGCCTTACGCATGTATCACCATGGGTTGGTTAACAGAGTGACTCTCACCTAGTAACACTCCGTGGGACCCAGTGGGACCGATGCCTGACAATGAGGCCTCTGAGCACTGACAGGTTTTGTTGAGAGCAGCTGGGGTTCAGCCAGATGACTTGGGCTTTGCCAGGCAGAGTGCAGGGGAAAATGGACTGAAGGCAGGGTGTCCTTGGAGTGCCAAGGTTATGATCATAGGTGGTGGGGAAGCCCCAAGAGAGGCGTGGCTCACTCTCATCCTGCCCATCTGGGGCTCTGGGAAGACCCCAAGGGATTGGGGCCAGGGAGTCAACTGCTGTACCCTAGAAGAACTTGGAGGGGAGAGAAGCCTTGTTGGAGGCCTTGTCAGTGGGCAGAGGCCCTCCCACGTGCTGCCCATTTCACAAAAAAAGAGAAGGGAAACTTCTCAGAAAACCACAGGCGATGTGCTGAGGGTGGGGCAGAGGAGGTGATGGAAGAGATCAGTGAGCGGAGTCAGGGTCAGCATCTGGCATAGAGAGAAGAGAGATGGCCAGCTCCATTGATGGGACCCACCTGCCAGGCACAGAGGCAGGGGTCTAAGGCTGTGGAGGTAAAGCTCATGCGCTGAAGTCGCTTTGGCCTCCCTTTTATTCTAACAGGTGTCCATCTGCCAGAGCGCCTGCCCGGCTTCCTTCACTCTGCTGGGTGAGAAGAGATCCCGAAGGATTGGGGCCTAGATGGGTGCAGGCTGGGAGGAGGGAGAAGAGATGAGGCTCTGCAAGGTGGCCTGGAATGAGGTCCCAGAGGACCTGCCAGTTAACAGGGTTAGCCTGCCTTTGGGGACAATCAACCTAACAGGACTTTCCCGATTTCAGAGTTTGGGAGGATTCCAGTCTTTCCCTTGAAGACTCAGACGCCAGAAAGAAGCTGGCCCTGTGAACTGGTGGGAGGGACATGCCAGAGGAAGCAGATGTGGGCACGGGTGCCAGCCCAGCTCCTTCGGTAATTAGTGAGGAGAGGGCAGCAGGGCAGGGACCAGCAGGAAGGTGGTTGTGGCTGTTGCCCTCAGTCATCGGCTCTGGGAGTGAGAGGAGGGTGACGAGTATGTGGATTGATGTGGCCCTGGTGCTGCCTCACTCTGTCCCCTTGGCTTGGCCTTATGTCTCCTGCAGAGAGCCTAGCCGAGGATGTTTATAAGAAATGGCCTTGGAAGACGGAAACCTACCAGGCTGGTCCCATGATCTTCCCAGGGAATCCCCTTCCCAATCCCCTCGTGGCGGCACTCAGCGTGTAATGTGCCTGAGCTGGAGTCCAGGAGGCTCCGGCTGTAGGAACAAGTCTGCTCTTTTCCAAGATAGGGAGGCCCTATGAATGCTGGTGCCAGCTCCCAGGGCAGGGAGTGTGTGTGTGCCTGTGTGTAGGAGTGTGTGTGCGTGTGTGTGTGTGAGAGAGAGAGAGAGAGAGAGAGAGAGAAAGAGAGAGAGAGAGAGAAGGAGAGTGTGTGTGTGTGAGTGTGTGTGTGTGTGAGTGTGTATGTGAGTGTGTGTGTGTGTGTGTGTGTGTGTGTGTATGTGTGTAATAAGGGAAAGAATAGCACACATTCACTAATGCCTGCCATCTGGGACAGTGTGTGATTACTGGCCTGGGGGAGTCCTGAGGTCTGTGCTCTGAAGGGGGAACCTCATGTCCACGTGCAGGGCTCAGTATAGAGAGAAAGATGGCGCATGTGGGGAAATGTGCTGGCTTTGGGAGAAAGGAAGGTCGCAGCATAGAAAAGACTGAGGCAATCTGCTTGAGGCACCTCTCCTATCCCCTCAGCCCTGCTCCAGGCCGTCAGCCACCGGGAGGAACCTGGGACACGGGCACAGCCACACTCGTGCCTCCTCCCGGGCCCAGTGCAGACTGGGGCTTCTGCACGTGGAACTCAGGCGAACAGCGGGAAACGGGAGCCAGGACTCTATGAGAGATTTGCCCAAACAAGATATTTTATTTGCTTGTATTCACTTGGATGCATTTCAGTTCAATGTTTATTTAGTGAGTCTCCACACGCTATTCAGCACTGTGCTGGGTGAAATATTAGCTGAAGATTAAAAACAACAACAAGCAACTCAGCTTTAATTCAGTCCATGTGTTTTGTTAAATGTTTCAAAAAATGTTGGCTTTTATGCTTTTACCAAGCCTTCATTTACAGAAAGTCAAATATCCCGCCCCCCCCCCCTTCCCAATAAAAAAGAACAAATGAGATGTGGAAGCTTTTGTTTTAAATTTTCTTTTTCTTTTTTTTTTTTTAAATTGCCCAACAGCTTGTTTTTATTGTGGAAAACACCACTTTGCAAAAGGCATGCAAAAATATGGTACATAGCCGAAACCGGTTTAGCTCAGTGGATAGAGCATCGGTCTGTGGACTGAAAGGTCCCAGGTTCGATTCCGGTCAAGGGCATTTACATTGGTTGCAAGCACATCCCCGGTAGGGGGTGTGCAGGAGGCAGCTGGTCGATGTTTCTCTCTCATCCGATGTTTCTGGCTTTCTATGTCTCTCCCTTCCTCTCTGTAAAAAAATCAATAAAATATATTTTTAAAAAAGTTATACAAAAAAAAGTTCGCTCCCACATAATAGACAACAGCAGCTTAGAAACACAAGCTCTTCAGGTGAGACATTCGGTAGCCTACATCCTACCTGTTCTCCAAAGACAGCCCCAAAACCATGCTTCAAAAGATAGAGAGGCTTTCCCCAAACTTTCATGGGGGTTCTCTGAGGCCAGGAAGCAACCACAGGCACAAACCGTCCTGCATAATACGTTTGGAAGTGGCTGCTGGCTTTCCAAACAGACAGCCCTTTCCCATCCTCCCGGCCCCCACAGCAAGCCCACAGCCTGCAGGCAGCTGCTGCCCTGGCGGGTTCTGAAGGGGCTGGGCCTTCTTCCAGGCTAGAGGTGGGGGCCTCTGAGGTTGCCCTCTAGACCCTGTAGAGTTGTAGACAGCCTTTCGCAGACCGGAGGCTGCACTTGGAATCCACTAGGAGAAGCCACGTCCAGCTCAGGCATAATCCATCCTGGTCCTTCTGAGGCACTGTGTGAATCTCAGCAGCTCTCCCAGCAAGAACTTCTGTAAGGCCCAAGTTCTGGGAACAGTGACTGACTCTGTTGGGCTGGCAGGGGACCCGTGGGTGGCTGCAGAGACCCTTGGAGCAGCAGTAGGACAGGTTCGCATGGCTCTAGTAGAACATCACACTCACCAGCCAGGATTAAGGCGAGAGGGAGCTGGGGAAGGGGAAGCGGTCCACTTCTCACCACTGAGGTGCCTGACATCCGCCTGGATTCCAGGATGGAAGACACCTGGGTAGGGAACAAGTTCACAGACAGGTCTGCAAGCCATCCCCTGGCTGGGACCCACCTCCATGAGTCTTGGAGATGTATTTCTGACCCCTGGGAAAGGGGAGCTGTAGAGCGCATTACAGAACAAAGGCAGAGGTGCGGACAGAATGGTCTCTCCCTCAGCAGAAAGGGTCTACGGAAGAGGGCTTTGAGACAAAGACTCTAGAGGCCAAACTCTTGAATGGTCTCAGGTCCCGGCACTGAGAGTGGGACGAGGGGGCAGGCACTTTGCCTGGGTTCTCCTGGGGTGTGCCAGTGGCCAGCAGGTCACTCACTGGCTCAAGGCTCTTCCCAGCTGTTCCCCTGGTGGAGGTCTGCAGGGTGGAGAAGCCACATTCGAGTGGCCCCGGGAATTCTGCCTTGTCCTTGGTGCCCGCTTCAGGCCAGGGCTCCAGGAACCAATTTCAAGGTCAGAGGGGAGGGGGCTTGGTGAGGTGGGATGAAAAGATGAAGGGATGAGAAGTACAAAATGGTAGTTACAAAATAGTCCGCTCCCTGAATCTCTGAATCTGTTTTTATTTTGTTCATTTATTTTGTTCTTTATATTCCACATATAAGCAAAATCATAGGGTATTTACCTTTTTCTGTCTGACGTATTTCACCTAGCATAATACCCATGCTGTCCCAAATGATGAGATTTCATTCTTTTGTGTGGCCAAGTAATATTCCATTGCATATATGTACCACAACTTTTTATCTGAGATATGAAGGGTTTTTGATAAAAGGAAGCAAAGAGAGTCAAGTTTACTGAGCTTTGTCATATTAGATGTAAGATACTTTATATATGGTATTTCATTTAATCTTTGTAGTACTCATACTGTATCCTGTTATTGTTCATTCGTACAGATGAGAATCATGATGCTCAGTGAAATTAAGTGACTTTCCTGGGGGTGGGAGGAGTCAGGCTAACAAATGACATATTTGAGGTGCTGTCCTGAGATTGCTTCAGTGCAAAGGCATACATCTCTCCTCTCTACCACACTCCTCCCAAGACATCCTACAGACTGACCCCTTAACCAGAGCACTCTATACAGCCCACTGTCAATTCCATGTTAATGTCAGGTAGCTCAAAACCTTAGAAGCATTGACAATGATTATTTAAACTCACCCAGTGTTGGAGATTGAGGCATGAACAGTGCAAGAAAGTAGACTGTCCTTGGGAACAGAGGTTAGAAAATCAAGGGCCCTGTCTCGCACTTTGTGTCATTACCATCCACAGAAATGTGGCTTCAATTGGAATCCAAGATGATGCTGATTCTCCTCCTCCTCCTCCTCCTCCTCCTCCTTCTCCTCCTCCTCCTCCTCCTCCTCCTCCTCCTCCGCCGCCGCCGCCGCCTCCTCGATTTGTAATTCAAGTTCCAAGGCTATAGCCACCTCTAACCCAAAGCACACATCTATGTATGCACTTCTCCATTCCTTTGGAGTCACTTGGGTGTGGTTTGGTTTGCTTAGTTCCAGATGCCTGTGACTACTTAAAATAACCAGGTCACAGAGGCAAATTTAACCTCAAACCAGATCATTGGGTTGTAGGACATAACCTTTTTTTCCACACTGATGATTCATGCATTTAGCGAAGTTGGTGGATTGGGCCTCCTATGTCCATATGGTCTCATTAGTATATCTTTTCATAACTTGGAGATAGTTCTTTATGATTGAATTGGGTTTTATAACCTGCACATAGGAAATTGAGAACTTGACATTCCTTCATTCACTCATTGATTTAGCAAATATTTCATTGTGTGCCTATTAAGCCCTTGGTCAGGCCCCTCCCTTTGAGATGCTTGGGGTCTGTGGAACCCCAATAATGTGTTACAGTCCATTGTTACATCTGCTGCAATGGGCATTTGCATAGCACACAGCATCCAGAGTTTCCAAGGGAGGGAAACTTGAGTTTTCAGGACCTGGACACTGCCTTTGCTATGTAAGAGAATTTACCTGGGATTTGTTTTTCTTTGGAGCCAGAAAGACCTTAAGATACCACCACACCCTCCACAGTGAGCCAGACACAGGTAGGAAGTTGGAACAGGTTTATGTGTGAGTTAGGACAGGGCCGGGGGAGAGATTATCCTTCTTGGGTTGAAAGGCCACTGTTAGTGCAGTTTTCTTTGGGTCTGGAAGACCTGGTACAGCGGACTCTCCTTTTCTCAGCTTTGAAGGTAACCTTGGAGCTGTCTGGCCCATAGTCTGATCCAGCTGTTTGAGGTTGGGATTTCCGGGCTGGACAGAGACCATTCCTTCTTCACATACCACCCACTGTCTTCCCCCTGCTAGACTGTGGTCAAGTCTCAGACAGTTCAGGAGAAAGGATGACTCACTGCACTGACCACTCACCTATAACAGAGAATAATGAACACAGGAGGAGCCCCTTAGGGCACTGTGAAGGTGATGGGGATAATCATTTCTTCACAACAGTAACTGCTCTCACTCTCAGTCCTCAACCCAGCTACTGATAGCGCCTGTGAAGCACAGAGCAAAGGGGCCTCTCTCCCTCGGTGGGTATTGTGTGTGTGTGTGTGTGTGTGTGTGTGTGTGTGTGTTTAAGGTGGAGAGAGCTACCTGCTATTATGCGAATAGAGTTCTGTGGGAGGCAGAGACACAAGAGTTACCTGGAGGCTAGTTCTTTGTGTTGGCGGGCACTTGCCTTCAAGTATAGGTTGGCAGTTGAGATAAACTTCCAGACCAGCGCCCACTTTCCCACTCCCAAAAAGGGATATATGACTATTTACTTTCACCTAACCCCAACCTCTGCACCATCCCAGGGCTTGATCTCTGACTCGGAAGTGACAGACAAGATGATAGATATGAAAGCAGAGATGTGTCATCTTTGAGCTTTGCTGTTTTGATAGATAAAATACCTGGTGCACGTCCAAGCTTTGCGGCTTCTGGTTTTCCTCCATCTATCAGAGTGCTGTGAGATTGGGCTCATGTTCCAGAAATTGACTTTCCCTTCTGCAAGAAAGGACTTGTTACAATGACAGCCCATAACAGATGTGCTTAGACCTCGATTTCCCACGGGATGGGAAGGAATGAGAGAAAGGGTTGACACGAGGGTAACACATGATGGGGAAATATTACAACTATCTGTTGTCTTTCATATGACTTAAAAATAAATAAATAAATATATATATATATATATATATATATATATACATATATATATATATATATATATATATATATATTTTACAGAGTTGAAGGGATAGAAAGTTAGGAACATCGATGGGAGAGAAACATCTATCAGCTGCCTCCTACACACCTCCTTCGGGAGATGTGCCTACAACCAAGGTACATGCCCTTGACCGGAATAGAACCTGGGACCTTTCATTCTGCAGGCCAACGATCTATCCACTGAGCCAAATCAGTTAGGGCTTTCATGTGACTCATTCCTGTGTCCAGGCCTGATCCCTTTCAGGAAACTCCAGTTTTTCAGATTTAACCAAAGGCTTTCTAAAAATGCCGATGTCTGGACTCGATTAAGATCTGTTAGGCCCACGTATTCATCAGGGATAGAAAAGTGTACCAACCACCCTGTAGTGATTGAACAAGATAAAGGGTTGCTTTTCCTGCTACAATCCAGTAAGGATCAGTGAGGATGGAAACATCTATTTCACTCAGTCATTCCAGGACCCCATCTAGAGGTTTTATGATTCCCTATGACCCCACAGTCCTTTACTGGATCTTCTGTGTTCATTTCCCAAATAAGGGAATAAAGTGAGAATGTGGAGAGACACACTTGCTGCAGCCAAGAGGCCACCTTGCCACTTCCACTCACATTCCCATCGGTAAGAACGATGTGGGTGTAAATTGTTAAGGTGATGGGAAATTGAAAACAGATTGGACAAGATGTTGAAACAGTGGGGAGGAAAACCACCACAGTATACATTCTTCGAATTGTGTATCCAGACGTCATAGCCCGCTCCCATGGGGCTGGAAAGGGCATAAGTTAGCAGCTGTAATGATAATAAATTTGTGATCTCTGCCTCTAAAGTTGTCTAAATCTTTATACCTAAAATAAATAAAATAGTATCCTTTTATTTGTATAAAGCTTTACAGTATTCATCACACTTTTTAGCCATTCATTTGTTAGCAAACATTTGCTGACCTCCACAGTGTATCAGAAACCGCGTTGGGTGCTGGGATTATAATGGGGAACAAAACAGACACAGGCACTTTTCCTCTATGAAATTTATGCCGAAGGAGTTTACGCTGTGATGGGTTTGGTTAAGTTTTATTGAACATTTACTAGGTGCCAGTCACTGTGCTAAGCACAGTAGCCCCAAGGAAACCTCATAACAATTCTCTGAGGTTGGCACCTTTATTTTCTCCTTTACCCACATAGGATCAATGGGAGTCTCAAGGCTCCAAAACTCAGGTGACTTGCCTAAAGAGATCTACATAGTTGTTGGTGCGCCAAACAAGAACCCAAGGTCATGACTGCGATGCTCATCACCGATAACCTTGATCTGCACAAATTCTGACAATGACCGTGGTGATGAGTCCTAGGGCCGAGTGGGATTTTGGAAACAGAACATTTCAGGAAGTAGAGCCTGAGTAAGTTGGAGAAGGGGATGAAAAGATAGTGCCCCATGGGGAAGGCATCTTATGGAATTAGGAGCTGAGGGCCTGCCAGAGAAGACTGCCTTTGAGAAATGACAGACCTTGCCCATGGTGGCTGGAACATGGCATCTGCAGGCACCGCGGATGGAAAAGGAGGGTTGGAGCAGATGGGGAAGGGACTTACTAGTATTCAAGGAGTTCATCCTTTATCCTTTAGGCCAGTGTTTTTCAACCTTTTTTGGGCAAAGGCACACTTGTTTCATGAAAAAAATCACGAGGCACACCACCATTAGAAAATGTTAAAAAATTTAACTCTGTGCCTATATTGACTATATATAAAGTAATTCTCTTGAATAGGAATCAAATAAACACAAAGAAAGTATTTTATAATTACTTTATTATGAAATATTAAGTAAACAAAATAGTGAAAAATTATAAAATTCTTGTCTTGTCTGCACCTATGGCACACCAGGCAACATCTCGCGGCACACTAGTGTGCCGCGGAACAGCGGTTGAAAAATGCTGCTTTAGGCAACAGGGAACCATTAACACATGGGAGAGTGAGAAGGCCAATTTCTATTTATGTAAGATCACACCCGCAGGGAAAGGAACATGAATTTG
This sequence comes from Pipistrellus kuhlii, assembly GCF_014108245.1. Lineage (NCBI taxonomy): Eukaryota > Metazoa > Chordata > Mammalia > Chiroptera > Vespertilionidae > Pipistrellus > Pipistrellus kuhlii. The sequence goes on along the minus strand of NW_023425527.1, from coordinate 5,993,248 downwards.
GCACCATTTGGCAGGGATGGTGAGCATCACAAAAAAGATGAAAAAATGAGTTAGAAAGTTGTTGCTGTACCCAGCCCAGCCTCCCCACCCTGTTGTATGGTGAGCTAACCACCGTCTCTCAAACTGTAATGTTTACTTGAATCTCCCCAGGAAACCTGTTAAAATGCAGACTCTGAAGGGATCTGGGATGGGGCTGAGTGCTTACATTTCTAATAAGATCTCAAGTGATCCAGACCCTGCTTCTCTGGGGACTACATGGGGTGCAACATGATGCAGAGACTGATGACAATGTGCATAGGAATACAGAGCCCCTGCTACACATCAGCAACCCCCTTGCATTGTGTGTTCATTCAGTGCTTGTAATCTCAGCCAAGTGGCAGTTAGGATTGTTATCTCTGCTTTACTGTCAAAGGAGCTGCTGCTCAGAGGGGTTAAGTCACATAGACATTTTAGCCCAGTCTCTCAGAATCTCTCTCTCTCTCTCTCTCTCTCTCTCTCTCTCTCTCTCTCTCTCTCTCTCTCTCTCTCTCTCTCTCTCTCTTTTTGTCATACAGAACCAAAAAATGCAATCAGGATTCCTTGAACTTCTCATTAAATTTAAATTCTTTCTACAGAAACTCTGTCACCACATACTGACCACGAGAAAGTTTCAATCATTACTCACACCCAGAAAGGAAGGAAGAAGCAGTTTTCTCTGTTTGTCTCGTGACCACGCCGGATGTCTTTAAGGAACTGGCCTGCATGATAGAAAGTGGACATAGGGAAGTCCACCAGATCCCCGAAGCGAGTGTCTTTAATGCTGATTTCTGATGCAGCATCTTGGTGGGGCAGGAATGGGGGCCAGGGAGGCAGCAGCCATGATGGGCCCTGGTGGACGAGACACCATTGGTTTTTCTGTGTGAACTCTCAGGGTTGGGGACAAGGCCTGGCAGGCAGCCCAGGAATGTCTTCTGGTTTTCTACTTGGGAGATTCCAGGATTGTGTATAAAGACACAGAGCTCCAGCTTTATTAACTAATCAGCTGTTGCAACATCCATGTTCTGGCCAGATCGGTCACACAAATCATAGGTTCATCATCCAGGCTGAAAAAAATCTCATGGGAGCAGCAGGAGATGGAGAGGCTGGGAGGATTCAGACTGTCTCCCTCTCACTTCAGGAAGAGGCTTACTGTCGTTATTTGTCCTGGTTTGGCCAGGAAGGGAGCCAAAGTAGACTTGATCCACAGAACAGTGCTTGGGGATTGACCATTGGAGCCCAGTAGCTGGGGTGGCAGAGCAGGCTATTGTAGAGGGAAAGAGAGACAGAAACATCAATCATGAGGATCATTGATTAGTTGCCTCCTGTATGCCCCCTACCAGGGATTGAGCCCACAACCTGAACATATACCCTGACCGGGAATCCAACCATGACCTCCTGGTTCATAGGGCAACTCTCAACCACTGAGCCATGCCGGTTGAGCTGTCTAGTGCTGCTTTTTTTTTTTTTTTTTTTTAAAAATATATATTTTATTGATTTTTGTACAGAGAGGAAGGGAGAGAGATAGAGAGTTAGAAACATCAATGAGAGAGAGTCATCGATCAGCTGCCTCTTGCACACCCCCTACTGGGGATATGCCCGCAACCAAGGTACATGCCCTTGACCAGAACTGAACCCGGGGCCCTTCAGTCCCCAAGCCAACGCTCTATCCATTGAGCAAACTGGTCCCGGCTCTAGTGCTTTTTAAAGGTGCTTCACATCACTCTGGACCTAATGAATTAGAATTTTGGGAGTGAAGGTAGAGTTTCCTTTTTAATATATTTTCACAGTATTCCTGTGCACTTTGAAGTTTGGGAACTACTCATAGCCTCTGTTAGAAAAATGGGGAGCATGGACAATACAGGGAACAGAATGTAGGTTCCAGAGTCAAATAAACCCAGGCGTGGGCCCTATCCCCAAAGCTATTAGCTGTGTGACTTTGTGGAAACCAGTTGACCTCATTAACTCCCATCTGTAAGGAGGTGTCTGATGCTCTCTGCAGAGGCTTGTTGTGATCATCCCACAAGGCATTGGGTTTACAATTCCTGCTATGTATCAGGTGTCCAATCAATGTTTATGGACTTAAATTCAGCATCTCTCAGGCTGAGGGCATTCATGGTTGATGGGTGGAAGGGCATGGGAAAAGGTAGGGAGATGGATGATGTGGTAGAACTTATTCTCATCATATTTGCCAAATTATAGGCTTTGAGGTAGATGTAAAAATCAGAAATTCAGCTGCCTGAGACATATGCATTTTAACAGAAATGGAAAATTATTGATTGACCTTGTACTCCACAAATCTAAGTGCAAACATGAGGCCTAGGATAATCCCACCATTTGGCATAGTTAACTGAAGAACGGTGACCTTGGGCTGCATAACTGAAAGCATAAGCTTTAGAATGAGTGAGTGAGAGATGCGCTTCTTTCCCTCAGCTTGTGAGAACAGCCTGAAGACCACTGGGTGGGAGTCAGGGAGAGCAGGTCATATCTTCATAGAAGAGGAAATAAGGTGGTAAAAGAAGTCAGGACCATATGATCAAGAAGTTGTTTGGGAACTAGAAAGGCTTAACCTAAATGAAAATAAGCAATGAAATTGCTGTGTGTAATGAAGTGGGCTGAAGCAACAGAATTAGGAAAAATAAGTGAAAACTGCAGACACAAACTTCAGTTCCTCATACAGATGAATTTAATGAATGAGTTCCTCTGCCAAGTGCTTTATGTCACCAGTCTTCCAGCGATCTTGCCAAAGAGGCAGTCTTTTTTCCATCCTTTCAGATGAGGAAACAGGATCAGCAAGAGGAAGTGACTTGGCAAAGTGACACAGATCGGAGGGGGTGATCTTGTTCCACTGTTCCAGGCTGTTTGACAAGGACAGAAGCTTGAAAATGAAATGTGTTGCTTTAGTAATTAGTTCCTTGTCACTGAAGGTGACCATTTGTCAAGAAGTCCATGGGAGGGATTTAATAAAAGCAGTGTAGTTGATCCTAGGAGTGAAGATCTTAGACTCTGGAATCATAGGCCATTTTAGTAACTCATTGGCTGAGATTTTCTCCTGCTGTTTCATAGACCTACTATACTTTAAGTGCTTGTCATGGGGCCAGGTACCTGCTAGTGAGGGGCCAAAGAAAGAACCTTTTATAATAGGCTGGAGTCTGTTGTGATGATCTTGAAGGTCCTCCAGTCCTGACAATGCACGGGCAGTTGTCTTCTGCTTATTACACACGGGGCAAGCCTTCCTGCCTCCATCCTTGAGATTCCTAAAGATAAGTTTAACTTTAAGTATTTACTCCCAGGTGCTTGCCAATTCCCAAGAGCTCACACTGTAATCTCACACTTAGTGTAAAGGTTTTTCTTGCTGGGTAAAACCAGGATCACCAGGAAGCATGGGAAAGTAACACCCATGGGTGTTGCAGGTATATTGCTTTTTGAAGTAGAAAGAGCATGACTTTAGATTTGAATCTATTATCCTCACTGCTTGATCAAGATTTTATGCAAATCACCTAAATACCATTGAGGCTCATTTTGCAAATTATTGAGTATGAAAACATCTAAAAAATTATGCAGGATCTTGAAGGGTGGGCATATGCACAGAACTGAAAAGACCCTAAGCTATCACCTCTGGCTAACCTTGAGGCACTGAGAAGACAGGAAGAGAAGACGAAGGTGAAATTGTAAACACCTAGCTGATGTTGAAGGTCTAATCCAATAAACACACACAGAGCCCTTTGGCAAAGACTGGGAGATTGATTGGTTCCAGGCATCTAAGGGAATCTCTGTGAATCACTGTTTACCAACTAGGCTAACTAGAAAGAGAATTCATGTCCACACATGAAAAAAACACACGCAGATTTTCTAGTGTTAGTTCAGAAAAGTCACTAAACAAGCAAATAAAATGTAATAACAACACTTGGGGAGAGCGGAGAACCTGATTTTCAGAGTTGCCACATTACATTATTTACAGTTTTCAGCCAAAAATTATGAGACACAAAAAGAATCAAGAATGTAGGACATATCCACAGGGGGTGGGGAAAGAAGTCAACATAAATTATCCTCGAAGCCCAGATGTTGGACTGACTTACTAGATAAAGACTTTAAATTGGGAATTTTAAATATTTAAAAAATTAAACAAAATGTCTAAAGAACTAAAGGTTAGTATGGGAATGGTGTCTCACTAAAAGGAAAGAATCAATAAAGATATAGAAATTATTAAAATCAACCAAATAGAAATTCTGAAGTTGAAAATTACAATGACTGAAATAAAAATTTACTGAAGAAGTTCACCAGCAGATATGAGCAGAGGGGGAAAAATCAGAAAACACAAAGCTAGGTGCATTGAAATTAGCCAGTCTGAGGAAAAGAAGAAAAAAATAAACAGATCTTTAAGACTTGTGGAACACCAACAATTTCACCAATGTGTATGGAGAGAGAGAGAGAGAGAGAGAGAGAGAGAGAGAGAGAGGGAGAGAGAGAGAGATTGAGAGAGAGAGAGAGAGAGAGAGAGAGAGAAAGTGAAAGCAAGCAAAGAGAGAAGGAACATTTGAATAAATATTGGCTAAAAAAATCCCTACATTCAATGAAATCTTTAATCTACACTTTCAAAAAGTTCAACAAACTCCAAGCAGGATAAACTAAAAGAGATCCACACCAAGGCACAACATAATCAAACTGTCAAAATCCAAAGATGACAGAATAATTTAAAAGCAAGAGAGCCGGGCTGGGTGGCTCAGTGGATTGGAGCATCATCCTGTTACCAGAAGGTTGCTCTTTGACTACAGGTCAGGGCACAAACTTAGGTGGCAGGTTAGATCCCCCGGTGGGGCATGTACAGGAAGCAACCAATTGATGCTTTATCTCTCTAACAATCAAAACATACTCAGGTGAGGATTTTTTAAAAAGCAGCAAGACAAAAGCAATTCACACATATGAATGTCCGTCAACTGATGAATGAATAAAATGTAGTCTATTCATATAATGGGTTACAAAGGAATGAAGTACTGATATATGTTACAATGTCTTGAAAACATCATGCTAAGTGAACGATGCCCATGAAATGCCAGCTGTGACATGTGAAACTCCTGGAAGAGACAAATCAGTAGAGGCAGAAAGCAGTTGAGTGTTGCCAGGTGTTGTGAACAGGGAAAATGACAGCGAATGGACATGGGTTTACTTTTTCGAATGATAGTATTCTGGCATTAAATAGAGGGGAAGGTTGTACAATTTTGTAAATGTACTGGAACAACTGTATTATACAGTTAGAATGGGTGAATATGATGGTGTGAATTATATCTCAGTTTTTAGGGTTCATAGATTGATGCTCAATCATTGAACCATACAGGCCCGGCTGGCAAAGTGATTAGATTATGTATGTAGGGACCTATATCCCTAACTATTGCTTGGCACATAAGTGGTATTCAGTGACTGTTTATTTTTTCCTTTCTTTTCACCTTTCCCGGTGTGCATTAAGACTTAGTCACTCTGGCCTGCTTGTGTCTGAGCGTCTCTGCCAGGGGCACCAGCTTATGAGACTGGGAAATCAAGTTTACAATCTCAGTCTCCTGAAAGCCTGATGCCCCATTGTTTCTCAGACTCAGTTTCATGCTTTGCAGGCAGACTTCAGGTCACCAGAGCTGGAGATCATTAGACAAATCTGCAGGTATTGCCCAATCCTCAACTGGCATGCCAGGAGGTGCAACATGCCCGGGCAAGACCTGGCACCGAGTGTCTGCCTGGCCCTGCACTTCTGTTCAACTTCCTCCGTTGTCTCCCTTCCCTGCTGCTGCCGCCTCTGCCAGGGCCCCTCGGGGCCCTTCGAAGCTGACACAGGTCATGCGACCAGGGCCAAGCCACGCTGAGCAGTCAGTGAGGTTGTGCCTTTGAAAATGTGTGTGCAGTGGCCCCCAAAAGGGAAACAAGTGCTACCAAAACCTAACCACAGCCATTCTGCATCTGCAGGCCCCGTGGGAAAGGGAAGTGCCGGCAATAAAGAGCTCTCTTCTTTTCCCCTCGTTGCTATCCTGCTTTTATTTTCTTTGGATATGTACCCAGAAGTGGGGTTGCTGCATCACATGGAGTTCTGGTTTTAATTTTTTGAGGACCCTCCATACTATTTTCCATATTGACTGAACCAATTTACATCCCCATCAACAGTGCACAAAGGTTCTCTTTTCTTTTCTTTTTTAAAAAACATATTTTTATTGATTTCAGAGAGGAAGGCAGGAGGAGAGATTGATAGATATCTGCACGTCCCACACTAAGGATTGAGCCTGCAACCCGGGTATGTGCTCTGACCAGGAATTGAACCATGATCTCCTGGTTCATAGGTCGATGCTCAACCACTGAGCCACGCCAGCGGAGCAGGGTTCCCTTGTCACTATATCTATGCCAATGATTGTTATCTCTGACCTTTTTGATGCTAGCCATTCCTACAGGTGTAAGGTGATAGGTATTTCAGTTTTGATTTGCATTTTCCTGTCGATTAGTGACAATGAATATCCATTCATGTATCTGTTGGCCAAAAGCATAAGCAACAACAGCAAACGTTACTGAGTGGGAGTACATCAAACTAAAAACCTCTGTGCGGCCAAAGTCACCATCAACAGAATGAGAAAGCAACCCATGAAATGGGAGAAAATATTTGCAAATTATATATCTTGATTAGGGGTTAATATCCAAAATATATAAAGAACTCAAACACTTCAAGAACAAAACAATCAAACAATCTGGGATGGCTGTGAGAAGTGAGGGAATGGAGGTGGAAGAGAGCATAGAGGGGATAAATGGTGATGGACAAAAGAAAATGAAATAAAAATTAACTAAAAGAACATTTAATGAATACTGAAAAATCCAATTATAAAAGCTAATTTGTTTTTTCTAAAGAGATGCTCTGTTTTGGTTAAAGTTATGGGGGGAAAGGGATAAGGGAAGTAAGAGACTTTTTTTTCCAAAGAAGAGCTCATTTCTTGATGTAAGAAAGTGAAAGGGGACTTCCTTTCTTAGTAATGACTTTTACTAGAAAGGCTTGTTCAGTTTCCATTAGTGGATGGAAGGACTGGGAGGGGACCATGGGGGTGGGGGTGGAGGGGGGGGGGAAGGAAATGGAAGAAAGGACTCAGTACAGAGGATGAGCCCATAATGTTGGGGTCTTCGGTGACTGCTGAGTCAAGGGAGGGACCTGAAATGTAACGTCCAGTTGTTTGTTCTCCTGCCTGGTGGCTCCTGGAATATTCCAGAGCAGGTGGCCTGAGTATTCCAGCCTTGAGTAGTTGGAGAATGCCAGGAGGGAGGCGTGGCGGGGGCCACGTTCACATCTGAGCTGAGGGAGACAAGGGGAGGAGGGGTCGGAAGCTGGTGGAGGGAGAACTCAGAGCAGCTTTTCCGACTGGGAAGTGGACAGAGCCACATGGAGAACGTACAGTCTTGGGAATGCTGATCCTGGGAGGTGGTTAGACGTGAGAGTTATGGCAGACAGCCAGGGAAAGGTAACCCCAGGAGGCTGGTGAACACAGCCCTGTGGCTGCTGGATTCTTCAGAAATGTTGGAGACTACGTGAGGAGAATCAACCTGGGCATGCAGGGGAAGGAGGGCATGTAGTAAAGGGGAAAGGCAGGGATGGGGACTCAGGAGCCTGGGATAAGTGGGTTTCACCAGCTCATCCAAGGGAACGTCACTTTCACATAGTAGAAGTCCAGCACATTCTCCATGAATCTGAGGCGAGGAGCTGAGACCATAGACTGGTTAGATGATGTGATGGGGAAGAGGGCCCAAAGGTCTCGCTAAGTACAAGGGGGCAGACGAAGGACAGGAGACTGGGGGTGGATGTTCAGTATCAGGTGAGGGGGGAGGTAACAATGCCAGGGCTGGTCTGTGCTCAATGTTAGGGGCAATGCTCAATGCCAGGCCCTGGGGAGGCTTATCACCAGGAAGGACCTGTGCTCAGGATTGGGAAGATAAAGGCCAGTCTGGGGAGGACTCAGTGCCCAGAGAGGGGACAAAAGTGCTGGAGTGGGGAGCTAGTCCCAAGGATGACTAAACCCCTAGATTAGGGGTGTCGAACTCAATCAGAGAAGGGGCCAAAATCTAAAATCCAGCCTAAATCGCGGGCCGAATGGTTTACTGAACAGTCATAAACTGTCATTGTGATGGAAACGCAGCAGAGTGCAGTGATGACAGCGCGGTGCGGGCCTCATTGCAAGGCCTGGCGGGACGGATTTGGCCCACGGGCCTTGTGTTTGACACATGTGCCCTAGATGGAGGTCAGGTGGGCAAATTTCTGGCAGAGCTCAGTGACCGGGATAGTGGAGGCTCTGGCCAGGGATAACCTTCCACGGGGCTCAGAGCTCTTCAGACCTGGCATTGGCTCCCATTGCACACGCTGCCTCCTCCCTGTTTCATGCTCCATCCGCTATAGCAGCCCCTTCTCACTTGGCACGGGGCAGGGCGCAGCCACATGCAGCGATGTGCAGCAGTAGACATGAACCCCCGGGACACGGGCAGCGGCAGCAGCCTGTGGACTGCACTTCTCCAAGGCTGGCCCCACCTCTACCCACCCCAGGGCTGAGCTGGTGGTTGGGACTGGCCAGGCTGGGGCAGAGAACAGGGGTGGGTGTCCTGCCTGGCCTCCCGGGGGGGTCTCACCCAGCTTCCTCTTCCCTTCTCCAGCTGTGACACCCCCACCGTGAAGAAGCTTGTCGAAGAAGGCTTGGGGGTGGGGAAGAGGGCAGGGCAGGGCCCTCCGGATGCCAGTTTTCCCTGGGCTGGCATCTTCTTGCTTGCTCGGGAGCCAAGGCCCCTATGCCTCTCTCAGCCACTAGCCGCCCTCAGCTGCAGCTGGGTTCCTGCAACAGGTTAAAATAAAAATGGAGAGAACTTAGAGCATCTCATCCAGCTTTTCACAAAGAGAGAAACAGAGGGGCTTGGAGAGCAGATGTGCCCAAGGTCTTAGGAACCCGGGCATCCTGGCCTCAGGTCACTGTCTTTTCCCACACGTCTGACGCCTCTCACACAGCACATGGCTTTCAGATCCTGCCAGGGGTCAACAGCAGTGCCATTCACTAACTAGGTGACTTCCCCAAACCTGTTTCTCCATTTGCCACACGGACAGAGTGCCATCTGAGTGTCACCAGATGCAGGCGATCAGATCCTCCGCACTCATTAGAAAGGGTGTTAGCGCCGCCATCACAGAGAAGCCCAGAGGGGCCCTCGTGCAGGCTTCACATTCATGACCCCAGGCTCTGCCTCTGCCCTGCTGGCTTGCTCCCAGTGCCCGGAATTCCAGGATGAGCAGTTGTCTCTGGGGAAGTGACGTGCATCTCTATTCTTTGGGCAAAGGTCGGCCAGAGAACCTGTCCCCACAGTGTGGCTGTACCTCATGAAATCTTTAGGAAAATAATGCTTTATGTTTTTATTTAATGTTCTTTGATGGACTTCGTCATAAGACTGTTAGGAGCCAGGTCAAAAGATTTCTCTGAATGACAGATGCCAGGCTCTGCCAAGTGTGGCGGACAAGGTAGAGCTCACCAGATCCCGTTGTTCCTGACACTCCCCAGCTTCCTTGCCTTTGGGGTGGAGGCATGTGAGGAGGTCTAGTCAATGAATGGAAGTGATGTCACTTCCCTCTTAAGCTCAGGAGACCTATTCTTTCTTGTATTCACTCCGCAACTGAGGTCATCACAGATGTTGGATCCAGGAGTACATGTGTGGGACTGAGTCCTCTTTCTGCAATGCCTGAGTGGAAATAAGCTTTTAGGTGTAAAGCCAATCCAATTTGGGGGGAGGCATGCTTGTTATGCAGCTCAACCTACCCTCTCCTGACTAATATAGCCAAACCTTTCATCTAACATAAGTGTCCTGACCTGATCAACCTCATTGGGCCTGGTTTCTTTTTCCCCTCAAGATGAGGGACAGTTCCACAGCTGTAAGTCCTCTTGTAAGGATTCTCCATGAGCTCACCACAGGTGTCCAGCCAGACCCATCAACGCCTCAGGTAGTGAGGGCTGCCTTTTCATCACTGCTCTCCCGCACTACTGCCCCCGTTTCAATGGTCTCCTCTCTCAACAACAGGTCCCATCCTGGAGCCCAACCTTCTGGGCTCTGAAAGCTAAAGAGTACAGAACGTGTGTCTGGCCATTTCCCGCAAATTCTCACGAGCTACAAATGCTGCTTAGCCATTGGCCTTATCTCCAGTCTCCTCCCATGGGGACCGGATATGTCCATTCCTCACCACCATCCACACTGCCATCTCTTCTTGCAGTGGTTCCAAGGTGCATCACACCATCGGCAAAGGTCATGGGTGCTTTCTGGGAACCAACTGGTGCCAGGCATCATCAGATAGGACTCTGCTTGCGTCTGGAGAAATCCCATTGAGGCTTGGCCCGACAAGCTGGCTCTGCTGGCCATCTCAGCTGAAGAGCTGGAGGGAGAAGTTTCCATGTTCTTTTAGGAGTGCTTCCTCCCCGCCCTACCCCCGGGCCTTCAGGTGTACCTGGGTCTCAGGTGTGGCAGGAGGGTTTATCTCCCTTTCAAGGAACAGGTGGAGAATGTCAATGCCTATGCACAACCTGATGGCTGCCGTCTCCTGGGGACCACCCTGGCTTCCGACAGCTTCAAAGAATAGACCCGACCCAGTACCTGTTACGACAGCCTCTGCGTTCACAAGCCAGGTGTGGCCTTTCTAAAACCCTGAGTATGTATTTCCAACTATATTGTGAGCACTGGAGCATTTTTCTGGGCCAAGTCCCAATACTTTCATCAGCCCCATACCCTCGGCCTTTCTAGGTAGCCCAGATGAGATAAAGTATCTCTTAGACTTAGCCAGCCCAGGCTTTGCCTCGGCACTGATGTAAAGGTGACATGGTGCAGTGGTTAAGAAAGTGAGTGCCGGTGTCGGACTGTGTGGGTTCAAACTCCAGCTCTCTTGGATGAAGGCCAGGTAACCTTAGGAAGCCTCCTTAACCCCAGGGTCTCACTTTAATCATCTATAAAACAGGTGATATTTACACTGACCTCCTTGTCTTGATAGATGCTAACTGCTTAGCGCCCGCCCCATAGGAAGTATTGGATACAAACAGTTCCCGTCTACCTTCCCCTGCGGGCACGTCAATGCCACTCCTTTCTGCACAGACTTGCCCGTCTTATCTTCTCAGGAAATGGCTTTACCTCGCCACTCCCTTCCTACACATCCAGGGAGGCTTGGAGCCAGTAAGATATCAGTTTACAAAGCACACGTTTAAAAAAATATATTTTATTTATTTATTTTTTTTCAGAGAGGAAGGGAGAAGGATAGAGAGCTAGAAACATCTATGAGAGAGAATCATCAACCAGCTGCCTCCTGCACACCCCCTACCGGGGATGTGCCCACAACCAAGGTACATGCCCTTGACCGGAATCAAACCCGGGACCCCTGAGTCCGCAGGCCGATGCTCAATCCACTGAGCCAATCCGGTTTCGGCTACAAAGCACATTTTTAAAGTCCCTCTTCTGGGCCCTGGGCCCCTCCAGAATCGGTCTCCCCCCCCCACCCCACTTGCCTCAGTTCCCTCTAACCTTAGTTCCAGCCATCCCCCGCAGAACCCTCCATCCAATCCAGCCGACCTCTCCATTCCCACCTGAATTTCCCACTCGTGCCAAGGTTGTATTCTGACCTCTTACTCTACCTCTTCAAGCCTCAGTTACCCTGGAAAGCTCAAGCGGAAGGCTTCCCTCCTCCAGAAAGTCTTCCATGACTAGGCAGAAATCCGGGGCCACACACGTGCTCATTGGTCACGCTGAATTCATACAAACCACTGTGGTTTTGTTTTCACCTCTATTTGCATATGGCCTTCCTCCCAGCACGAGAGTTCTTGGTGGCACGCACTGTGTTTCCCTCGTTTATGTGTGGCGTTCAGGAAAGGCGAGGCAGGTGGATAGTCAACTGTCTGAGGAGACTCAGAAGGGTTGAGGACACCAGAGGAAAGATAACACTGACACCCTCCCCCCCACCCCCCCGCATGCTTATGGCCCTCCAATGATAGGGAACGTGTTGGAGAATTCTTTGCTACCCCTGGGCGTTTAAAAGGAGCTGAAAGATGGAGACACCCATCTACAGCCAGTAGCCTCCTCCACTTGCCCACGAGGCTGGTGAATGCAGTCATTTAGTAAATAGTGCAGCAGGCAAGGGGCCGAGATCCAGATCCAGGTTCTAGCTTTTCCTCGTGGTGTGACCGCAACAAGTCTGTCAATCTCTCAGAGACTCAGTTTCTCCATCTATCTTTAACGTGGCAGTAAAAACAGTCCTTACGTCATCCAGTTGTGAAGATTAAATGGGTTGATGCATGCAAAGCACTCCAAATATAAGTTACTCTTGTGAGGTGCTTACATTGATCATTTTGGACAGTGTGACAAGGCAAAAAAAAATAAAATAAAAAAAGATTGGACTCAAACCCATCTCTATCATTTCTGGCTCAGTGCTTAGGAACCTGTTCTCCCTCTCTGTGACTCTGTTTGATTATGATTAAGATAAAGAAAACCATGATAAGGGGTTGGGTTTGGTATGAGATTTTGCCTATTAGGCATGGAGAACAGGGCCGGGCATGTATGTGTCCTCATTCTCTTTCATTTGCGTCTCCTATTTCTGCCTGGCACGCTGGCTGGATAGATACAGAGGCTTTTGGAGGAAAGAAATATAGAGATCTGCAGGGCACACTTGGTGTCTGTAGAGATTGGTGTGGGTCTGCTGCCACCTGCCGGGTTGATCGGGAATGGCAACTTTCATTGCTCTCTGGTGCCGCCTTATGGTGGAAGAGAGCAGGTCTTCCCTGTTCCTGTTCTGGCTTACACTTGCAATTCCTCTCCATGAGGAGTATTAACTACATGCTGGTATTTTATTAACTGCAATGAAAAAGGAGACAGAGTCAATTTGACATAGATAAGTGGTGCTTACCCTTTAATGAACCTAAGGAATACCTGGGAACTTTATTATTTTAAAATGAAATCTGATGACTTCGGAGGCTGAACATATTTTTGCAGTTTTATTGGTCATTTGTATATCCTTTTAAGTTAGCTGTCTCTTGCAGTCTTTTAGCCTCTTTTTCTTGAATTGCTTAAAAAAAGAATTTGTAGGAGTCTTTCATATAGCTAGGATTTGAGTTGATTTGTTTGTATATTGCAAATATTATGTTTTATTCCTTAGGTTGACTTTTCACTCTTTTTTAAAATAATATATTTTATTGAATTTTTACATAGAGGAAGGGAGAGAGATAGAGAGCTAGAAATGTCGGCTAGAGAGAATCATCGACCAGCTGCTCCTGCACACCCCCTACTGGGGATGTGCCCGCAACCAATGTACATGCCCTTGACCGGAATCGAACCTGGGACCCCTCAGTCTGAAGGCCGACGCTCTATCCACTGAGCCAAACCTATTTCGGCGACTTTTCACTCTTGTAATCATGTCCTTTGTTAACATCACTAAAATTTTAATGTAAACTAATACTTCACTTTTTCTTTTATAGTTAGGATTTTTGCAACATGTTTAGGAAATCTGCCTCCTCCAATATCATAAACATGATTTCTTATAAAATATTGTTTTTTTCTTCTTTGGGTTTAAAAAAATTGTTTTAACCTTCACATTTAGATATGCAATTCATATCAATTCATATCAACATGAAATTGTTTTTTGTGTATAATGTGAGGTAGAAGGGACAAAATACATTTTTCGATTGGGCAAAATATCATTAACCCAGAACCATGTATTAAAATGACTATTTTTTTCTCCCCACTGTGTTGGAGATGCACAGTGCAGCAAATAATACTAACAACAACAAGTATGAACAATTTCACTCTATATTTAATGATGTGGATGAATCTGACACAGTTGAATGTAAAAAGACAGACACAGAAGGGGGCAGGCAATGCGCTATTATCTGGTCATCAAGTGTAGGACTCTTTGTGATCACTCCATTTTGTTCCTTTTATCAGTTTATCTCTTCTTCTGCAAATGCCACAGTGTCTTAATAATTAAAACTTCAAAAGAACTATCTGGGACCATCAGCCCCCCAGCTTTGTTCTCCTCTAAGATTGTCTTAGAGAAGGCACGGCTCCTCTCCATTTTTGTCTGCATCTTTATATCAGATTATCAATTACCCCACGGAAACCTGTTGGGATTTTGTTTGAAATTGCTCTTGGCTGGTTTTGATCCTAACAAATAAACTTCATTTTGTCAAGACTGAAGAAAAAAATCCCTTTGGAGTTCTGGTTTGGATTTTACTAATCCCTTAATTTAATTTGTGGTATATTACATTCTATTTTTTATTATCTCATGGCTGTGAATATTGATTTCCCCACCAGACCATCAGCAATCTTTGGAGAAGGTGTTTGCCATATAATTACTTTGTTTTATACATAACTTTATGGCAACCTATAGCCAAAGAGCTTTTAACGTGTACTTCTGAAATGGACCTTATAAACTCCTGCAAAATGACTTTACCATGTGCTTTCATCAAATATTCTGGAGTGGATGCTCCTTGGTTTCTGACTTAGTTCATTTGAATAAATTATTAAAGTATTTATTAATTTACCTAGCAAAATCACTACATTTCTCTCTCTCTCTCTCTCTCTCTCTCTCTCTCTCTCTCTCTCTCTCTCTCTCTCTCTCCCTCTCTCTCTCCTCTCCCCCCCCCCCCCCCTCCCCCAGAGAAAGTGGAAGGGAAAGGAAGAGACAGAGAGAAGCATCAGTGTGAGAAAGCAACATCAATTGATTGCCTCCTTCCTGCATCCAGACAGGGGCCTGGGATCCGGGCTGCAACTGAGGTACGAGCCCTTGATTGGAATCAAATCCGAGATCCTTCAGTCTGCAGGCCAACGCTCTCTCCACTGAACCAAACTGGCTCCAGCTAGTCTTTTTTAAAAGCTTCCTTTTCCCTAGGGACTTTTCAGTGAACACAAAACCAAGCATTAAAAACGTCATTTCTTAAGTGCTAGAGAGCTACAGCCACAGGAGTAATTAACTCAAGCTGAGAAAACACAGTGAAGTTCATAAATCCTGGTGAAGTGGATAGTTGAGCTGGGGTTTGAAGCAGGAATAGGAGTTCTCCAGGCAGTTATGTCCAGGAGTGGGGAAGAGGACAGGAAGCATTTTGGGTAAGGGGGGATGGGGAGGGAAAGTCATAAAAACATAGAAATTCATCCCAGTCTGAAAAGCATGAGTGGCTCAATATGGTTGAGGAATGGGGAATGGAATGCGAGATAGGTGAAGCTGAACATGTACGGGGTCAGAATATGAATGTTTTTAAAATATAGGTCAGCAATTTCTTTTACTTTATTAAGATGGCCAGTATGAGGCAGTGTCATGATCAGAACTGTGTTTGAAAATGTTGCTCTCAGCATGAGGAGGGTGTACTGTAGTGTGCGGGGGTAGTTGGTAGTTGGACGGCCACAGCATTAGCCCAGGGAGCAGATAAGAGCCTGAAAATGGGGTGGTGATTGCCGGTTATTTCAGAGGTAAAATCAAGAAGTCTTGGTGATTGATTGGGTGCAGGCAGGTGGAGGGAGGGAGTCTCAGAGGTCTGGGGGCTCAGGCTAAGGGATTTCACTGTGCTAAGCTCCAAATTGTCCCTTGGAACAGTGGGTTGGACAGAGCAGCTAGCTAGCTATTCTGCACGTGTGCCTCTGACTGGCAGCTGTGTGAAAAGGCGCAGCTTACTTCCGGTGGGACTGTTCTTTGCTCAGAATAAGCACATTTGGCCACGTGATCTGATTTTTACAGGATTTGTGGGTTCTTTTGTCCCTTGTCCATCTGTAAATTCATTGCTGCTCTCCAGGGAAGAGAGAAGATGGATTATTTCAGAAATACGAACCCAAACCAAAAACATTCCGTCCCCACTGCTGCTCTGAAATCAGTTTGTCAGACCAGTTTGTCAAGGAATCTTAACTCATTTAGCACTATCAGCTCATTTTTTCAGATGAGGAGGCCATGTCCAAGAGAGGGAAGATGAGGTGTTAGCCAATAAGTGGGACCCTGAGGTTTCTCTGGAAGCGGTGAGAGGCCGCAGGTCAGCATGGTTATAAGTCAGCAATCAGACATGTCGGGGCTCTGCCAAGTACCAGCTGCGTGACCAGGGAAAGGTGTGAGCTTTTTCTAACCCCCCGTTACCTTGACTATAAAATGGACTTTACTTGGCGATAAAATGGGAGAATTACAAGGGAAATGTGCGTGCTGATAGTCATGACATATCTGAGTGCTCAGTGCATGTCAGAGATGATGAAGATGAAGATGGCAGTGATGCAGATGATGGTGATGATGAAGATTATGGTGATGCAGATAAAGATGATGGTGATGAAGAAGAAAATGATGGTGGCCGAAACCAGTTTGGCTCAGTGGATAGAGTGTCAGCCTGCAGACTGAAGGGTCCCAGGTTTGATTCTGGTCAAGGGCATGTGCCTTGGTTGTGGGCACATCCCCAGAGGAGGGTGTGCAGGAGGCAGCTGATCGATGTTTCTCTGTCATCGATGTTTCTAGCTCTCTATCCTCTCTTCCTCTCTATAAAAAAATCAATAAAATATATATTAAAAAAGATGATGGTGACCGTGAAGATGATAGTGATGCATATAAAGATACAGATGATGGCGGTGCTGAAGGAGATGATGGTGATGCTGATGCAGTTGAAGAAGCATGGGCTTAGGCTTCAGAACACCTGAGTTAACATGTCTGGTATAGCCATGTGATAATTGCATGTAAAATAGAAATAATAATCTCTCTCTTGCACTATTTTGAGAATGAAATAGTGCAAGAGATAATAAATATAAAAATAAACATGTATATTTAAATGATCTACCACAGAGCCTGGCACCAGGACGGTGCTCTATGTTTCTTCTCAGCCCAAACTTCCTCCTCCTCCTTTCCTTCCTTTCCTTCTTCTCTTCCTGTCGGTCCTTCTCCAACAGCAATCTTATTTTTTTACTTTCACACCATGTTGTCACATATTCATTGGCTACAAACCTGGAAATACGTATTGTTATCCTTGCTCCCTATCATTTCCACAGGTGAGCATTCTTTCTCTAGTGTCTGTCCGTCTCCTCGGGAGCTCAAATGACCCAGACACAGCCGCTCTGCTCAGCGTTTCCCTGAGCATTAACTTCAGGGCCAGGGCACCTCCTCCGGGCGCCCGCCATCCCATAAGAGACTGAGGCAGTTGGTGTCACCTTTCAGCGGGTTCCCTCATCTCCATCGACACAGTGCGCGGTGGATAATTTGCTGTTGGAGCCTTGGAGCAGTTTCCTTGCTGCAGTAATTAAAGAGATATTTTATCTCCGGGCCGGTGTTGTGGGCTTCCAAGAGAGAGAGTGGAACAAAACTCTTCTGAGCCTCTTACCCGGGACCAGGCTCGTTTCTTTCATGCAACGAGGAAAAACAAAAAAACGAATGAGCTACCTACTCAGGCATCTTTTGGAAAAGCAGCAGGTCTCCCGGCTCTAATAGGCACAGCCCAGCTTGACAGCGCACTGTGGCTGAGCACGACTGGAAACCAGGTCAGGGATTGTCACACGAGGAGGATGAAAAGGTCAGCAAGCAATAACAGGCAAATCCCCGCGGCTGCGAGACGTGCATCCCGGAGCTGACGAGTACGGCTCGGGGCTCCCATCTTTTCTGGAACGGTCACATCCCATCTGTGTGCTTTTATGCCTGGATATCCCCAAAGCCGCTCTCTCCGAATGCCAGGGAGCACATATTTATTGTTTTAATTAAAACGAATAGGTTTGAGGATTTCAGAAGAGAAAGCGGAAGATGTCCAAGGGAGTTGCAAAATCCGAGATGGGAAAGCGTGTGCCAGAGAGCACTGGGGTCACAGAACTCATTCCAGGCTCCCTGATTGATGCATGGCAACTGCGCTGGGTCAGGGGCGGGAGGATGGGAGGCCAATGGGTCCAGGAAGGATATGGGCTTGCTTGTAAACCTTTCTCACATAGGAAGAAAAAAAAAAAAAAGAATAAAAAAGGATGAAAAAAAAATCTAGAGAAGTAAAGGAGAAACATCGAAGATTACATCTTTATTTGGTTTCCAAATGGACTCCATTAGACTGCAATGTGTCATTTTCTAAGTGCACCTGGAGATAGCTGTGCATTTATTTAGATAACTCTCTCCTCCCCTTCTGACCTTTATCACGGCTGCAAAAATTCTGAGGGTGAGGGATAAATAATGCATGCTCTCAGCCAGGAATGGAAAGAGGACCCAAGGAAATATTGCAGAGTACAGTAAGCCACATTTCTTTCTCTGGTATATTTTTACTCCTGACCCACTTCTTCTTACCTCCGGCCCCACTCCCTGCCCCCTGGTATCACCAATCAGGACCCCAAACTCCAGAAGCAGAAGTGAAGGAGAGCACAGAATGGGGGAGTCAAGCTTGCATCTAAAATACTTAGAGTAATGGTATGCCTATCTGTGGTTCTGAGCCAGTCTCCTCTCCGCTCCCCACCTTGGTGTTCTCTGTAAAATCTGGATTGTTCTCTCCCTCCCCCTTAGTAAGCATTGTAACAAAGGCTTGGAAAAGTAATGGATGCAGATGTATGCAAATGAATCTCGTACTCTGGGAAAGAGCCAGCAGAAAGAAGATCTCTTCTGGCTAGTTATGAGTCTCAGACCTCAGGGAAGAGCTGCAGGGGAGTGGCACCTTCTCAGTGAGCCTAGAGTTGCCTTGAAGGGGTAGCAGAGAGCCATACCCTGGTGCAGGCCTTCGATCCTGGGGCTGGCTTCTGGGGTAGCAAAGTGCACAGAGTCCTACAGAACCTCAGCACGGAGAGTGTGGATTTCTTCCCACATTCAGAAGCCCTGCTTCTTGAGATTGTAACAGAAATAGATGAAAGTTCAGAACTAAACTCCAGGGGCAAGCTCACAGAGGGGCACTGGCTTGCTCCACGTAATGGACTTGGGACCGAGCTGGGGTGGAGGTGTGGTAACCAGAGAGCCAGGCTGAGGATGTGGAGAGCCTCAGGGCTGTTCCTATTAACCCAGAGCAATCCTGGACTCCAGGCACAGGGTGAGTGGAGAGCTTGCTCTCCGGCCGCCTGAGGACGTCATAGCCTCAGCTTCTCCCGTGCTTACTTCCTAGTAGAGGCAGCCTCGCCGTTTCCATGGCAACTGAGAAGCTCATTGGGTCTCACTGAAGCAGTGCTTGGGGAGATGTGGGAGAACGATTGGTGGGGAGGGGAGATACAGAGGCTGAGATGTGTAAATCTTTCCGTTTTATTCTCCGCTAACAGGCTCGAACAGGAATTTCCCCGAAAGCAGGCACAGAATCATAAGGATCATTTTTCACTTTGTGACCTCAAGGTCCCAAAGGCTCATCCTGACCCTACAAACATGCATACAGTGAGTGGAGATCTGCACCAGAATGGCCTGTGGCTTGGCTTCCTTTGTCAGCCCTTAGGGATCTCCTTCTCTCTGTCCATCTTTCTTCTCCATCCTTTTCTTCCTATAGTTTCGTCCCCAAGCCTCTGGCAGAGGCCAAGGTTAGGGCCTGAGTCAGGGAAAGGCATGCTTCTCCCCTGCTGGGCACCGGAGGGGACAGTACATGTAGCCCAGAGTCAGACCAGTGTCTGACTTCCCAGCCACGTGACCTTGAGCTTCAGTTTCTTCATCAGTAAAGTGAGATGATACTTGTGCCTCCTTCTAAGGGCTATTGTGAAGGTTAGTGAGTTCATACATGTGGGTCACTAGAGCAGAGATACCATGTCGCTTGAAGGAAGTGACCTTAGATCTAAGTGTGTCTGGGACAGTCTCATTCCATGCCTACTGTCCCTGCATCAGAGGAGCATGCTCTCTTCCCATTTCAAAAGTATTTGGCATTTGGGTGCTAAGTATTATTGATGTATATATATATACTACAGGCAGGGTGCATGGGATTCATGCACTGGTGGGGGGGGGCATGGCCTATGGAGCTTGTCCCACTGTGGGAGTGCCGCTCATCCCAGTCAGCCTGCATTGAGCATTTGCCTCCTGGTGGTAAGTGCTCATCATAGCAACTGGTTGACCAGTCATTTTGGTCGTTCCACCGTTTGGACTCTGGACTTTTATTATATAGGAATATATATATATATATATATATATATATATATATATATATATGCCATATATATATATATGCCATATATATAGCGTTGGCTATTTTACCACTAGTGACCCAGTCTTTTAAGGATGGACAGGGTCGGATGCCTCAGCCTAGGAAATGAGAGAGGCAGGGTTTGGCTCCAGAGCATCTACATTGAACCAATTCAGGTCCCACTATCCTTATCTTGGGAGACGAAGAGTGCTCTGTAACACTGAAGTGTTGCTCTTCCCCACCCCACCTGCCTCTGTGGTGAAAGGTGCCAAGAATCAATAGGGGTGCATCCCACGGCGGTCCCACCAGAAACCCACATTCTGAAAGCAGGTTGGGAGAGCCCAGCGCTGGGAGCTGCTCACTGCTCCACCTCAGGCCCGATCACTGGGGTCAGGGTGGCATGAGCGCCATGGCAGCGATGCCACACTCTCCTGGATAAAAGAAAAAAATATCCAGGAACCACCAACCTTCTCTCCTCCCTGGTGAGGTCTGGGCCAATCTTGGCAGAACGTTTCCAAAGGGACCATAGCGTCTTTATGTTGGTAGAGCCGCGAGCTGAGAGTTCTGGGGCAAGTCCTTGGCTCCGCTTTCTCACCAAGTCCCTTTGGCCTTTATTACCTCAGATCATTATCTATCTATCTATCTATCTGTCTATCTATTATCTATCTATCTATCTATTATCTATCTATCTATCATCTATCTACCTATCTATCCATCTATCTCCCTGTCTCCCGATCTCCCTATCTTTACCATCATCATGAGAAAGACTGCTTTCATTCTAATAGCTTGGACCCTGGAGTTAAGCCTCAGGTCCTCTGCTCACTGGCCATATAACTCTGGGCCTGGATGTCCTCAGCTGCAAAATGAGGACGACACTGTATCTGCCCCATAAGATTGCTGTGAGGATGGAAACCTAGTCATCTCACGCTCCCAGCACCTGCCTGGCACACAGTGAGTGCCGGCATAATTATTGCTGTGGTTGATGCATTATTTTCTTGTGATTGTCCTTGTTAGGGAGGATTCTGATATTCTCACCTCATCCCTTTGGTTATCTTAATATCATTTTAAATGAAAAGAAACCTGTTCCCACGCTGTTGTGAATACCCTGACCTGCTCAGGCCCAACCAACGTTTGCGTTCACCACTTTATTTCACAGATGGGGTGGGCCGGGAAGCAGAGCTCGGTACAGAAAGGAGTGGGACAGCCTCTAGTCCTGTTTGGGTCTTGGAGAATGGAAGTGGTAAGAATGGCACAGAGTTTGGAATTAGACAGACCATGGTTTGAATTCTGGATCATCTATGTTAACCACGTGACCTTGGGGAAACGATCTCACCTCTGTGGGCCTCACTTTACTCATCTATAAAATAGAGAGAATGGCATGGTTGGTGTGAGGGTTAATGGGTACAAAAGCTCCCAGCAGAATTCCTGGCATGCAGCACGTATCCCATAAATGCTGATTTCCTGTCCCCTCCTCTTGCTAGACTGTAAGCTCCTTGGGGGAATGGAGACCGTGTTTATTCACTGTTATATGTCCCAGCTCGCGGCATGGGCCTATAACTGAGCAAACAGCTGTAAACAGTCAGGTAAGTGAATGCAGAACGAATTGATTTTTCATGCGTTACATGCCTCTTTATACATAAATATATGACATTAACTTCCTGCTTACTGCATCATGACTAATCACTGCCAGAGATGAAGGCTTTGGGGACTTAATGATTTTTGAGAACTATATTCAAGGTTAAATTATGAGTCAAGCCAAGACTCTAAACTGCTGGAAGCAATTTCCTCACGTTTCAACAGTTGCTAGGCTTCATCTGCTTTCCTTATTGAAGCCTGCTAACCACCCCCTTCTCCCTGGGCACATCGAGGCAGCACCTTGCTGACGGAGAACACAGGTGAAGGCTGAGTGCTTCCGGCCCTGTGGTTTCAAAGGGAATTAACCTGGCGGGGAGAAGTGTTTGTCCTGAGCACCAGTCCCTTCATTTCCTAGGTTCCATGTTTACTCACCGTGTGTGAGGCATGGGAAGCAGAGGCTGATGTGGAAATGGGCCCTTCTTCCAAGCCGGTCCAGCCTAGCCAGCTCAGGAGCCTCAGCCCCCCTGACACTGTGAACAGCTGTCTCCTGGTGGGGCCTCAGCTGCTGGATGACTGGAGGTGACAAATTAGTCTTAGCGAGTGATTGGCAAACTCATTAGTCAACAGAGCCAAATATCAACAGTACACGATTGAAATTTCTTTTGAGAGCCAAATTTTTTTAAACTTCTTCTAACGCCACTTCTTCAAAATAGACCCACCCAGGCTGTGGTATTTTGTGGAAGAGCCACACTCAAGGGGCCAAAGAGCCGCATGTGGCTCTCGAGCCGCAGTCTGTTGACCATGGGTCTTGGGCTGCTCCTGCATATGCCTTCGTGATCATCTTCTTAGTTTTTCTTGGGCACTTAGGATGTTTTTGCCTCTCTTCAGGTGTTCCTAATGAGGAGAGATTTGGTTAAGTGAATAGAGCAATGGTTGGGAGGTATTTTGACATTTTCCTGGGGCCAGGGCTTTGTTTGCTTGTCTTATATTTTTAAAAACCAAGACTCTGCACCTGGTCATGGCCAGCTGCAGTGGCGCAGGGGAAACTGAAGCCCTTCTCTGTGAAGGAGAACCTAGGCACAAGCATGGAGCAGACCTTCTCTTACGAGTGGAACCTGTGTGCTGTGGAGAGGTGGTAACAGGACTTGGTGTGTGTGTGCTGTTGGAGGACTTAGCAGCAGCTGCATCTCCTTGTCATTGCAGGGACCATGTGGGCTGGTCTGACGAGGATCCTGTAGGCCCACGTGGCAGAATGGGGCTGAGATGGTAACCCTGGCCCTAGAGGCATGTGATGAGGGAAATCAGCAGAATGGGGAGTGGTGCCCATCATCGAGTTCACCAGCTGGAGAGAAGGGGCCATGCAGACTGGCCAGGGAGACCTGAGCAGGTGAGTGTGTGAATGAGTCTGGAAGCGTCTTAGCTCCTGACTGCCCTGGGTGTGCTTGTGAACTAATAGAACTAAATTCTTGACTTAAGCACAACTCTCCCATTGAAGCCCATACAGTGATGGAGGCCACCACCTGCAGGCATCACTTCAACTGTGGTGGGAGGCCATTCTTTAGCAGCGATCCCTTGTGGTGAGGAGGAGAAATTGCACTTGTAGCCGGGAATTTGCACTGATACTTATCAGGTAGATAAGGCCTAGATTTCTTGGGTAAGTGGTGTGGAATGAGGCCAGGGGGAAAAAATAACAAGAGAGAGGGAGGGAAATTCTGGACTTCATGTTGATTAGGAGAAACTGCTCGAGTAATTTATTTCACAACAATAAAAACACGAGACTGTAAAAAATGTACCCCAAATTGGTGAAATAGATCAGCCCAGTTAAAACCTTATATAGTACACAGCACTTTGCGCTTAGTTGGATTTCAATACATGTTTGTTGAATAAAGAAAATAGATGGATGGATGGAATTAACACTCATGGAAACTCACACTCAAGAGAGAAACTTCAGATACTTCTCCACTTTATTCCTCATAATATGGAAAATACAGGGTGTCCCCCCAAAATGTACACACACTTTAACAGCTGGTAGCTCGATTTTGAAAATGAAATGTACTTTAATAAACACTGCCTTTCTAATTATTCAAAGTCTATGTGTACATTTCTGGGGACACCCTATATCCTCCTCCTCTTTTCACAGATTCAAGGGCCAGTTACAATAGCAAATGTTGCACACAGTATCTGGACCCAGCGCTGACTCTCAAGGCCATGCTGGTCCTTGTCCAGGTGGGAGCTGCAGGTATGTCTGCTGCAGCCCCAGGCACGGGGTGGTCAAGAGGATTAGCTGGACATGAGTATAGTTCATGCAGGGTTGGGAATAGAAAAAGTGATTTCACTGAAACAAAGTCAAGAAAGACCTTTACCCAGTGAGAAAATCTAGTTTCCTCCTGAGAATTATGATCCAGTGTGATAATTATGGAGCCAAAAACCCCAGCAAAACGATCACCGGCAGTACCTTTGGGAGGGTGTGGGGAAGGACGTGGGAGATGGGAACAAAGGAGAGAAATAAAGTCACAAAATACGTGGAACAAGAGCCAGAAACACAAACAAACAAAAGGGCGTGGTGGAAAAAACAGAGAGGAAAAGAAGAACCTTTTGCAAAAACAGATACTTTGAGATTATTCAGCTGCAAGAGACAATTAAGTGCAAATGGGTGATTTTGCAAGCAGTCCTACCAAAATCACATGAGGTTAATTATTTTGACCCCCATTTCCTGCTGTCGTACTTGACTAAGGGCATCCTGGACTGGAGAGGACACCACTGCCCTCAATAACATGTTTACAGACACTAATGACCTCTCTGGAGTGCAGCTCCAGTTCCTGGAGTACAACTGTAACTCTGGAAGCAAACGGGCATTGCAGCAACGGCCTTGGCACCGTTGCTTGTGGTTTCTGGTCTGTTTTTGCATGAAACACAAGGCGCTGTCAAGCTTCTTTTTTTTTCTTTCTAAGGGCCTGTGGTCCATCTTCAATAGCAGAGCATGTGTGACTGTGGGAAGCTCATTTTGTGGAAGCAGGCGTTAGACCAGCCTGAGGAGGGTGGCGACCACGGTCGCCTTGTGTACATGGTACCCAAGAGCCAGGCACCTGGGAGTAAATGGGTGAATATTTGAGTAAGTGGGTGAATATGTGCTGAAGCTTTGTTTCTTTGAGGCCACCCTTTTCCCCCCTCTAAATACGCAGTTTTGAGCCTTTCTGATGTTTGAAGCTCTCTTTCTGCCCTTGAGGCTCTCATGCCCAATGGGGGCATGCTCTGTATCCTCAGAAGGTTTCCAGTTAGTGGGGCAATTCTCCCATTTGATAGAGAGAAAATCACATAATGAGGCCTTCAGACACAGAGGCCTGACTTGTTACTTTTTAAAGAAATTCCTCCATCTCTGGTTGGATGTCTGTTTACACAGAAGACTACAAGACCTGGGGCACTCTTGAAAAACTAGAAGAACAATGGTTTGTTTGCAGCTCATTCGTTAATTCAAGAAGTATTGATCAAGCCCCTGTCATGTGCTGGGAGCTTGTTTTTGGTGCTAGGGAACTGGCACGAATAGGCAGCCCCAAATCCTTGCCTTCTAAGAGCTCATATCCTAGCTCATATACAAGAGAGAAATAAGTATAAGAAATATTGAGGACGTTCCATTGTAACAGGTGCAGGCCATGGAAATAATTTTAGATTTTTGCTCTGAGATGGGTAGGGGCTTAATCACAAGGAACAACAATAGCCTGTAACTATTGGAATCGAGAGTCTAGGTCAGTGGTCCGAAAACTCATTAGTCAACAGAGCGGCAAACCACAGCTCGAGAGCCACGAGTGGCTCGTGAGCTGCAGTTTGCCACACTGTTGACTGAGTTTGCCAGCCACTGGGTTAAGTCAACAATTCTTCTCCATATTTCTCTCATTTCCTGTTCAGATAAACAGATCCCTCAAGCATTCTCCGCTTTCCCAACCACATTTAACATGCCTTAAGGAGAACCATTTCCTAATGCTCAAAATGCCATCAAAGCCATGAACGAATGAATTAACTTCCGCGATCCTCCAGGGCCTCACCTGTCAGATGAACATCACAATACCGGTTATGGCTGTTGCACATCAGGATAAAGTGGATGTGGAAACAGCTGAAGCCCAGGGAATGCTTTATCACTATTTCTTCTAAAAGCAAAATAAGATTGTTTCCTGAGCATCTTTCGGGGCCTCAGGAAACATAGGTTTAACTACAGACCTGTGGGCTATGGTCACTCTGGAAGGAGGGGGAGCTCAGAATGAGACCTTTCAGGGGAGGGAGGACCTTCAAGCAACTCACCACAGGGCATAATAACCCGATCAGAGTGCCCCTCCGTCTCAGGGCAAGCCCCTAAAACCAGCTGTGAGTTCTCTCCTTGCCCAGGGATCCAGGTGTATGATTATTGATGGTGCCCATCCTTAGCTGCTCTCATGTTTACACGTGGATTTGTGACTGCACACTTCCCATTTTGCAAGGGGACAGAGTAAGTAGCATGGAAACCAAAGAAAGGGCACAAGTCCACAGGTGTGGTTCCGTGCCCATTGAGTCTCCTTTGACAGTCCTCTATAATGAAAGCCTAATATGCTGTGTTCGACCAGTTGCTATGACACACACTGACCACCAGGAAGCAGACGTTCCAACTGGTAGGTTAACTTGCTGCTGGGGTCCTGCATGATCTCCTGTTATCCCTCTCACAATCCGGGACCCCTCGGAGGATGTTAGAGAGCCGGTTTTGGCTCGATCCCCGCAGGCCAGCCCGAGGGACCTAGTAGTAGTAATAATAATAATGAGGATGTTAATAACGATGCTATAGTCACTGGTTCTTCTTAGATGCTTGTCAATACTTTACATGATTTGGCTCACCAGATGCTCCCAACAGCCCGAAGAGGTGAATACTAGATATTCCCATTTTACAGATGAGTCAACTGAGGTTTAGACAAGTTATACAGCATGCTTCATGTAACAGAGCTCCTGTGGAAGATTCAGGACTTAAGCTCACAGCCATCTGACACCACCACATGAGCCCCTTGACCACAGCACCCCACAGTCTCACGAGGCACATGGACAACAGTGTGATTCAGTTACCCTGGCCTCTCACTGGAAGCTCTTCCCACACCTACAGAGGAACCAAGGGCAATTTACTCAACATCGTTAACACTTAGTCTCACTACCTCCTATGAGGTTATTCTGCTTGATCCTCATAGAAGGAAGTGAGATCTTGGCTCCTAGCGCATTCCCTTTATGGAAATTCTGTCTTTACAGAAACATAGGAAAACACTTCCATGTCCATGGTATGCAGCCCACAGCCCCCTCGATGTTCAGACATGGACGCATTTGGTTTAGAATTGGGATTGCCTGCCAAAGTGCTTGAGTGTTGGCATTATTTTAATCAACAGCCGAAAGGGCCATTGGATTTTAACGCCTCTGCATAGGACCACGGGTATTGCTGCTTTAAGTGAAGATTGAATGTATTGGTTTCAGGTGGCAGCCTCAGGATGTTTTCCCAGCAACGTTAATTAAATGTCCTCGGTGCTCTCCACATGATTTCCCCGTCTCTCACGCAGTCAGACTTGCAATTTCATGTGCTCTCCCTTGGTCTATTTTTATATCGTCACATAATAATTTATCCCCTAAATATATCCATCATCCTGGACTGCATTTATTTTGCGTTAAGTCTCTTACCTGCCTCCAGTAGTTTAACTGGTGTTTAATTGGGGTTTACAGCACTCAGTGGAGAGCATAGAATTACAAGACACGGTTCCCAGTCTGCACTCTGGTGGCATGGCTGCTCTGAGACCCGGGGCAACTCTCTCCTGATGACCTGGATCTCAGTGTGCTCACCTATAAAATGGGAGCCAGACTAGGTTCCGCTCGTGGGTAAACCAGTGCTTAGGTGCTCTTGATGACTTCCTCCAACAACACTGGGGTGCTCTCTCTTGCTTACTGGTTTCCTCCCACACAGCTTTCTTAAAGGGACCAGACCAAAGTTAGCAGTCAGTAAATCCCAGCTATGTTGAATGTATAAAAACATATCATGGCTGAAACCGGTTTGGCTCAGTGGATAGAGCATCGGCCTGTGGACTGAAAGGTCCCGGGTTCGATTCCAGTCAAGGGCATGTACCTTGGTTGTGGGCACATCCCCAGTAGGGGGTGTGCAAGAGGCAGCTGATCGATGATTCTCTCTCATCGATGTTTCTAACTCTCTATCCCTCTCTCTTCCTCTGTGTAAAATATCAATAAAATAAATATTTTTTAAAAAACCATATCATGGAAACCGTGACCCCTCTTCTGCTTACAGAAATCTAATGAGGTCATACCTGCTAAAAAGCCCCCCATCTGATGTGATACAGGGGGCCATGCTTTGTACACCTGGTTTATTCCCTGGCGGTGCCTACTTCAGGGTTGGGCACATTAAAACGTGTAATGAATTGGCAGTAGAATGCATACGGATGCAGAGAAAAAGATGAACATGGTGATAAACATAGATGCATCGCTCCTTTTCCCTTAATCTTGTTTTCTCCTTTCTTATTCCTATTTCATTATTTTTATTTCACGTTGTTTTATGAAAGAGCTGGGGAGCAAACACATTGAATTCAAATGAATACAGGAGATACAGGAAAGGCATCAAATGCAAATAGATATGCGAATGAAGTGCACGCCTGCCCATAGACGCAGAAACACTTTTTATAGAGCAGATGGATGACTAGAGAGGGGAGGGCATGGATATATGGATATAAGAAGGTGGGTGGCCCTAGCTGGTTTGGCTCAGTGGATAGAGTGTCAGCCTGCCAACTGAAGGGTCCCAGGTTTGATTCTGGTCATGCCTGGGTTGCTGGCTTGATCCCCAGTTAGGGGGTATGCAGGAGGCAGCAATCAGTGATCCTCTCTCATCATTTATGTTTCTATCTCTCCTTCTCCCTTACTTTCTGAAATCAATAAACATATATTAACAACAACAACAGAAAAGAAGGTGGATGGATGCGTGAGAGGGCCTATGAGCGAAAGAACTTGTGTAATAAGCCCAGTGAGCAAAGTATGATAAATGCCACCACTGTTGACTTGTTTCCCAGGATCGGTAGTTGTAACCACAAGGGGGAGAGGAAGTTCCACTGAGAAGCAAGGCAGAGCGGTGTATGGGCACTGTGTTTCTTTCCTGGTGTTCTGTAGCATGGCAGCTCACCCACGGCCAAGGTGGTGTTTATAAAGTTTTTGTTGAAGGCCTGTCTCTGGCTTGTCATCTCTCTGCTCCTTCGTCCTCATGTTGGAAGCAGTTGCTTCCAGGGATTGGGACCCAGAAAGAAAGCAAATAGTGATAGTTTCTTTCTTCTAATTCATTCCCAGGGGCAAGAGGGGCAGAGGAGACTCAAAGAGAAGGATGCATCAAGACAAGAACACGGAATGAAGAATATTTCGAGAAAAGATGCATAAAGCAGAGAGGTTGGGCAGGAAAAGGTGGGGTGGGGTGGGTTCTCAGAGCCTTGAGGAGAAGGGAAATGACCTGAAATCATAGCAGAAATCTAGGCCCCTGAGCCCAGGAGTGAGGGTGGGGTACGAGTAGGGATAGGGGTAGGGGACTTATATTTCAGCAGGAGCAACAGATAACTCTCAAGGAGATGAGAAGAATTTCAGAAAATGACTAGTAATGAGAATGAAAAGAAACATGATTGGATAATGGGTGGGGTGGAGGGCAGAGAGAGGGAGACGAGCCAAGGCCTCCAGAAAGCAGCCTGGTGTGCCTGACAGGTAGTAAGAGCTCCCATGCACGGCTGGCTCTGGGTGGAGTGCAGTCCTGCCCTCCATAACCCTTGAAAGAAGAGGGTCTTCCAGGCTCTGCCCCCAGAGATTCTGATTCATTGGAGCATAGGGGGCAGGAGGGGAAGTGGAACAGGAGTCGGAAGGTTGAACAAGTGTTGGGCAATTCAAATTCACCTGGGCCTCTCATCACACTGCCCCAGCAGATGGTGACAGGGGGTTAATGAGCGGAATCCCTAATTCTCACCAATTTTTGTCCCATTAACTACGCATTTATGATTCGGTCAGCCCCGGGTCAAATTGCAGCAGCAGAGAAAGCTGGTGCAGATGGACGCCTCGGTAATGATTTAGCGTAAAGGAGGGAACAGCACAGAGATGTTAGGTGGTTTTCCGAAGGCCACACAGCAAGTTCAGTTACACAACTGAGCCCCAAATGTCCACTCTGTGTGGTCTGGCTTCTGTAGTTTTCTCCTGAAATAAGTAAGTAAATAAATAAACAAAACAACTACAAATAAAACCTCAATAAGCTATGCATTAAATGCCCAGTTTTGCCTCATATGCCTCCCTGGTCTACCTTTCCTGACACATTGTTTGCGAAGTGTACACTGAGGTAACTAAATGGGAATCGTTGTGTGAGGTGTTTATTTATAAACCAACCAGAAACAGAGAATACTTTGGTTTGTAAGAGTTGATCTTTAGTGACTTCTCTTTATGGCGACAATGAGCCAGGAGGAAAGTTGTATATGGAGGCCCCTCTGAGTTGGAATAATATCGTCTGTATATTTGAGAAGAATGTCTTTCTTCTCCCTTTTAATCAGGAAGTGATGGTGGCAGCAGCATGTCTCTGGCACATGTTAAGTAGCAAATTAGCATTAGAGCTGATTGTAGATCTCAGCTTCCTAACCTTCCTGCCTGTCACCATTAGCAGCAGGTAGGAAGCTTCTCACGCTGTGGCTCCCACGTTCGATGGGGCTCCGGGCTCCAGGCAAGCCCCAGGTCCCCTAGAGTTGGGAGAGGGTCCAGTTTCTATTCATGCACCTCAGAAAGGTGGCCTCTGTGTCAGAGAAAATGAATTCCTCCACGTGATCCTTTATTCTTTCACTGGATTCGTGCACTGGGGCAGGGAGGAAGGTCCCTCAGCCCAGCTCACCAGCTGTGAGCCCAGCTCCTGATTGAGCGTCTGCCCCCTGGTGGTCAATGTGCATCATAGTGACTGGTCATTCCACCATTAGGTTGATTTGCATATTAGCCTTTTATTTTTTAAGAAGATAAGTGAACACATGTACCACAGCAACAATCTGGGTACATTGTCTAATAGGGGGTTACATTGCCTAATCTGCAAATGAATTTATCTGGAAAGTCCTTTAACCTTTAGTTATACACTTAGCATTTGGCCGTCATCAAAAAAGACCACAATTACAAGCAATTAGGGCTGTACCTGAAAGTCTGTGCCAAGTAGACCATTCAAAACTTAGTCCCATTACCCCTACACATATCCATAGAACAAAGCAAATAGGTATCGTAATTCTGACTGCAGAGGGAAATGTTTAATCAACTGAACACCACAAAAGCATTTCTGAGGAGCCCGGAATATCTGATGTTTGTATATAAACAACACTGCTAATTGTTTTTCCACCTCTGGAGGGTATTGCCAAAATTAATTTGTAAAATAGCTCTATTTAATTGGCTTAAAGAAAAATAAGCTTTATTATCATCAAGGTACTTATGTCAGACTAAAACTTAATTTTCTTGGACTGTGTGTCTATTCTTGATAAGATTGGGAGAGGTTTTCCTTTACCTTTTAAAGTAATCTACCTAGAGAACAAAGATTCTGTGTTTTATCAAAATAATTTCATATGCTTTATCGGGCCTTTGATTACTTAAGAAAACGGAGTCTTCTCTGTTAAAAATTGAAGTTCCTTCCTTCCTTCCTTCCTTCCTTCCTCCCTCCCTTCCCTTCCCTTCCCTCCCCTCCCCTCCCCTCCCCTCCCCTTCCCTTTCCCTTTCTTTCTTTCTTTCTTTCTTTCTTCTTTCTTTCTTTCTTTCTTTCTTCTTCCTTCCTTCCTTCCTTCCTTCCTTCCTTCCTTCCTTCCTTCCTTCCTTCCTTCCTTCCTTCTTTCCTTCCTTCCTTTCTTTCTTTCTTCACAACTGTGCTACCTTTTATATTTGTCTTTTAAAGGTTTTGTTACTTTGGTTAAATGGGTAATGTATTGTTTCATAATGACTGTTTAATAAAGAGTTTTATAACCATTTGATATTTTTTACAAACTTCCCCCAAATCACATTCTAAATGACCTTGAACTAATTTTGGGATATTCCAGAGAACCCCTGGAGCATCTCAAAAAATATGTTTTCTCTTTTTATAAAAGAGAAATCAAACTAATTAGGCTTATCTTATATGTTAAATTACATGGGAAACACTGTCAAATAAGAAGTGATGCTAAATTTTCTTTAGGGTCTATTTGTATAAAATTCCTAAAAATCTGCTATTCTCTGATGTAATGTTATCAGTCATCAGTTAAAAATATACATCACAGGACTAACCAAATTACCTTGTCAACTGCATGACAATGAATGCTTAGCAGATCTTGACCGATGTCCATTTTTAAGTCTTCTGTCATTTACACCAGTTACAGTTTTACTCTGGGGCTTTTGCAAAAGTTCCTGCAAATGTGCTTGTCTTCAAGGAGATTCCAGCAAGACTCTTGACAAGTACAGGTTTCTGATAACTAAGAAAAATTTGCCTGCATGTGGGAGGAGCCATAACGTACCACCTTTCACGTCTTTTCCCAGGGCTACCTGCACAGTTCCACATGTGTGATACAATGAATGGTAGCTGGAGACGGTTCCTTGTTTTCTTTTCCCACATCCGTAAAATGGGCCCAGTACGCTGATGACATAATGTCAGCATCTAGATACCTGGCTTTGCTGCAGGGCACTGCAGGCTTTGCTGGAACATCTGCAAGGGAGGGGATGGGCCACGAGTTCACAGAAAACCCCGGGTCCAGGCACCACTGTAGTTTTGGGAATCATCTGGCTGGGTGAGATGCATGCTGTCCCAGAGGCTGTGGTTGATAAAGTGCAAGTCCATCCAACCCCTAAGACCGTGAAAGAGGTACAAGGGGTTTGGGGGTTTGGGAGGACTTTCATTCCCCACCTGGCACAGCGCCTCCATCTCTAAATTGCCTGGTAGAGAAAGGGCCTGAGTGGGACTAGGACTCAGAGCAGCAAGCAGCCTTTGGGAAGGCAAAAACACTAGAGAAACAGATTGAAGCTCTGGGCATCTCCCAAGCAGAGCTCCCATTTGGGTTAGATGTGTCTGTGACTCCCGAAGCTATGGGTTGGGCTCTGTGGCAGAGATGACAGGAAGAGAACCCCTAGGATTTTGGTCCCAGCTCTGGAAGTGAGAAGGAAAACCCCTATTTTGTAAAAAACTGCTGTTTGGAATTTTCTGCTCGTAGATGGCCTCTTATTCTAAAATGTTGCTTTCTCGTTTGCTTTAGCCTGTTTGAAGAATGATGAAGATAAACTTAGCTCTATGACCTTGTAGGTCAGAGACTAGATATGCCCATAATCTCAATGCCATGCCAGGTGCAATTTTTAATTGGATAGAACTGTATTGTTTTCAAGGCCAGCATCGAGATAACCACTAAATGCACATAGGGCTGGCTCTTTAATAAAAAGGGAAGTTCTGCTTGTAGCCTTGCTTAGAATTTGAATTCATTTTCTCTAAGCCATGGCACAATGAATAAAGTAGGTCTCTCCAAACTCTCCTCCTGCGTTGTTTGATTGTTCGGGAACTCTGTAACAGAAGGAGGCAGAAACCCGTGTGCTTCCCAACAGCAATAGCTCCTAGCAGTGTGCCCAGCACTCCTCCAGGGAGAACCTCTCTGGAAGGAACAGCATATCTTGGTAAGAACTTCACTTCCCATTCAAGGGGGGAATGGAGAATATGTTTCATTGACCTACCTCTGCCTGGCTCAAACTCCCACTTTGAGGAATGGCAAGCAGAGGAGCACTCTGACCAGCAGCCCACTATCTTGAGAGATGCAGGTGCTGCTAGGCCCTGTAGAATATGTAGATACTTCAAATATCCCTGCCCCTATTTCTATGGTGGTCTCCTGCAGAGAGGGAGTGGGGCAAGTTTCCACTGCCGGCTGTTAAACAGGTACCTAGGAGCTATTGCTGTTGGGGAGCATACAGGTTTCTGCCTCCTTCCAGAGCTGGGACCAAAATCCTAGGTGTACTCTCCCAGTTTAACAGCTGGCAGTAAAACTTGCCCCCCTCCCTCTCTGCAGGCCGCAAGGACCACCACCTATATAAACAGGAAGCAGGAATAAATCACAGCAGCCAGTGGGCTGAACTCAGAGCAGTTTGGCTGGGGCTAGTGATCACTCAGGCATCCTGGCCATTAACCCTTGAAGAAACTATGGCTTGGACAATGGGAAGCTAAGGGGTGGGATAACCATCAGTATTCCCTGGGGAAGTCAGGATAGGTACAAAGACTTCTGATTTTGCTGCAAGAGCCTGAGGCAGTTTGCATTGTCTTCCATGTCCTGGCTCAGAATGCTCAGACACGCCCTGCCATCAGGAAGCCTAGGCCCTGGCGCAGGAATGAGCCTTGGCAACTGACTGACCCTTCAGTAGGTGGAAGAGATTGGGTGCATAGGAAGAGTGGCCACTGTAGCGCCTGGGTGGGAAACACAGTGCCAGGGATGCCAGATTGCCTTTGAATTACAGTAATTTGGTTAATGCAGCAACAGCAGACCCTATGTGTTCTAAACAGTACCCATGGCGATGGCCAAAGGTGTCTGGGGCCATCCACTGGACTTCCCAACTGTAAGAGATTAGCAAATGGGTTATATGAGCCTGCTCCCTCCAAATACACCTTGGTTGGTGCGGACACGGTGCCTTGGCCAACCTAAGCTTTCCCCTGTTACTGTGCGAAGCAGCTGGCCACCGTAATGGGTAAGAGAAGCCGAGGAGTATCGAGGGATACCCAAGTTGAATAGACAGTGATTGGGAGTGTGTGTGTGTCCCATTCCAAAAGTCATAATGTAGAAGACTGGGCAAAAGAACATGGCATTGAATGGAGGTTTCCTCTCCCCTGAAACTTGCAAGCAGCTTGGGTAGTGGAAAGGAAAAAATGGAATAAGAGCAACAGACTAAATTACAGCTAAAACCACTTCAGCATGTGGACCCTGAGAAAGAAATGCCTACCAAGAAGGACTCCCGGTCGCTAACTGGGCTGAAATTTAAAAACGGAGCCTAGCTGCCACTTTGAAATAGGGTCTCTCCTGCGAGCCGCACTTGAGGGAGAAGCCGGAACTGGTTTCCTGCCCTCTGAACCAACCTAATAAAGGAGTTCTTTGGATTTGTATATATATTCTTAAATATGTTTTTTAACAAAATATATATTTTATTGATTTTACACAGAAAGGAATTGAGAGGGATAGAGAGTAAGAAACGTTGATGAGAGAGAAACATCGACCAGCTGCCAAACCAGTTTTGGCCTTAAATATGTTTTTATTGATGGAAGAGAGAGGGAGAGATAGAAGCAGCAGTGATGAGAGAGAGTTATTGACTGGCTGATTCCTGCAGGCCCCTTTTTGGGGATGGACACCGCAGCTGGGGCGTATGCCCCGACCAGAATTGAACCATTGACTTTTTGGTTCATAGGTCCACACTCAATCACTGAGCCACCCCAGGGCGGGAGTCACATTTCAACCAATTGCACTGAGACTTTCCTTATCCAATCGGAACTGTGTAGCTAGATCCTCATTTGCATTGTCACTGACCAATCAAAGAGTGGCTCCACTCCAGCCAATTAGGACAGTGCTTTTTGGACTAACATACAGTGAGGATTTTGGGTCCTCATTTGCAGGGACCAGCTGTAGGAAGTGTTGTAGGAACGTGTGGCGTAGGGAGTGCACTTGCTTTCCAGGGAAGGACAGGGAAGGCCTGGGCGGCCTGGAGCTGAGAAGGGCTTGCTAGGGCCTCGCCTGACTGGGGCCACGCCTGGAGCCCCTTCACCGCCTAGCGGTTCAGCGCCACCGCTGTGCTATTTTATAATTGAGCTCTAACGCCTCTGAGCTGTTCCACAGCTATGACGTCTCACCATTGACCTGTTTGCACCGAATAAAATTTCCTCCTTCACCCACGGAACCCAAAATTGTGGTTTCCCGTTGGACTTGAATTGGCTCCAACGACTGCCCAGGATGGGTGAGTACTTGGCACCCCGGGGCGAGGGGGAACTGCTCAGTCTCCACTGGGATCCCATTGCCCTGCTGTAAACTGGGCCCGTTGAGATGCACTATACTTGGAACACGCACCACTGAAAGGGGGAGAAGTGGGGGTACTGGTCACCATCTCCTACCCCAGTCCCTCTCCTCACACCTCACATGCTGCCTCCCTGGCATCATGTATGGTATGCATGACCAGGTCAAGCTCCTAAAGCTGCCAACCTCCCAGTCCTCAAGGCCAGGTGGACCCCCCTCTCCCCACCACAATCATTTGGCCGCTGTTTTTGTCACCTCCATTGGCCTGGAGGACATTATAGCACATATGCACTCTGGGACTGAGTCCATCCAGCAAGCCTTATACATAGCTGGCAAAGCCTGCCTTGGTTAAACTCAGAAATGTCTCTGAGAAAAGCTGTCCTCCGGAAGGGGACAGCCTCGAACATTGTTACTGCCGTGCAGGGAGTGCCCTGTGCCACCATCCGAACAGGTGCTGTGCATTCATACCTAAAGAGCTCGTTAACCGATCATCTCGAGTCAGTCACGTGAAGACACAAATGAAAGCCCTGAGTGATCTGATCCCCAACCGAGAGGACCTCCTGAGTCAGTGGTTCGGATCATGGGGCTTTCTGCGGAGAACGGTTCCTTATTTGGGGACTCATCATCTTCATCAGTATTTCCTCTGTAAGGTGCCTAGATGGCCGCTGTGCTGTTTCCAATGCAGCCAAATAGCTAACAAAAACAGAAACAAAAACAAAATGAGCCATCTCCATGCTATTGAAACCCCGCTCAGGACATACTGCAGAAAAGGGGGTGGTATAAGGGCAGTCATGAGGGGTGGAGTGTTGGAGGGGGTTATTCACTGGATATGCCTGTTCCTTGACCCAGGAGCTGGCCTGGTAATCAGAGACCCGTCTCCCTTTCCCATGCCCTTAAGGTGTACATTCCACTTGCCTTCCCCACTCTAGCAGCTGCCTCAAGGACACAGCCTTGAGAGAGTAAAGTGTTGAGACCATTTAGATGACGGAACCCAGCGAAAGCCTCTATATAACCTTGTAAGATTCTGGCAAGCAGGTGTGTGTGTGTGTGTGTGTGTGTGTGTGTAATGGGGACAGTGGTATCAAAATGCTTCCCCCCCCACTTCCTGAATTTGGGAAGAAATGTTTTGGATCTGCTTTTCGAGGCTGTGTTTTAGAGGCAAACCTGCCTGAGTGCAGGTCCCAACCCTGGCACTTACTAGCTCCTTCTGTGAACCTCAGATTCCTCATCTATAGATGAGGGGCAGTAACCACACACACCTGCCAAGATGGATGGCAGGGTGAAGGGAGATGATAATGCATTCACACAGGTCCTGGCCTAGGATAGATTCTTAGGTGGTTAGTTTGGGCACCCAGTTTGAAAACCCTGTGCCCCATTCAGGCAGCTGGACAAGGCAGGAGTCTGGGACCTCTAGGATGGCACACGAGGTTGACCAGCCTCTGTCACTTGTGCTTACGGTTTCTGTCCCCAGATCAACACACCACTGATTTAATGTCACGTTCCCCACTGTTATCAGGTTGGATCTGGTTTAGCAAGAGGGGTGCCGGAAGGGAGAGAGATTTCAGAGTAGATCCCTACCAGGAGGGACATTCCCTAAGCTGCCTTCTTCCCCACCAGGCCCCAAGGAGCGTACCTTAAGCTTGGCCTGCCCCGGGGGACACCAGGTGGCTTTGCCCAGCTTGGCAGGATGCGTTGGGCTGGCCACTGTAACTTTCTGTTCCTGAACTCCCATGAGGATTTAACACCATTGATTCTATAGGTTCCAGTCATCTGATCCCTGGCTGGGGCAAGCCACACCCACCTGCCAGCAGGGGCGGACTTCCAGTAGATTTTCAGGAAAGAAGAAGTAGGTGGCTGCCAGCCCAGTCCTTTGCTCCCCCCTATAGATCCAGCAGTGCTTCCATCTGGCACATAAGGGGCAGAACACACACACACATACACACACACACACACACACACACACACACACACGCACCCTAAAAGGAATGCAGCCAGCCCTACCTAGAACCCCAGCTAAAATTTCCTGCAGGCTCTGCCTCCTGGGAGGGGGGCAGGCTACACCTATACTTGTTGCTTTCTCTAGGGGCTGTAAGGGGCACCTGGCTTTTCCGTTGCAGGCGAAGTTCAGGCTCCGGGAACGTACCCCTCCAGCCTATAGCAGAGGGAACTGTGGTTGTTACATTGCCCTTTCCTCCCCTTTTTTGCAGCATCTCCCCCTCTGGAAACCCCAGGCTGAGACTGACCTGGGAACAACACACCGCGATGCAAAGGAATGCCGCCTCCACCCGCGTACCTGGCTCCAGGGAGTTTATCAAGTGTCTCTCTGCCATCTGCGGGGGCGGGGTGTCACGTCCTCACTCCGGGGCTGGCTGTCCGCCTTCGGGGAGAAGCCCCCGTTAGCCACCTTTAAAAGAGGCGACCAAGAAACTTTCGCCGGGGTCCCCAGCCCCGCAGCAGGCCTTGCCTGCGCCCCCCGCCCCCGCCCTCCCCGCAGCGCCCTCCCCCCAGCAGTCTGGAGGAGGAGGGGTGCGGGAGGCCAGCTCGCTCCGTGCGCCCAGGGTCCTGCTTTCCTTCCGGGAGGCGGGGAGAGGCGAGGTCCCCCCCTCCCCGAGCGGGCCCGGCCGCCAGCTTTGGTCCTCGCCCCTCTGCATCCGTGCACAGCCTCCTCTCCGAGCGGCGGCCGCCGCCCGCATTGGGGATTTTGCCTCAAAAAGGGGGCCTGGAAGGAGGAGAAGAGGAGGGACACGCAGACCAGCGGCGGCGAGCAACGGGATCCGGAGTCCAGAGCGGCGCGGGGAAGAGGACCGGGAGGCGGCGGCAGCGGTGGAGACGGCGGCTGGGAGGCTCTGCCGCTGCGCCCGCCCGCAGTGCATCAGCCCGGCCGCCCTGACATCCCCGGGGAGGACCGTTACCGCGGGGCATCGTGCACTGGTTAACAGGCTCCGAGCTGCTCCGCGACTTGTTTTAAGCATTTCCACCCCCCCTCGCTCTCGCTTTTAATCTTGTCTCTCGTGGCGTGTGTAGGGGGGGGGGGGGAAGAGGACTTTATTTCCATTGGCTAAGCTCTCCCTTTCCACCCACATCCCTTCCACATCACCTTGGTGTCTCCCTAAATAAAACCAGCCCTCCTTATCGCCTGGAAAAAATCAGGAGCCAGAGTTTGAATGGGTTTTATATAAACACTCATCCCCCGTCGTCAGCTGGCGGCTCTGGGCTCTCAGGATAAACTCGCCGCACCTGGCCTGATGCTCGCCCGGGGTTCTCTTCCTCGGAACGGCAAGGTCTAAGCCGAGCCTGGAGGACTGGGAAACTCTGGAAATTCAGATCAACCCGAAGCCAGTGGCGGAACTGCACAGGGTCCCCATGGACCTCAAGGAGAGCCCCAGCGAGGGCAGCCTGCAGCCCTCCAGCCTCCAGATCTTTGCCAACACCTCCACCCTGCACGGCATCCGCCACATCTTCGTGTACGGCCCCCTGACTGTCCGGCGCGTGCTCTGGGCCGTGGCCTTCGTGTGCTCGCTGGGCCTGCTGCTGGTGGAGAGCTCCGAGAGGGTGTCCTACTACTTCTCCTACCAGCACGTCACCAAGGTGGACGAGGTGGTGGCCCAGAGCCTGGTCTTCCCGGCCGTGACCCTTTGCAACCTCAACGGCTTCCGCTTCTCCAGGCTCACCACCAACGACCTGTACCACGCCGGGGAGCTGCTGGCCCTGCTCGACGTGAACCTGCAGATCCCGGACCCGCACCTGGCGGACCCTGCCGTGCTGGAGGCCCTGCGGCAGAAGGCCAACTTCAAGCACTACCGGCCCAAGCAGTTCAGCATGCTGGAGTTCCTGCACCGCGTGGGCCATGACCTCAAGGACATGATGCTCTACTGCAAGTTCAAAGGGCAGGAGTGTGGCCACCAGGACTTCACCACGGTGAGTACAGTGGTTTTCGGCTTCCTCTTGCGCTTGGTCCCGTTGGGAAGAGCCACGCCGGTGGTCTCCTGCTTGGATCTGGGGGTCTCGCTGTGCTTTGGAGCCAGGGGAGAGGAGGGTCGTTGGCCAGAGTTGTTGGAACGGATCGGAGAAGTCTGCCTGCTGGGCGGGAGCACTGTTGTCTGGTCCGATGTGGGGACGGCGTGAGAAGGGAGCTTGCCATAGGGGGTTCACGTCTCCCCATGTGCCGAGTGGCCTCCTCCCAACCAGAGGGAGGAGGCCTGGGTTGTCTGTTGTCCAGGGCATTTGGTGTCTGAGCTGCCTGATTGGAACAGCTTGTCATTGACGAGGTGGCATTTTTTTCCTTCCTCTCTTTCTGCTCGGAAGTGCCATCAGGCACCGCATCCTGTGGGCTGGGCTGACGCTAAAACCGCCAGGGAAGGGGGCGTGGGGCCCCAGGCAGCCTGGATGGTCCCAGAAGCTTTGGGAGCTTGCTGGAGCAGGTGCTGCTCGCAGAGGTGTGAGAATCTCTCCGCTTCCTTTTCTCGTGTGGATGCAGAGCTTCAGGCGGGGAGAGGAGAGGCTGGGGACGCCAGGTCTCCACAGGTCCGGTGGCAGGTCGGAAGCAAAACGATGTGCAGGATGCCTGGGCCAGAGAGGAGGGTCTGGGCGGAGGCCCATGGGTCGGGTGGTCGGAGACGTGCCTGGGAGAGTGAAGTGGCCCAGGCTGGCTTATCTGGGAGCTTCAGCTTGAAACCGAAAGACTCGGTTTGCTGTCTGTACAATTGCTTAACAGTGTGGATGTTAGAAGAGTGGCGTGGGGAGTGGGGAGCAGCTGTGGGATTGGAAAGCCTCGAGGAGGAGCGTGGAGCTGAGGAAAGAGGGGAAGCTGAGGGGATGCGGCTGACATTAAGGAGGGGGCTTCCTGGAGGGGCGAAGGGGGAGGAGAGCTGCTGCCGCCAGGGTTCTTTCTCCGTTTGCCTACTGAGTGGGCTGCTAGGCATAACTTGGCATAGCCGGTCGAAACTGCAGCTGCCGACAACTCCTTTCTCCCAGGCAAGTCTGGGGCATCCGGATAGGTGGGACCCTCCAGAAGCCCAGTGTGGCTGCTTCTCCCATTGCTGCCTGAGGGAGAACTCAGAGCTTTGGAGTCTCAGAGCCGTGAGTGAGTCATACTGTTGTTGTAAGTTTGGGATGGCAGGTGCAGCAGTGGCAGAGGGACTGGACGCTATCATGGGCACTTGTCTGGGGCCCTCGGCCTAATTGAGACATACCCTACCTTTCCTACGGTGCATCCGTTCTCCCTCTGCTGTCAGAGCCACTGCCCACCAGCCTCTTTCTCTGAGTTTCTTTGAATGCTACCACCAGTCTCTGCCTGCAGCCTCGATGCTTGCTGTTGGCTGTCTCTGATTACGAAAAAGCTCAGAATGCCGGGGGGCTCTGTTTCCTGGGGGAGCTGTTTTGTGTGATCCACTTTAAACCTTGAGGAGTGAAAGCACAGCACAATCCGTAGTAGTGTATGCTAAAGAGGAAGTGAATCTGAGCCGGGAGAAGGGACCAGCTGTACTGAAAGCCCTTCTGAAAGAGAGCAGACAGGATCCTAAAACATGTCATGCACAAATGATGCCTTAGGTGGCTTGGGGAAAGGTGGGGGATATGCCTCCTTCTTGGGGGCTGCAACCATCTCTGTATTCCACCCCATGCTTTCTAGTGCCGTGGCCACGCTCAGCTCCCCTAGTGCACCATGCACTCAGCTGTTCCTCTGTCTGCCTGAACCCACACGGAACGCAACGGCAGAGAGAGGGCGGCACAGAAACTGCAGTCAGACCCTGGATAGAGTTTGCAAGCATTCTCATAGCCACATGATCAACCAGTGGCTTCCTCTCCGTTTATGACCAAGTTCCATGCTGTTTTGCACTTGGCCCATCATTTGAGTTGCTAGGGTCCCAAGAGGCTGAAGATTGTAAAGCCTTACCTGAGCCGTCGACCACCTCAGCGTGCGTTTCAAATAGTGAAGTTGCCCGTGGATACGGTTTATTACTCAGTAAGTGGAATGTTATCCTCCCACGTTCAAAACTAACCTGGTTGAGTGTCCTGCCTTGGCCTGCCCCTCGATGTGTGCACTCCCCCAGGACTGGAAAGGGGATGAGCTTCAGGCATGGATCTTCAAGTTACTCAGGGAGGGTCAAAGGGCATGTACCCCAGGAAACCCGGAGGAGTCCCCACCCCACAGGATAGGCTGGCCTCTTCCACCCATTGATCACAGCGAGCAGCCACGTTGAGCCTCTACAAGAGAGAGCATGATGCCAAGTTTGTTCCAAGGCCTTCCCATCCCCCTTGTCTCCCTGTCCTTTTGGTCTGGAGGATAGGGGTGCTTGTTCTTGGGCTCCCACATCAGCAGGGCGCAGAGGCCTTG
The DNA here is from genome assembly GCF_014108245.1 of Pipistrellus kuhlii. Classification (NCBI taxonomy): domain Eukaryota; kingdom Metazoa; phylum Chordata; class Mammalia; order Chiroptera; family Vespertilionidae; genus Pipistrellus; species Pipistrellus kuhlii. Next base: position 5,951,234 of record NW_023425527.1, on the reverse strand, counting down.
CAGGTGGTGGTGGGAGGAGTGGGTTCACTGGGCTCTCTGTCTTTCATTCTCTTTGCACATCCCTGTCCATGGGATATAATTCTTATATCCATATAACTCTTCACTAGACCCTGCATTGGGCCTGTCCCATACGGAGTGGCTTCTATCCCTAAGTGCTGGGGCTGACATATTAGAGAAGTTAAGTACAGATTGGTGGTGTCACAAGGGGGTTATGTTTTCTGTTATTATTATTATTTTTTTCTATAAAGCATACCTAGTGCCATCTCTAGGACTAATGCTTTCACATAAGCTTTCTTATTTCAGGCTCTTAGCTGGTGTGCAATGAAGTGCGTAATACTCTTTAATTAGTGAACGAGCCATGATTCTAGGTGAGTGAAAGGCTGTTTTGTGGAGGTTAAAAGCCAGGTGTGGAATTCCAGCAGCCATGCACACAGGTGTGCTCCGTTTCATGCAAGTGCACTCTTAGCCCTCCCCTGGGGCAATCTGGCTGCAGGTAGGTGCGTGCTTTTCCTTCCTGGGAAAGCAGAAGAGGGCTTTCACCCCTTGGAGTCTACGCAATGGAGATTCCCCCACTGACCCAGAGTGGGAGGAAGAGGACTAGGGAGGAGAGGGTGGATTGGTGGTGGTGGTGGTGATTCTCCAGCCATGATGCCGGCTGATCTGAGGTTGGATTAGAAGTAGGAAGGCATAGGTTTGAATCCCACCTCCATTGTTCTTTAGCTTGTTTCCTGGGTTGTAATTCATACCTTCTCTAGGCCCTCTAACATATGATAGTAGCACATGATTTTCTGACTCACAGGGATGTGGGAAGGATGAACCATATGAGACAATATACGTGAACATTCTTTTGTACATGCAGATGTAAGGCAGCTTATTATCAACATTAGTAAGAGGCCGTTGTCCAATCCACCTGCTCTGTTCGTGGCCCATCATAGGAGCCAGTGGATGAGTAATGCTGTCAGGACAAGCCAGGAAGTGGGAGGTGGCTGCTGCTTTTTCTTCAGAGTCTGTGGCGCAGCCCATTCTTATCGAGATGGTTTTCTCAGAGTGGAGGTCACCGTTGGGTTCAGCAGTTAACCACTGCTGACAAGTAGCATCCCCACTGTTTATGACTGTCACGTGGCTGTTCCACGTTGCTTCTCTGCTGTCACATTCAGGAATGCAAATGACCCTTCAGTTTGCATGGTTAACCTGCTTTCCATAGTCCTGGGTATTTGTACTTTCAAATTGAGATTTCTTAGGAGAGGCATTTATTTTCTTATGGAAAGAAAGATCTCTCCACTGAGATCTTGTTAGAGGCACTTCTAGGGATATTTTTTATCCACATCCCATTGCTTCATAGAGACACGGAGGGGAAGGTTTGGGAGGGGCACGGGTTGGGTATTCTTGCACAAGGCTGGTGAGCCCATAGTGACCTGAAATTACTTCTAATTATATAAAAGGAGCTGGTGTGTGAAAAATGTGGGCTTTGGGGAGAGAGCTGAGTTGCACTTACAGTTGTGCTCCCCATTCACTGTGTAATCCTGGGCAAGTTCCTTAACCTCGCTTTCCCCACCTCTGAAACAGGAGCGATAGTACTAACACTTAGACTGTGGCACTGACCCGGTGAGGCGAGGTATGTCAAGTACTAGTGCGTGGCAGACGCCAGCTGCTGGGTTGCTTAGTGTCCGGCAGGAGTACCGCCACAGTCTGCACTTGACACTGACCGGCTCTCTTGACTCCCATCCAGCGCTCTTCCCATTCTTCCACCCTGTGACTCACCAACAGCTTCAGAGCACAGGCAAGGTCTGTGTTTGTGGGGCTTGTCATTTTCATGATATGTTAGTCTTTCCCTTCTCCCGGTATGTTTCCTTCGTATCAGTTCTGCTGCCTAAATAAATGCCCTCTCCTTACCCACCATCTTGGCTTCCACATCCCAGCCTGTGCTCCTAAACTCAACCCAGGCACCTTGTACCTACTCCCCGGATAGATGTTGAGTGACCTGTGGACCAGGCATACGGCATTTCTCACAGCGTGTCTGTCATGTGAGTGCACCCACATCCATCCCTTGTCTGTCAGTCAAATGGAGCAGGCAGTCTGTAGTGTGATAAACACAGACTGGATCCTTGCCATCGGAGGCCTCACAGCCCGTTTCCCATCCCCTCCAGATGGGGGGCTGGCGGAGAGCAGGAGTCTTGTCTCATTGAACACATGGCCTGCAAACATCATGCCAAGTATAGGGATGTAAATACCCAGTAAAGGTTTGTCACTTAAATCCTTACTTGCTCTTTCCTGAACTGACCCAGCATTCTTTGCTCTCATAGGCATTTTTTTAATGTACCATTCGGACCTCTCTCTCCATGTCTATCCATTTAAATCAGTCTCACCTTTTATAATTCATCTCTAGAAGCCTTCTCCAGGAGACCATGGCCAGTCCCTCGCCCTACGACCATAATCTACGTTAATCTCATCTTTCTCTTCCGAACGGCATTTTGGCTTCTTCCTCGGTTCGAGCAGTCGCTTTGCTTTTCCTTGCATTAGACTCATGAAGTGTTGAGGCTAAAAGGGACTTTAGAGATAATTCAATTTCATACTTGAATTCTTTAACCACTGATAATTTTTAGACATTGCCTATTTCTGTCTCTCCTCCCTGTAAAACATGATGGCTTGACTAACCTTTTATTCTTAGGATTTAGAGCTGCTTAACACGGGGAGCTCTAGAAATGTGAGTTTGGAGGGTAAGTGGGCTTGAAGTTTTTAAATGTAAGGTGACTCTGTAGCTGATTAGAGGCCATTTTTCAGTCTCACTTTTCTGTAGAGGGACTTGGATCCCACCTGCAATGAGGTGATGTGTCCTGTGATTGTTATTATTTTAATAATAATACACTTCCTGATTATAGAAACGATCCATGCTTATTGGGGAAAAACTCGAGAAGTGAGAGAAAGACTTAGAAAAGGGAGAAAAACTGCCCTCAATGTCATTGCTTGTGTTCATTTGGCATTTTGGGAGTAGCTCCATTCGGTCACTTAATGTGTGTATGTGTGTATCACACCTGTATGTCTGTTGGCATGTCTGACACACAGTATACACCCAATCAGGGTCAGCTTGCTTTCTTCTTATTGGTCCCCTGGGTGATGTCCATGGGTTTAGAGATTTCCTCAAAGGTCCATTTAGAGTAGAATTAAATCTGAAGATGTGAGTCTGATCACTGCCCCTTTTGTGGGATATGTTTTATCTTCTTGGCCAGAAGCTCCCAGGGATAATTTGTGATATTTCCCTCTTAGCCCTGCCTCCGTTGGTTTTGAGTTCACAGTTGAACACCTTGAATGTACTTGGTTGGCATTTAGCTGTGCATTTACCTGGAGCCCACTGTTGGTTAAATGTTTGCTAGAATAAACCAGAGATGTGTTTGTTGACTCTACATTAGCCTCCTACTGAGGCCTGACCTTGCTCCTGGCTGAGAACCAATTCAAGTTCTCCTTGCATGACCATCTACACTGCACACCTCAGCACGTGGGTGTAGACTCTGATTCTCCCCGCCTAGTTTTATGTCAAAACGGCCTGATATTTAATGCAAATCAGATGATCACTCATATTCCTCAAGATGGTTCGAAGTTTTGTGAGCATTTGCGTGTGCTGGAGAGAGAGCGTCTGCCAAGTTGGGTGGGCAGTTTGCCATGGTGCTAGTCTCTGTTGGGAATCTTCTAGTTTGTAGAACTTAGGAGGTAGCTCTGTGGAAGTAAAGCTCTCAGGCATGTATGCAGTTTTCTGATGTGCTGAAGGGATAGGACAGTGGCTGGGAGCTGACTATTCTAATGACCTGTGCCCGTGGTCGGCAAACCGCCACATGCGGCTTTTTGGCCCCTTGAGTGTGGCTCTTCCACAAAATACCACGGTCTGGGCGGATCTATTTTGAAGAAGTGGCATTAGGAGAAGTTTAATTTTAAAAAATTTGGCTCTCAAAAGAAATTTCAATCGTTGCACTGTTGATATTTGGCTCTGTTGGCTAACGAGTTTGCCGACCGCTGGCCTAGGCCATCTATTTGCAAAGTAAAGCTGAAGCCACTGAACAGGCCACTGCGTTAATGGCCAAGAGCTCATGGGGTAAGTCTGTAGATCTGTGCCTCTGTCCGTGGGACTTCTTAGACTCAGAGCTGCAGATGAAAGGAGACCACCTGGGGGCTTACTGCATTGGAACTAGTCCCTTTCCTCCTCGCTACGGTGGTTCCCTTTTCCTCTTTACGGAAAGTCCTTCCTTTAATGAAGAGATGAGTTTGAGAAAACGTTCTGTACTGTGAATCCTAGTTTGGTACTGATTTTTATAGTAAGAGATCCCATTAAAAAAAAAAAAGTCCCTCAAAGACTGAATCGGTAGCTGTCAGGGATGTTGCTCCATAGAGCAATTCATATTTCAAAGCACCAAATATTTCATTCTCTCCGACTGAACAAAAACATACCACCTGGGCCTAGAGATATCTGGAAGTGTGCTGCATGCTTTTTCTTCTTTGTATGAGTGTTTATGTTTGATGGAACTGGGTTGGAATATCAAACTTACACAGCAGGGCCATTTGACCCATGATCTGTTACAAGCTGAAATAATGGCCAACATCACCCCTGTGAGTTTGAAATTCCATACATCACCTTTCTCCCATGCAGTGGACTTAAAACCAGTTCATACAGACTGAGATTAATGGTTACTGGGAGGTGGATGTCTCCAGTACTCAGAAAGACATGTTCATTATTTGATAAATCTGAAACCTGTGATAGAAGCCTGTTCATTTGGGAACAACATCCTGAAAAGTGTCATCTTTCCATCTCCCAACACGTACTGTCTCGTGACTCAGGTACATTCTCTGTTGACTCAGGTCCATTCTCTGTGGCCATGGAAATTTATACTCAGGAAAAATAAAACATGAAACATGGAAGAAACATATTTGCCTGGGTTAAATGTCTTCTGCTGACTGAGTTGCACAACCTTGGGCAAGGACCTTAGCCTCTATGGGCCTCAGCTTCCTCATCTCAAGTGGGAGTGTTCAACTAGGTGATTCCTAAGAACTTGCCAACCTGTAGAACTCTAATGCAATGAACCTAATAAAAATTTATTTCCTGATCCCACCCTTGTTTGCTTCTTGAAAGGGGTTGGGCTGAGCTAGACTTCTGAAAGCCACAACTTTGCTTACCCTTTCTCCTGCCCCATCTGTGTGCCTCATTCCCTTCCAATGAGGGGAATGGCTTTTGCCAATGTTATTTCCTCAGTAAATCACCTGGTCAAGGAGCCCCATCTCAGGCTCTGCCAAGGAATCCAACCCCCTTAGCAATTCGTTTTAGCTTTTCATTGGTTTGGAACATGGAGAATCACCTAGGTCTGGCTTAGAAAGAAAGAAAGAAATACCAGTTTCAAAAGTCTTTTAACCTTGGACTTTTGCATTTTTTAAAAATAGCTTTTTATTGATTTCAGAGAGGAAGGGAGAGGGAGAGATAGATAGAAACATCAATGATGAGAGAGAATCATTCATCAGCTGCTTCCTGCTCACCCCCTCCTGGGGATCGAGCCTGCAGCCATGACCAGGAATTGAACCATCAACTCCTGGTTCATAGGTTGACACTCAACCACTGAGCCACACTAGCCAGGCAACCTTGAACTTTTTAGATTTGTGACTTCAACTGGGGCTGGTACCTATTTCCAAGGGAGATTTTTCATAATTCAAATGAGCACCTCTCTGATTAGGGATTTCACTACTGTGGGCACAGCTGGTTTGCTCCTCTTTAAAGCTTTTTGCATAAGGAAAGTCCTTCCCGGAGTTGCTCATATCCTCAGAGCCAAGCTAGCCCTACTCTTCCAGTGGCTGCACACCCTAAGCTGCTCACAGTCCAGCTCACAGCTTTAGGAGCGCCTGCATTCTTATCATTTCCAGTTCTGCTCTCTCTGAAAACTTCCCTGTCCTGCTCCCCCACCCCTCGCCGGCCTTCACTTCCATTTCATCCTGAGTGTCCATCAGCCTGGCTTCAAGCCACAGGGAGGGGAAGGCTGCCTTTGCTGTTGGCAGTGGCTGGGGCCCATCTATAAAGCAGGAGACAGTGAGAAATGTACCGCTGACCAGGGGTGATGCCCCTCATATGTCACGGAAACCATGAGTGATGAGGGGCGTAGGAGAGAACAGAGACTATTTAGCCTGAAAACAGGAAGGGGGTGACTCAAGGCAAAATGATCGCTGTCTCCAAACACTTAGAAGGCAATCACAGGGGAAAGGGATGGCACGTTCTCTGTGTGAGGCCAGAGGGCAGAGCCAGCCCCATCGTGTGGGCAGGAGTTCAGAGAGGTGGGTGCTCACTGATTGGAAGGAGCTGCCCTGGGAGTTCAGAGTACCTGTGTCCTGTCACCAGCTCTCGCGGAGGCCATGCAATGGTTTATTGGTAGCGCTGTAGACGTGGATCTGTGTCAGGTGAAGAGAAGGAGTTAATGACCTCTGAAGCCACTTCCAGCTCTGAGCATCGTTGATTCATCTCCCTTCTGAACAGATATTTGGGAGATGGCATTAGAGTCGATAACAGATGTAAGCCAGCACATGCAGCCTGCAGAAACACCCCATGTCCCAACACCGCGTAGCCTTGAGCCCAAGTGTCGTAGAAGCTGGGAATAAGAATAGTGCTGGGAGCCAAAACCGGTTTGGCTCAGTGGATAGAGTGTCGGCCTGCGGACTGAAAGGTCCCGGGTTCAATTCCGGTCAAGGGCATGTACCTTGGTTGCTGGCACATCCCCAGTAGGGGTTGTGCAGGAGGCGGCTGATAGGTGTTTATCTCTCCATCGATGTTTCTAACTCTCTATCCCTCTCTCTTCCTCTCTGTAAAAAAATCAATAAAATATATTAAAAAAAGAAGAAAAAAAAAAGAATATTGCTGAGAGAAAGAAAGAGCAGGTATTCATTCAGAGAGCCTTCAGGAAGTGTGTAGGTGGTGGCGACCAGGAACTCCTGGGGCTGTTCAATGACCTGGCCTCCCAGAGGAATTTGTCCTGAGCTCTGGGGGCTTAATCTAATCCTAGAGAGCAAACTTGGATGTGGTTGGGCCTCGCCTGGTCCCATGTGGGGCTGGGAGACTGAGAGGGTAGCACTTGAGAGCTCTCCAGGTGGCCAACTGGGGAGCTGAGGGGGTCTGACATTAGGCAGTGCGTGCAATTCTTCCCTGCTCACTCTATCTCCTCGTCCCCATTTTAATTCCAACTCTGGGTGGCAGAAACGATACCTTCAGGAGAAACAGATGTGTCTGAGGAACCGTGCTGACAGAGCGTGGCACCGGGAGCTTGAATTTCTGCCTTTGACTCAGTGACTTGAATTTGAACATTCGGTCCAGGTGTGCTCCGACTAACAAATTTGCAGGTGGCAGTAGAGCACGGTGGCGGAGAGGTGGGCTCTGGAGGGTTACTGTCTCTGTTCAAACCCTAAAGTCTTGTACTGGTTGGGTGACCTCGGGTTCGTTATTTAATTAGGTTTTGGGAGAATTAAATAATTTATAAACCATGTAGCACAGTAGACCTCAGGCTACGTGAGCTTCTTCTTACCCTTCTGTCTCTTGTGCCATCTCTGCCTATGTACAAACTTTTGGACTTCGAATCCAGTAAACTATGTTTTTCTGTTTCCTCCTTTCTGCTCTTGGAACTGGGGGCTCTCTCTTGGAATCCCCTGGACTGCGCTCTGTTGTGTTTCCTCCCCCCACACGGGGCATAGCGATTGGGGGAGCTCTTTCTGAAAGGTTTAGCATTTTCACCATGATGCTGGAGAGAAGTTCACCCCTCTCTTCATGGAGTACAAGAAGGCAGCCAAGTAGAGAGAGAGAAATATCTCCAGGAACTGGAAGGAGCAGTGTCTTCTAAAGTTTGGGCCAAGGCAGCTTCTGCTTTCCTGGAATGATTTCTTAGCAGAACACCTTCCATCCCCTGGGCCCGTTAGCTATTTCAGGGACATTTTAAGTGGCTATTAGCAAATGCTGAATTATGGCTGCAAACCTCTGGGAGCTCGAGTGACATTCACGTGAATCACAAGTAAGCTCTGTGCCGTCAGGGCTGCCACAGCGGGCTGGGATTAAACAAACAGGGGCCATTGCTCTCCCCCAAAGCAGCAAGAGAAGAATGCTGCTCCTTGGAGCCCGAGACCTCCGGCACCATGTCCCTGGGCGCAGAATGCTGTTCCAGCACACAGAGCTCATCGCTGCAGGGCAGGCAGATGCTCTCTAGTTTGCAGAGAGGCATATTTCAGCTGACTATCTGGAGGAATCTACCAACCGTCAGCATGTCCAGGGATGACATGCCAGCCAAGCCCAGCACATGGATTCAACACACTGAAGCGCATCTACTGAGGGCTCCCTCTGTTTTGGCCCTTGTGAGGCCCTAGAGAAACACAAATGAGTGAGGCCCAGTCTAAGAATTCAAGGAGCTCACAGTAGAGTGGAGAAGCTGAGCAGTGAACAGATTACATTAAACCCGTGGTTGGCAAACGGCGGCTCTCGAGCCACATGTAGCTCTTTGGCCCCTTGAGTGTGCCTCTTCCACAAAAGGCCACGGCCTGGGCGAGTCTATTTTGAAGAAATGGCGTTAGAAGAAGTTTAAGTTTAAAAAACTTGGCTCTCAAAAGAAATTTCAATTGTTGTACTGTTGATATTTGGCTCTGTGGACTAATGAGTTTGCCAACCATTGCACTAAACCACTGAAGCTTGCACAAGATCCAAAGGCAACACAAGGTAGGCTCCAACAGCCTTCCCAAAGGAGATAGTGACGTATTTTTCTCTTTTGGAACAACATAACACACATAAATGTTGCAAGGTTAGTGGTAAGAATTCCTGGGTATCCTTTCTTCCGGTCCCAGTGACGTCCTCCTGGCCAAAGGACCACACCCAGGACCACTCAGTTGTCTTCTCTCCTAAGAGTCCTTGACTCTGGAACTGCTTCTCAGTTGGTCGCTGGTATTTATGACCTTGACATTTTTTGTAAGTCATACAGTTATTTTTTCAGGATGATTTTCAGTTTGGGTTTGTCTAATGTTCCCTCTTGATCAGACCCAGATCATGGACTTTTGGTTAATTTCACAGCACTGATGCAGGATTCTTCTCAATGTGTCCTATCTGGAGGCACAGGGTATCTCTTTGACCCCATAGTTAGAGGGCTACCTTTTATTGCTTGATTAACATGCTGTCTTCTAGGGAGATACTTTGAGACGATGTAAAACCCCATTTCTCATCCCTCTTTCGGCCTCTAGTTTTATTACCCATTGATTTTTCTTGCTTGAATGATTACAGTGATGCTTGCCAAATGGTGATTTTTCTAATTCCATCATCCTATCTACATTTATTAGTTGGCTTTCCAATATGCAAAGGAGAGTTCTTCTCTCCCTTTTTATTTATTCCTTCATTTATTTATTTATGTCAGTGTCGATTCAGATTTCTTTTTTATTCAGTGGGCTGTCCTCTGTTCATGGTATTATTTATTTCAAAACTTGACATTTCCCATAATTGGGAATTCCTTCTAATGGGCTGTGGGTCCTTTTTGACATTTCCCTGCAACTTTTGAGCACTTGTAAAATTTCTGGCCCAGCTAGATGTTCCAGATTCATCTTTTTCTTTTCCTTCCTCAGTTCTGTAATTCATCATTTTTCTAGCAAACTCTGGTTCCTTTTTTGCAGGAAATGCTAGTTAGAAGATCTGGGTTTTAGGTGTGCTCATTGCTGCTGCTAGGGTGCCCCTGCTCCTGGCCCCACCCATTGGGCCTATACTAGTACATGTACATCTGCATTGTAAACCCGGAGTTTACACCCATATTTCCGGTTTCAGTCTAACTTCACAGGGTTCATTCTAGGTTTTTCTCATTCTGTAGTGGTCCCTCCTTTCTCCAGCGATGGGAAACCTGCCTCCATTATCTTATTGACTTATTTGCTCTAGGAATAGAGACCATCTTCCTGTCTCCCCAGACTACTGCTCTTCTTGGATGCTGCCTTGCACAGGCCAGTCCTCACGGGGGGTGTAGGGGAGAGGCTGCCCTTCTGCCTCACTCCAATGCCCTCCTTATGTGTACGCTGGCTGCTACTGGGTTGACTGCCATTCCTATTCAAATTTCCTCAGTTGCCCCCATTCAAGATAGAGTCAAGATTCATGTGTTGCATTGGGCTATTCTATCTCTCTAATCAAAAAGCTCTCCCCCAACATAACACACACACAGTTGTCACTTGAAATATTTTTATTGATTTCAGAGAGGAAGGGAGAGGGAGAGAGAGATAGAAACTTCAATGATGAGAGAGAATCATTGATCGACCTGCATATCCACTTCTGGGGATCGAGCCCGTAACCCAGGCATGTGCCCTTGACCTGAATCAAACGCAGGACCCTTCAGTCCGCAGGCAGGCCAATGCTCTATCCACTGAGCCATACCAGCTAGGGCCACACAGTTTTAAAAATAGCTTTGAGATACAATTCTTGTATCATACAATTTAGCCTTATAAAGTGTAAGATTCGGTGGGCTTAGGACTTAGTGCATTCACAATATTTTGAATTTTAGAACACTTTCACCATCCAAACTCATATCTGTGCCTATTAGCAGTCACCACCACCCCTCATTTCTCCCATCCCCCATTTCCCCCCTTCCCCCCAAGGTAATCTCTCATCCACTTTCTGTCTCTACAGTTGCCAATTCTCAACATTTCATGCAAAATCAGCCATACACTCCATGGCCTTTTGGGACAGACATCTTTTGTTTAGCATAGTGCTATGAAGGTCTGTCCATATTGTAGCGTGTGTCGGTACTTTAATTTCTTTTTATTACTCAATACTACTCCATTACATGGCAATGCTATATTGTTTACCTACTTATCCGTTGATGGACATTTGAGTTGTCTTCACTTTTTAGCCATTATCAATAATTCACACTTCTTTTAATATTGACTTTGGGAAGAAAACAGACCAGTTATCCTAACCAATTATTCACACTGTGAATCTGTCTGATTACTTGTGGTTTCACTCAACCTGCTCCTCACTCCCCTGTATTTCTTATAAACTGTGAGTTAGGTTAAGAGCTTGATGAGATTCAGGTTAATGTTTTTGGCAAGAGGACTCCACACACAAAGCCGTGCGTTTCATATTGTATCATAATAGCAGGAAGAACAAATTGTGTGGTTGTCCCACTCTTAGAGATGCTAGTTCTTCTTGTTTTGTTTTGTGTGTGTTTTTTGTTTTGGCCAAACATTTTATTTACTATTCTGTGGTTGCTTAACACACACTTAAGTGGTCTTATTGGGGGAGGGGCAAGGAGAGGTTCTTATAGATTCCCAAGGAAATGTCAGAAAGCATAATATGGCCAGCATTGCCCATTTGTTTTCAGTTTACTGGGTGAATAGCACTTTCTTTTTTATTGTTAATCTTCACCCGAGGGTATTTTTTTCCATTGATGTTTAGAGAAAGGGAGTGGGAGAAACACACAGAGAGAAACATCAATATGAGAGAGATACATTGAGTCCTGTCTGCAATGAGGTACATGCCTGATTGAATCAAACCCTTGACTCTCCAGTCCACAGGCCAGCGCTCTATCTACTTAGCAAAACTGGCTAGAGTGTGACTAGCACTTTCTTTACATAAGCATCTGATCTCAGGTTTTTCATACTGAGATAACATTTGGGATTTCAGTTTGAAGACAGTGTGATAGCCTAAGAGTAGCATTCCCTGACCATTCTCTAATAGCTAGCTTGCTTGTATAGGCAGAGGGGCTCACCTCTCCATTGTAGACAGCTAGATGAAGGAAGGATAAATGCTTATTGTTGTATTTTAATTACCAGTTTTCAGAGGGTAGAGACTGGTGTAATAATTGTTATGTTGGGCTTTGAGGGATGATGCGTTCCCAGATGGACAAGGAATAAGGAATTTCCAGAGAAATGGTTGCGGGTGGGAGAGGGAACGGAAGGTCAATAGGACTTCACTTAGCTGTAGTCAAGGCAACCACAGACTCCTTTGAGATCCCACACAATGCTAAGATGGGGAGGTTCAGCTTTTAGACATGGATCTCACTGGTGTGAAGCCTGGGCAGGCCTGGGGCAAGGTGACAGGATCTTGTGGAACGGGCTGTGATAACTGACCACACAGCATAAAGCAGGTCATCAAGTGTCACCTGTAGGGATCCTGACTATTTAGCATGTTCCTTGCTATTGCCTCACTTCCCTGCAGACTTCTCAAGAAGATGCCCAGTACCTGTGCTGCCTTGCCCCTGTCTCTAGGCATTCCTCTGGGGGAGCAGAGGAGGCGGGACAGGAGTGGAGATCTCCCATGTAGATTCCGTTAAAAATTAATTTTATATATATATATATATATATATATATATATATATATATATATATATATAATTGATTTTTTTACAGAGAGGAAGAAAGAGGGACAGAGAGTTAGAAACATTGATGAGAGAGAATCATTGATTAGCTGTTTCTTGCACACCTCCCATTGGGGATGTCCCCGCAACCAAGGTACATGCCCTTGATCAGAATCTAATCTGGGACCCTTCAGTCTGCAGACTGATGCTCTATCCACTGAGCCAAATCAGTTTTGGTGTAGATTCCATTTAATTCCATTGAACTTTGACTTATTTGCTTTGGTTTAGATGGATAGATGATGGCGGCAAAAACACTTACTGAGCACTTGCTATGCGCCAGGCAGTGTTGAAAGCATCTCCCAATGACGCCTTATATCCTCCTTGTGAGAGAGGTCCTTTTACTTCTCCCATTTCATGTGTGAGGACTGAGGCCCAGGAACTTAAGCAGCTGCCAAGCTCTCAAAGTTCATGGTCCCCTACACCGCCCAGTGCTCCATTCTGCCTTTCTCAGCAGTGCATGAAGGGCTTCTGCTAGGAGCCGGCAGAGGGCTAGGGGGCATCTGGGGCAGTTTCACATTCTTCTGTGCCTTCAGCCTGTATTTCCCTGGATAACTAGGTACATTCAGCAGCTACCTGGCTTTGAGCCTGGACGGAGAGATTTCTGGGTGCAAAATGGAGGAGCGGGGTGGGGCTCCCATAGGGGAGAGGAGCCCAGTGGACGTAAGCATGACTGTCCCAGAAGCCCTTGGCCTCGTGGCTCTGTTCCTTACCCGGCATCACTCCCCGATATTCCACAAGCAGCGGCAGCGTTCCTTCCGTGTGACCTGCGCCAAGCATGTTACACAGCACGCAGTTAATCCAGCCTGCTGCTCGTGCATTCCCCTGTTCATTTTGCATGCCTGAGGGCCTCCTTTGGGCAGAAATGGATAAGGCACATCCCCTGCCCGTAGGGGGAATCTCATATTTTTCAAGGATGCAGAGAGGATGGGATCCCCAGGATAAGTCTATTAGCCATCTATCACTGTGTAGAGTTACTGCACTGTTAGTCCATTTATTCCCTGTGCTGTACACTACCTCCCTGTGGTTTTCTACTTTATAATTAGAAATTTGTCCTTCTTATTCCCCGTCATCCTTTTCACCCATCCCCACCACCGACGTACTTCTAATTAGAACTGTCATGAGAGCTGCCCTAGAACCTCCTCCTGTGTCATCGCAGGACTCAGGGGGACTCCGGGTTGAGCTCTGCTTCTGACCCTTCATGGCACTCCGGCCCAGCCGCTGGCTGTTCCTGCCTCATCTCTGCTAAGGCTGTGCTCACACACCTGCCTGCCCGATGCCTGTCCTCTTTCCTTGATGGTGTGCTTACTGTGTGTCAGGCTTTGTTCTGGAGGGTCTGTCTCTGAGGACAGCCAAGGAGCCTAGTGGAGATGGCTCTCCTGGTGAGAGGGCAGCGTTGCTTCCCTCTGGACTGTAGGGGGTTCTCCCAGGCCAATGGTCGGCAAACCGAGGCTCGCGAGCCACATGCGGCTCTTTGGCCCCTTGAGTGTGGCTCTTCCACAAAATACCACGTACCCTAATTAAGTTAGTAACAACGTACCTACTTATATAGTTTAAGTTTAAAAAAGGTGGCTCTCAAAAGAAATTTCAATCGTTGTACTGTTGATATTTGGCTCTGTTGACGAATGAGTTTGCTGATCACTGTCCAGGCCATTAGCACTTAAGGACAGATGCTGTGCCCGGGGCTGGGATGGTCACAGAAGGAACCAACCACTTATAGAATGCCAAATGCAGATAAATCACTGTTTACAACTCTGATACCTCTGGTACCACCAGTGGGACCAACATTGTCCTGGGAAGCTTCAGGGCCATTTCTGAAAGGGCATTGCAGACTTGGGGTGGGAGATAGGGGTGGGGGGCATGTGTCAATAGATGGTGCTCCCATCTCTGTCTGCTGGAAGGGATGCAGGCTTGTTTGCCCTTCAGTCTCCTCATCTCAGAATAAAGAGGAGCCCTGGATCCGGATGGGCGAGCCAGACCCTTGAAGCTGAGCCCAGCACTCAGCAGCTATGTGAGCTTGCTAAGCACCGTACCTCTGAAGGCCTGTTTCCTTAACTCAGGGTTTCTCAGCCTCATCATCGTTGACATGTTGGGCTGCCCTGCTCATTGGAGGGTGTTTAGCAGTACCCCTGGCCAGTGGTACCCCCGCCCTGCTGCAACACTCCCCACCATCAGCGCTGACAACCCCAAATAAGCAAGGCGTGATTGTTCCTGGCTGAGAACCACTGGTTTAATCTGCGGGTTGGGATGACACCCCCATTCCAGGGCCGTCCTGAGATGTAAATAAGCGTGTCTTACAGGAGACAACGCTTGGCCTTCAGCAGACACTAGGGAGGCTGCGGGTGCCCCTGGCTGCCGCACAAGAACAGCTTCCCCTGCTGGTGCCGGGCACTGGCAGGTGGGCACCAGGCTTGTTGGTATCTCTGGTCCCCTGGGTTGTGACCATGCATGTGGGTGTCAGCCTTCTGGGCTTTTGTCCCACAGCCTGCTCCCCGGGGCCTGTGGATTGATGTTCTGTGCCCAGCCCACATGGACCAGGCTGCTCAGGGCTCACCTCCTCGCACTGGGAATCCCAGGAGTGTGGCTCGTCCCAGCATTACCTTTGGAAGGGAAGGGGGAGAGCTGAAGTGGACTGAGCTTGACCAAGGCACTATCCCCATCTCCCCAGGGAAACTCTCCTTTTCCCCGGCACCAGGAGGAGAAAAATAGAAAAGCATCAAGAATAAAGCAAGCCTTAACCGGTTTGGCTCAGTGGTAGAGCGTCTGTCTGCGGACTAAAAGGTCCCGGGTTCGATTCCGGTCAAGGGCATGTACATTGGTTGTGGGCACATCCCCAGTAGGGGGTGTGCAAGAGGCAGCTGGTAGATGTTTCTCTCTCATCGACGTTTCTAGCTCTCTATCCCTCTCTCCTCCTCTCTGTAAAAAATCAATAAAATATATTAAAAAAAAAAAAAAGAATAAAGCAAGACTTAACCGGTTTGGCTCAGTGGATAGAGCCTTGGCCTGTGGACTGAAGGGTCCCAGGTTCGATTCCCGTCAAGGGCATGTCACCCAGTGGGGGTGTGCAGGAGGCAGCTGATCCATGTTTCTTCCTCATTGATGTTTCTAGCTCTCTATCTCTTTCCCTTTCTCTCTATTAAAAAATCAATAAAATAGATATTAAAAAAGAGAAAAGCAAGATTCTTGGAGGTAGAGGGACCAGAGTTTGTATTCTCTTCCTGTCTCTAAAATGAGAATGTATATATATCTCTCTCACATATCTAATAATCATGTATATCATATGATATATACTATACCTATGATGTCTTTTACATATTTGTGATTTATATAATAGAGTTAATCCCATTAGATAATGGATGCACAGTGCAGGGTCTGACATACAAAAAGCAGTAAATATTGGGTGTTTTGCCTCTCCTGTTACACAGGTGATCTCAGTTCATTCTAATGAAGAAGGGAGGCAGGTATTAAACTGGGGTGACTCCAATCAGGTCCCTGATGGGTGAGTTTGGGGCCTCAGCTTCTCTTTAGGGGAGATAATATTTCTGGGGAGGCCTTGGGTTCCTTAGAGCCCCCCACTTCCCATCTAAAGGCCAGCTAGGCGGGGCTTCCAGGATGGGGGGCTGGAGCAGGACTGCTTACATGTCCGGGGACCACAGGCTGGCTTCTCCCAAGGGACAGTGTGTGTGTGTGTGTGTGTGTGTGTGTGTGTGTGTGTGTGTGTAGTGGGGGGGGTAGGAGGGGACCCGTCAGGGCTGGCTGAGCCAGGTTACGGTGGGTGACAGCTCAGCACCAGTGTGTCTGCGGCTGACTGAGCTGCACGCATGTAGAGACCTTTCTGTGGCTATTTATAGGTCAAAGGGGAGGGAGCTGTGCCCGCGGGAGAATGACTCTTCTGGGGCCTGGGCAGTGGAGCAGGGGGGGAGGGGGGCTGGCAATTTCTTCGGGGACTAGGCTGGCTGACTCAGAACCGATCATTCTGAGCAGTCTCTCCCAGCTGCTCTCCCTCCCCACCCCATTATTCACTGGTCACATGGCCCCGTCCAAAACTCAGCTCCAGTGGTTCCTGTTCTGCTCTACCCGATCAGGGGTCCTTGTCGCCTCCCCAAACTGCATTTCCAGGCCCAGTTTCTGATTCCTCATGATAAATACCCTAAACTCAGGTCAGACATGTAATTCACTTGTCAATGCTTGCTTTTCCACCTAAACCCCCCTCAGTATTGATCACACTGTTCATGCTTAGGATTTCTGCCTCTCCTCTCCCCTAGTATTCTTTTGTCCTCAGTCTGCCCATCTTCCCAGGTCCAGTTCAGAGCTGCCTTTCCACTGAGTTTTCCTGATCTCCGCCCCCCCCCCCCCCCCCCCCCCCCGCTCCCCAGACTCACCTGCATGGAACCCCTTGGCGCATGTCCATCTCCCAGGGCTGCACCAGAATGGCTTTTTAGACACTGATTTATAAACTTCCCTTCCCCAAGCACTTATTTCTTCAGCTCAGAGGCTTTTGTTGAGCATCTGAGGCCCACCAGGCAGTTGCCAAGGGATGCACTTGTTATGCAAACACCAGTAGTGCCAGGCCTGGCCCTTGGGCTGCGTGCGGGCCCTGTGGGGAAACAGGCATGCTGACACATTCTTTGCTGAGGTGTGACAAACACCAAGGAAGGGGATTCCAGAATTCAGAGGTGGAAATGGTTCATTCTATCCCAGGAGGGAGATGGGCACTGAAACATCTCGGAGGGCAAGGACATCTTTGGGACAGGCACTCTGTCTTTCTTGTTGGTCCCCTCAGTGCCCAGAACAGCCTCTGGGACTCAGAAAGCTCTGTGTGTTGCCCTGTGAAGGGGCAGATCCAGTTCTCCTCTTCCTAGGCTCCTGTGAGCTCTGGTCCTGACTCCTGGTACAAGCATCCGGTGTGATCATTGTTTGCATGTCTGTCTCCACACCAGCTGTGAGCCCTTGGAAGGCAGTGGTTGAAGCTAATTCATTATGCATTATCTCCAGAGCCTGCCCAGAGTAAGGGCTTACGGGAGCTTTGCTGGGTGAAATAATGGTGGCAGTGATTGTCCCCTACCTGATCCTGCCTTGGAAAGAATGTGAAAGGTTCCATTGGATGCTCTCTCTGAGCATCTCTAATTTGGTCCTTCTATTTGTGCAAAGGAATGGATTCTCCGACCCCACTGACAGCCAGAAGGGTGAAGAACCACCCTTACAATGGCCAGGTGCACGTTCCCAGGGGGGCGTTGTTGTCACTGCTAGCTGCCTTGCTGATTGCAGCCCTCCCCGCCCATCAGACCCCCTTGTACGGGGTGGGGGGGACGCGGGGGGGGGGGCGGGGGAAGGTGTGTCCCGGATGCTGGCAGCTAGCATCAGCCTTCTTTCTGCACTTGGATAACGAACTCACAGCCTATCTTTTAGATTTCAAGGAAGCACCCATCTGAGGGCCAAGAAGATGGGATGCATGAGTATGCCTTGTTTTAAGTGTTCAGGTTAGGCTTTCAATAAAAGGGTTCTGTGGCCAAGGAAGCTTGAGAGAAAAATCTGGGAGAAACCAAAGTGCCCAGATTTCTTTTACTGCAGGACTTATCAGCACCTTTACTGTGGCTGACAGGCAGTGCGAATCTCCAGGAGAGCCTATACAGCAGTGTTCCTCCTTAGCTGACAACCTTTGAACACTCTAGACTAGAGCAAACTTTTGGGGGAATTACCAATCCCAGCTGCAGGACTGTGGGACAAGTTTCCAGCCTATGGCATGTGTGTTGAGTGGCCTCGCAGTTAGGCGTAGCTGGGCTCAGGTGCTGGTCCCATCGTAAATTCTGAGGGCCGATGAGCTCTGCCAGTTTCTGCCTGTGTCTATGGGGTGATACCAGTCTTCACCTCATCGGGCTGGCGTGAGGGTTCAGTGAGATAAAGGCTATCATGAGCTTAGCATAGTGCTTGACGTGTAATTCGCATATGATGAATGTAAGCTATTAAAAACCAGGTTCATAAATGTTTCATTCTCGTAGTTCACGGGCCCCTGAACTCCGGGGGAGGGGGTGATTCATCACTCCGCAGGCCGATTTTTGATGATTCCCCTCCTTTGGTTTATTCACATTCACTTCATTGGGGAGCCCAGGTGTGCTCCACGTAAGGAGACACCCATGAACCTGGAAAAAGAGCTAGCCCACCCCCACCACTGATCCACCCAATCAGAAGAGCCTCTGCTGTGGAGGCTCCAACCCAGGGCCCAAAGGGAGTTAGACCTAATGCACTCTTTCCACTGACTCCCTCTTCCCCCTGCCCCCAGCTTTCTGCAAAACAAGAAAGAAACCAATTCCTGACCATTTGGCATTTGCAGGACACTAATGAATGTTTTGTCCAAAGAGAGTGCTGGAGACAATACTAATAATAACTTATTTATCTAGCACGTAGTTCCAGCGTTAGAACTACCCCATCAGTGAGGGTCTGTAGGGCAGGGGCTGTTAACCCTTACCATCTTACAGATGAGGAAGCTGAGGCTCTGAGAAGCGAAGTGACTTGTCTGAGGTTATACATTGACATCAACAGGAACGGGGCACAGATCAGATGGTTAATTATTCACAGCGCTGGCCTGAGCCTCTTACCACCCATTTCCTTCCTTATCTCTTTTCTTCCCTCCTCCCTCTCTCAGTTTACTAGGATTGTACGAGGTGTTAGGCACCGGGCTAGGCACAGCGTGATGCGGATCACCTTATTCTTGGCTGCCCCCTTGCATTTCCTCATTTAATTCTTACAACAAGGCTGTGAGGCAGGTGAAGAAGTCAAGGGTTCAGAGAGGCGGGGTGACTTCCCCATCACCACACAGAGTGCCTGACGTGTAATTCACATATGATGCGAATGTGACAGAGCTGGAATGTGTATCCAAGGCGGTTAGCCTCCTTTGCCGGAAGCCTGGGATGCTTAGCACAAGAAAGGCCACGTGGTCTCTGGGTCCCACTTTGAGCTCATAGCTTCCCAGCCTGCACTCTGTACCCCAACCCTTCATCATTTTCCATGCTTCTTACCTTGGTTGGGACAGGTTCAGTGTTCTTGAGTTCCTTCTTGTGAAGGACTCAGGTGATATCTGACTCCTTCTTGGAGCCTATACCATCCTCCAGGTGGAGGAAGGAGGGGGAAATTTAGGGAGTTGTAGCTAAGACTCTTGGTTGACCCCACAGAAGGGGAAGGAGTGTGTTCAGGCTGAGAAGGGCCCCTGCACCCCAGGTCTTCTTTCTGGATTCGAGCTATTTATGTGTGTGGCAGAATCGGTTGCCTCATGACTGGTTTGGGAATGGGGTGAGGTTATTGGTCTGGAGCGAGGAGGGGGCCACATCCCCAATCACACAGAAGCTGCTGGCTGTGGGGATCCCCTCTGCTGAGGCCTGACGTTTCTGTTGGCTCAGAGCACTTTTGAGAAGGTAATAGGAGGAAGGGAGCGCCAAGGATCCTCTCATTGTTTGCTTTACCGAGCTCTGGGTGAGGGTAAGGAGGGAGAAGCAGATGAGAGTTAGAGACAGAATCAGAGGGGTAAGTCGATGGCAGATATGAGACAGGAGACCAGACCCCTCATTTCTGGTTGCAGAAGCCCTGATTCTGACACCTCTCTGATCTATTTCTTTTCATATGCGGACACCAAAGGTGTGAAGGTTTTCCTCACACCAACCAAGCTAGGACTCAGGACACCCACTGGGTGTCAATCAATTCAGTTCAGCTCTGACACTACCAAGGGTAGTGCAGACTCGCAGGGTAAGAACCTTGCCCCTCCCCGCTTCAGGCGCCAATCGCAAGTCCCAGGCTCCCGTAATTTCTAACCCTGGCTGCAGACCAGGGTTCCCATGGTTCCTTGCGAGGGGTTGATAATTTGCTGGAATGGCTCACTCAGGAAAGCACTTTACTTACTATCACCGGTTTATTATGAAGGATAAATGGAAGGGCTGCAGAGGGCCAAGGGGAAGGGGCACAGAGCTTCATGCCCTCTCTGAGTGTGCCACCCTCCCACACCTGGAAGGCTGCCACCAGCGCCTCATTCATTCCCTGCCCGCCTGCCAGGCTGAGGGGCAGGCAGACTCAGCGGCAGCCCTGCCGTTCTGAGTGTGCGCCAGGGGATTTCCCTCCCCATGTTCACCGGTGAGGATAGGCTGACAGCTCTAACGTATGACCCCTACATCTTACTGACTTAGCCCTTGGCCCTGGTCAGCGGCATCTCTTACTCCGGTTGCCATCCAATCAGAGCTTTGGAGGGCAGCCCTCTTGATGATGTGGAGCTGGGGCCCTTCCTACATGGCAGCTCTGCCTCCCCCAGCTTTCGGATGCTTTCCGCGGAGCAGAAAACGCCATGAGAGTGGGGGCTGGGACACATGGTCCAGCTTTGTGCCGGAGAGGAGAAACGTGCAGGGGGGCTCTGACCTCCTCACACTGTCTCCTCTGTGCTCTCTGCAACCGAGGGGCCAGGTGTCTGAGCCCCCACTTGGTTCCTCTGCTCCACAAGTGCCCCCGATGTGCAGGTGGGTAGGTGTAGTCGTCAGAACACCTGCTACCTGAGGGCTGTGAGCCAAGCCCACGGTCTTGTTATGCCTCAGTGTCCAGCTCGATGAGAGAGGGACACCTATGCCTACGGAGCACGGTTCCTCATTTATTAAGTCATGCTGATTAGGCGCTAGTGCCGGGGCTCAGAGATGAAGTGGCAGCAGCTCGGCTGGGGCAGCCCGGCACGGTCATGTGAGTGTCCTTGCAGGCCATTTCCTTCTGAGATCGATCTTCTGGTGATTCCACAAGCTGCCTAACATCCTTTGATAAATTCCCTTCATGATTAAATTAGCTACAGTGGGTTCTGATACACTGACATTGTCCCTGAGACTGTACTAAGACCCTCGTTGTCTCCTGATCAAGGGCAAGGGTATGGTGTGTTGTCATCTCTACCCCACCATAATTCAATATAAAAACAAAGAAAGAACAACAACAAAAGAAATAAAAGAAAAACAAAACACGCTGTCTCTCTTTCTCACACACACACACACACACTCATATTCCACCCCCCCCTCCCCCTGCCTGCTGAGTGCCAGGACTTGAGCTGGGATTTACTAATGACCAGGCCTGGTCACCCACAGGCCCTGGCTCACCCGGAGAGGCAGATAGTGGGGAGACCCTTGCAGTGTCAAGTGTGGGTGGGAGCGCTGAGGCTCACTGGGGACCCTGAGAAACAAGAGTGCAGGTCTGCCCTAGGGGGCAGGGAAAGCTTCCCGGAGGAGGCAACTTAACAGGAAGGGAAGGTGTGATCTAGAGTTACAAACAGGGGGTAACTGAAGTGTAAACCGTGACCTGGAGAACATTGGGAACTGAGACTGGGCAGGCATACCAAGGTCCGATTAAGGGGATCTTTGTCCACAAAGAAGTTTGGGCTTTATCAAAAGAAGGCATGGAGAACCCACTGAAGGAATATAAACATGGAAGTTTCAGAAAGATCTCCCTAGCAACACGGAAGAGTATGGATTGGAGGGATCAGGAGACCACTTATAAGGCTCTTGTAGTAATCTGAAGTTTAAGAAATGCTATTATTGTACAGATCAATGATGCTTAGGAACATGAAGCAGCTTTTAAACTTCTTAGAGAAAGTGTGTTAAATGTTATAATAATAGCAGGTGATAATGCCCATTGAACTTTTAAAAGGCGTTAGGCATTGTGCTAAGCACTTTCCCTGCTTATGTCTTTTCACTGAGCCTCTATGCCTCAACTGCCTCATCTGTAAAATGGCCAGAAAAATATTAGTAATACCGACTTCACCAAGCTGTTGTGAAAATAAAATGGCTTGATGACTGTAAAGGGCTCCTGAGTGATCCCTCCACCCAGGCAGGCATTTCATCAGGATTGCTGATGGTCACACAGTCCTGTGAGGTGGGGTGGCATTGTTCCATTTCAAAGATGGGGAAACCGAGGCTTGCAGGACCACTCAGGCGATGTGTGGCAGCTCCAAGGTTTAGACCAAGACTGTGAGTTATCGGCTCCAGGCTCCCGGCCAATACACTACCTGTATGGTTGTTGTCAGTGTCGTGAGGATGCAGAATCTAGCATGAGAGGCAGGCACGTGACCAAGGTGACTCTCGGGGAAGCTGGCTGCTGTTCCCCGGAGTCAGCCCTCTCCCGCTCCATGCGAGTGTTCGAAGAGATGGCAGGAGTTGAGGAGGCAGCAGAGGGGGGCATTGCCTCTCCCTCTCCAGACCTGAGTGGGCTCCTGCTTTGTTGCTGAGTGACGGTGCCCGGTGGGCTTGATCTTAGTAGTGCCAGCTGGGCTGCAGCGCCTCTGAGCCTGCCTTGAAGCCATCTGAGCAGGTGTCAATCCTCTACCCAGTACCAGGGCCAGCAGGGAGTATCTTTAAAAAAAAAATAAGTTTTTATGAATTTTAGGGAGAGAGGAATGGAGGGGGGCGGAGAAAGAGAGAGAGAGGGGGGGGGAGAGAGAGGGGGGGGGAGAGAGAGAGAAAGGGAGGGAGAGAGGGAAATAGGAAGTGAGAAAGAAACATTGATAACATTGATGTGAGAGACAAACATGGATGAGTTGCCTCCAACACACACTTCCACCGGTGACCGAACCCACAACTTGGGCATGCACCCTGGCCGGGAATTGAGCTGGTGACCTCTTAGTGCACATGTGTCAAACACAAGGCCCGCGGGCCAAATCCGTCCCGCCAGGCCTTGCAATGTGGCCCGCACCGCGCTGTCATCACTGCACTCCGCTGCATTTCCATCACAATGACAGTTTATGACTGTTCAGTAAACCATTTGGCCCGCGATTTAGGCTGGATTTTAGATTTTGGCCCCTTCTCTGATTGAGTTCGACACCCCTACCTTAGTGCATGGGTCAAAGCTCAACCAACTGAGCAACCCCAGCTAGGTTGTAGGGAGTATCTTCTAAAAAAATATTTTATTTCAGAGAGGAAGGAAGGGAGAGAGATGGAAACATCAGTGTTGTGAGAGCATCATTAATCCATCAGGTGCCTCCTGCACACCCCACTCTGGGGGTCGAGCTCAGAACTCGGCATGTGCCCTGACTGGGAATCAGACTGTGACCTTTTGGTTGATAGGTGGGCACTCAACCACTGAGCCATGCTGGCTGGGTGAGAGTATCTTTTTAAAATATATATATATATATTTTATTGATTTTTTTTTTTTTTACTGAGAGGAAGGGAGAGGGATAGAGAGTTAGAAACATTGATCAGTTGTCTCCTGCACACTCCCTACTGGGGATGTGCCCGCAACCAAGGTACATGCCTTTGACCGGGACCCTTTGAATCTGGGACCCTTCAGTCCACAGGCTGATGCTCTATCCACTGAACCAAACCGGTTCCGGCTGGGTGAGAGTTTCTTAACGGGCAGGATCAACTACTCAGAGCTTTCCGTCTCCCGTACAGAGGGATACTTCCAGGGGAGTCTAGGTTCTTCTCCTGAGCTGGGTGAGCCTCACCCCTGCCAGCTTGGAGCAGTGGGAGCCTGGCGTGGGGGCAGGGGAGCCAGGCTCCATGAATGTTTGATGGACTCCCTGACGGCAGATATTAGTGTGCCCTTGAAGGTAGATAATTGAAATGCAGATTTGGATATTCTATTACTTTGCAATATTCTTTATGAGGCTGCTTCTCGTTTCCTGTGACTTGGTTGCAGCTTTAGTGACTCAATTATGGAGAAATATATCGATTTGCCGGGTGGTGTCAGGGGCACTGCTCTGATGAAAATTGATTTATCTCTCTCTGAGCAGCTTGTGTGTTTCATTCGTCTTTGCCTCTAACAAGGCATGGGGTGGGGGTATGTGTGAAGAGGGCGCCTCCCTCCAGGACTCTGTTAACCACCACAGGCCGTACATAAAGCTCGGGGTGCAGGCCCTTATGTTCTGTGGGGAGGAGATCAGATAGCTCTTCATTCACCTCTGCTGGTGTTTCTAACATTTGCACTCCTTCTCCCCCTCCCCTGACATACACATACGTAGCGGGCGTGATGGATGAGGCCTATAACGCCTTCATCCATGGGAGAAAGGCTCTCTCTCTAGACAAGAAGCCAAGTCGATATTGAAGTGGCAAGTGAAACTAGGGAGGTCTCCATTTGCATTCTGATGAACTGCAGGGAATAGCTTTTAATTGAGAGTTCTCCGATGTTCATTGGCTCATCCCCTCATTATTCTGGCAGCATGGTGGAGTCTGGAGGCCTGGCCTGGCCCCTCTCCTCTGGTTCTTTCTAGCTGTGTGTGTTAGGCAGCTATTCATCTCTCTGAGACTCAGCCTCCTTAGTGATAACAGAAAGATAATGATGCTCAGCGTATAGGGCTGGTGGCAGGAGGAATGCAAGACCCCAGCCCATTGCCTGGCCCCCAACAATAAATACAGCCGTTAAAAGTCGATAAGTAAAAACAAATGAAATAAAACAAAATAATTATGTGTTGGGCACCTGCTCTGTGGCCATGTTGGCTTTGGTGGTTCAAGTAGCAGAGCTGGTTTTTGCACCAAAGGAGTAGAGTCTAGTGGTAGAAGTGTGCTGGGTTGCCGTAGGGTGGGTGGAGGTGACCCCAATGCAAGTACAGAGAGGAGCATCCTATCTAGACTGGGAAGGGAAACTTCAGAGGAGAAATCCTGAAGGAGGGGATATAGGAGCTGATTTTGAACGAAGAGTACAAGTTGATTAGGTGAAGAAGAGGAGTGAGGTTGAAGGTTGGGCAGTAGCATCTGAAGATGGACAAACTCATTTGTTGTTGGAATAGTCCCCTGGCCTCAGAGCAAAGGGTTTACATGAGTGTGGCTGATGGCCCTCCTTGTCAAGGGTCTTGAGCTACACAGAGATGCTTGTGCTTTTTTTGCGGGGTTGGGGGAGGGAGGAGAGCTGGGGTGGGGGATATTTTCCCATTTATTTTTAGAGAGAGTGGAAGGGAGGGGGAGAGAAACATTAACAAGACACATCAGTTGGTTGCCTCCCACATGCATCTCTGACCAGGACCAGGGATGGAACCTGCAACTGAGGTACGTGCCCTTGAGCAGAATCAAACCTGGGACCCTTCAGTGCACTGGCCAGTGCTCTATCCACTGATCCAAACTGGGGCTTGTGCTTCTTTCTCAATGTCCTGAAGATTCAGAGAAACCATTACTGGTTTTAATCAGGGGAAAGCATGACCAGATCGATATTTTGAAGAGATCTTCCCAGTAGCAGTGCGGATGACAGATTGGAGGGACACTTACTTGAATGCGTTTGTAATAGTCCAGTAAAGAGAGGAAAGACTAAACTAAAGGTGTGCTGGTGGCAATAAATCAGAAGAGGCAGAGAGGAGAGACAGGAGGTGAGGCATGGCTGGGATGAGAGTAGCTGTGGGGGCTGAGAAGAGAGAGAAGGCCGAGCCACTGTCCTCTGGCTGTAGGATGGTGGGTGGATTAATTTCCTGGGGCTGCAATAACAAAGTACCACAAACTGGGTGGCTTCAAATAACATATATTTATTGATTGAGTTCTAGAGCCTAGAAATCTAAAATTAAAGTCCTGGGAGAGCCATGCGCCCCTGAAACCCATAGGGAGGAATCCTTCTCCTGGGGTTTGCCAGAAGTCCTTGATGTTCCTTGGTAGATAGGACCAGTCTGTGCCTCTGTGTGTTCTTCCTGTGTGTTTCTCCTGTATTTTTTTAAAGGACACCAGTCATATTGGATTCGGGGCTCACCCTATGCCAGCATGACTTGTCTTACATGGACAACAACCCTGTCCTATATAATAAAAGAGTAATATGCAAATTGACCATCACACCAAGACACAAGATGGCTGCCCCCATGTGGTCAAAGATGGCAGCCCCTATGTGGATACAAGATGGCCACCACAAGACGGCTGCCACAAAATGGCCTGCAGTGGAGGGCAGTTGTGGGAAGTTAGGGGTGACCAGGCCAGCCGAGGAGGGTAGTTGGGGGTAACCAGGCCAGCAGAGGAGGGTAATGGGGGGGGGAGGGGACACAGGCCTACAGGGGAGGGTAGTTGTGGAGGACCAGGCCTACAGGGGAGGGTAGTTGTGGAGGACCAGGCCTGCAGTGGAGAACAGCTGGGGAGGAGGCAGGCCTGCAGCGTAGGGCAGTTGGGAGGGACCAGGCTGCAAGGGAGGGCAATGGGGAGCAAGCTGTCCTGGATTGTGAGAGAGGTCCCAGATTAGAGAGGATGCAGGCTGAGCTGAGGGACACCTCCCACCCCATCCACGAATTTTATGCACTGCGCCTCAAGCCTAAGCAACTGAATGACAGGTCACTATCGCACGCACTGACCACTAGGGAGCAGATGCTCAATGCAGGAGCTGCCTCCTGGTGGTCAGTGTGCTTCCACAGCCAACCTCCCCCGGCAAGCCAACTCTTATGATCCCTTCCTCCTCTCCTGTCCTCTCCCCCTTCCCCCTGCCCCAATCAGCTCTGATCTCTGGCCAGACGGAGGAACCCCACCTGTGCACAAATTCATGCACCAGGCCTCTAGTTTCTAAATAAGGTCACATTCTGAGGTACTGGGGCTTAGAACATCAACGTGTCTTTTTGGAGGACAATTCAACCTACCATGGCCAATTCTTTGGGACTCTTAAATTCTTGTCTTTTCCATGTGAAAAGTACTAGTACATTCATCCTATACCAACATACTCAAAAGTCTTAACCATTCCAGCCTCAACTCTAAGCTGAAAATCTAAAAAATGAGAGAGAGAGCGAGAGAGCAAGAGTGTGTGTGTGTGTGTGTGTGTGTGTGTGTGTGAGAGAGAGAGAGAGAGAGAGAGAGAGAGAGAGAGAGAGAGAGAGAGAGAGACTCAATGTCAAATTCCCAGTGAGCTGGAAAATAAGCAGGAGGAGCAGGTGGCAGGCAGGTGGAGGAGGTAGAGGAAGGAAGACTGAGGAGTTCAGTTCTGGATGTGTTGAATTAATAGTCCTCATGGAACACCAAGTGGAAGCTGGAAATTGCATACTTTGTAACTTTTGTTATCCATTACCATCAGAAAACCAGACCTCAAGCCCTGGCTGGTGTGGCTTAGTTGGTTGAGCATTGTCCTGTACACCAAAGGGTCACGGGTTCAATTCCTGGTCAGGGCACATTTGCAGGTTGCAGGTTTGATCCCTGCTTAGGGTGCACCCATCAGAAGCAGCCGATTGACGTTTCTATTTCACATCAATGATTCTCTGGTTGCCGAAACCTGTTTGGCTCAGTGGATACAGCATCGGCCTGTGGAGTGAAGGGTCCCAGGTTCGATTTCGGTCAAGGGCATGTACATTGGTTGTGGGCACATCCCCAGAGAGGGGTGTGCAGGAGGCAGCTGTTCGATGATTCTTTCTCATCGATGTTTCTTGCTCTCTATCCCTCTCTCTTCTTCTCTGTGAAAAATCAATAAAATATATTAAAAAAAAGGTTCTCTCACTGTCTCCCTTTCTTCTCCTCCCTATCTAGAGTAAAAAACAAAATATATTATAAAAATAAAAAAGACCTCAAGAAACCTTATGGCAAAGACTGTAATGGCTTCTGGGGCCATTGCATAGGAACGTGTGTGAGGCAGAACTGAGGCTGCCTCCCTGTTCTGAGGTGAAACTGGAGAAGAGAGAGAGCCAGTGGGTTGTGCAGTAACTTTCCTCTTCATTGGGTATTATTTCTTAGTGTTCATCTTAGGTCAAGCCCCAGGCGGGACTTCAAGGTTAACCAGCCACAAATCCCATTCTTTCCGAGCTTCCTCTCGTGGCAGGATTTGTGGCTGGGCAGGAGCTTATAGTCCACAAGCGGTTGTAATGTGAGGTAGAAAATATTGACCACCAGGAGAAGGACACTGATACATTGCTGTGGGACTTCATAGAGAACAGAAGTGATCTCTTCCAGATGCGCGCGCGCGCGCGCGCGTGTGTGTGTGTGTGTGTGTGTGTGTGTGTGTGTGTATGTGTGTGTCTGTGTGTATGTGTGTGTAGGGGAGTTCATAGAGCTGGGCTTTGAAGAGTGGGTCATATTTGGGCATGTGGGTTTGGGAAGGCTCGTTTTCAGGTGCACAGAAGAAAAGATAAGGAGACAGATTACATAAGCATTATGCTGGAACTGGAACACATTCATGTAAGTATAAAAGTCAATCTGCATAAATGTTGGTATAAAAACATCAGGCTTAAAGCCCTAGCCACTTTGGTTCGGTAGATAGAATGTCAGCCTGCAGACCGAAGGATCCTGGGTTCGATTCTGGTCAGGGGCACATGCCTGGGTTGTGGGGTGTGCAGGAGGCAGCTCTGTCTTCATTGATGTTTCTATTTCTTTTTCCCTCTTCCTTGTTCTTTGAAATCAATAAAAAAAATCAGACTAGCAAAACAGTACTTTTATTTAAACGATCTCACTTGATGCTCATAATAACACTATGTAGACGAGGATCTTGTCATTCCCATTTTCAGATGAGAAAATAAAGGCTCAGAAGAGTTTAGTACCATGCCACGCTTGCCCAGTTAGTGAAAGGCAGAGCTGGGACTCATACCAAGGTCTTTTCACTCCCAAACCCATGGTCCTTCCACTGTGTATCCTCTGTTACTCTTCCCTTTTCCTCAACCTTCTGATTCAAACCTGCTTCTTTAGTAAAACTACCCCAGAAGTTCTATGGGGTTGACTATGTGGCCCAGGCTAGGGTAGTAGATTCTAGTTTATAGGGTGAACTTTTTCTGATTCCAACCTAGACAGCTTTCCTGCCCCAACACCTCTGACCCCCAGCATGAAGATTGTGAAATGGACAAGAGAAGATTTTTACCCAATGCACTCCCTCCACGATCACCCGACTGTCAGCACTGTGGGCACTGCCAGGCCAGGACTGGTGTCTTTTCATGTTCAAGGTCATTTGAGGCTGTTCCATAATTTTGTGCTTGGACAGC
Source organism: Pipistrellus kuhlii (assembly GCF_014108245.1). Lineage (NCBI taxonomy): Eukaryota > Metazoa > Chordata > Mammalia > Chiroptera > Vespertilionidae > Pipistrellus > Pipistrellus kuhlii. Next base: position 5,922,014 of record NW_023425527.1, on the reverse strand, counting down.
ACAGCCTTAGAGCACCCATTCCTTGGATGGAAGCCAAACAGTCCCCGCATCTCATAAGATACTGCAAACAAGGCCTCAGCCTCCAGGCCAGGTAGTCCAGCTCTATTTGCTGATGCTGACCAGCATTTTCTCGGGGACAGGGTACCTGGTCAGAGACCCATGAGCAATCATCACAAATCCATTCCCCCTCCGGGAATGTGGCCAGAAGCACATCCTACGGACAGTGGCTGGGAGCCTGGCCTGTATGTCTAAAGGGCAGACTTTATGACTGCATTGCATCAACCTGACTGGGAACTTCTGGACGAAGTGTAGGTATGTGAAACTGGTCCTGGTCTGCCAAAGAGTTCCCCACTCACTCTCTTCTCTCCCCCCAAAAAGGAAGAAAAAAGAAAATATACCAATGACAGTAACAGGGTTCCTTTGTGAGTTCTTTCTGTGTACCTGATACTCTTCTGAGCCTCTTGCATACATTAATTTAATTCCCTGTTATCCGATGAGGTGGATACAATTAAGTAGACTCATTTTATAGGTTAAAAAACTGAGGCTTAAGAGAGACGAAATAAACTACAAGAATATAGTCTGTTGTTGTTGGTGGTGGTAGTGGTGGTGGGAATTTGAATTCAGGGCTGCCTAACCCCAGAGTACATGGTATAGCCACTGTTCTGTGCTTCCTCAGCATGACTCCCAGAATGACTCAGGGGAGCCTCAGCAGGCAAAGAAAGGCCCCATGGAACTCTCCAAGGTCCTGGCTGAGAATTGGCATCAGAGGGTGTCCTTCAAGGGCATTGCAGAGCTGACATTTTATTCTGCTGCTCAGGTGGAGTAAAGTCCTTGGAGCTGATGGGAGATGTGCCCCTTGCTGTTATTTATCTAACCTCTCCAGGAACCTGCTCCTTTTCCTGTGTTCTCAGTCTTTGTTAGCGAGGACGTTATATCCAGTCGATGTCCAAAACCAGAAACCTCCGAGTCATCCTCAACTCCTCCCACCTCCTTGGGACCCCTCCATGCAATCCATCGCCAGTCCTGCACATTTCACCTCGCACATGTATCCTGTATCAGGCCTTTCTTCTCTCCACCCCCGTGGCTGAGTATGAGACGTGAGCATCTTTTGTCGGGAAAGATAGTTGCAGTCACTTCTCTTTAGCTATGGTTCTTCCCTCATTGGACCTAAATTCTCTAAGTCATCTCTTCTGCCACTACACTTCATTAGCCCCAGGCTTCAGGTATTCTTGGTGCCTGAAAATGATGTGCCCTTCCACAACTCTCAATGTTTCACAAGCTGTCTACTCTGCTTCAAATGTCCTCCTTCCATTGCCACACTGGAAAAACTCCTATTCATCCCTCAAGACCCCAACCATGAGCATCTTTCTCTCTGAATTCTCCAAATTTCTCCAACCCTAGGAAATCCTCTGTGCTCTGACCTCACTCACTGATATGCCTGGCTAAGACAAACTGTTCTATGATTTGTCTGATTACATCTCTTTCTTTCAGAGACAGGACTGTATGTGTCTGTCTCTCCTTTCCTCTAGTACAGTGCTTAGGCCATCCTGTATATTAAGTAAAGAGTTGCTGAACAAATGGATGAAAAATACTGACAGTTTGATGGTCCGCAGTGCATGCAATTGGGACACACACTTGCAAAAGAATTGGAATGTCTTGAAATTGCTTAGTTAATATTGCCCAGCGGTTCAGTACTAACAGGATCATGGTCTGTAACCGAATCATGGAAAATGCTGCCCTTTAGGTAAGACAGCCGTCATGAGCTTGTGGCTGGCATTTTTAAAGTTCCACCCCTGAGGAGAAAGCAGGTGGTACAGGGAGAGGGGGATGGGGCAGCTGCTATTTCAGAGCTGCAGGAAAGCTGCTTGGTAAGAAGAAGAAAAAAAAGGAATAAGAGAAAATGCCACTGCCGGCATCCCTGCCACCCCGACTAGTGCGTAAGATTTCTTCAACACCTTCGCAGACGAACTCCACCACAGCAGGCATCACGCTGCCTCATTGGCCCACACTGAGGTATGAATCGCTGGCGTGAGGCCTTTGCCCAAAGCAGGCTTCCCAGTTGAGGATGGAGCATGTTGGGGAATCATCACAAATCCATTCCACCTCTGGGAATGTGCAAAGCCAGTTCTGAACCCTGTCCACTCCCAGCCCGGTATCAGGTCCTCTCTGTTGCCTTCCTTCATAATAATAGCCACCAGGGACAGGCGCACCACTGTTCCCGTCATACAGAAAATCAAATGGGCTCAGAGAGAGAAAGGCACTTGCGTGATACTGCACAGCCTGGGGGAATAAGGGTTCAAACCAAGGTCAGTGAGACTGTAAAGCTGTCCCTCTTTTCTCTCCATCTGCCGAATCAGGAGGGAGGAAGGGGCTCAGGGCCTCCAACAGCTTTCTCTGACTTTGCCAGGACTCACGGGGACTCGTCACCCTCTCCTACATCAGGTGGTTCTGGTGTGAGCTCATGCTGCCCCACATATGCCTCATCCGATTTCCTGTCCTTCTTGGGTTTGTGTCTTTAATTCTGAGTTCCAAAAACTCATCTGGAGTGAATCCCACCAGCCTTCTCCCCAGTATCTCCTTAAATGGTTCTATGTGTATGGGACGTATTTCCATGTATGTACCTATCTGAACCGGTGGAGCTGTGTTAGGGAAAATACAGATTCCTGAGTAAGGGGAATGCTTTCAGCTTGCTCAATTCTAGATGCCACAATCTGGGAGGAACACTATTCAAATGAGGGAAACCAAGATAGGACAGGCAGGTAGGGCAGGTGTAGGAACAAAGCCATCGGAGGAATATTAGAAGGAGTCAGCAATGTTCAGCCCAGAGAGCTTGCAAATATTTGAGCAGTTCCAAGTGAGACAAGCATAGATGCTAGGAAGCAAAACATCTGTAATAAATGGGTTAATAAAGAAATGAAAATTTATTCAGCCACTAAATAAATGGCCTTCATATATTCCATATGCATTGAGAGCCTACTGTTCCCTGAACTCAGCACGAGAGCCTATAGGGAATGGTTGCTTTGGGTGGCCAGAGGCTTCCATTGTAGGAGGAGCCCATGAATGGCTACTTGTCATGAGTAATATTGAGGAGATTTCAGTATTTTTAAAAAATATATATTTTTATTGATTTCAGAGAGGAAGGGAGGGAGAGAGAGAGAGAAACATCGATGTTGAGAGGAAATCATTGATTGGCTGCCTCCTGCATGCCCCCCAATGGGGTTAAAACCCACAACCCCAAGCGTGTGCCCTGACCAGGAATCGAATCATGTCCTCCTGGTTCATAGGTCAAGCATAGACACTAGGAAGCATAGACTAGCATAGGCATAGACATCACTGAGCCACACCAGCTGGCCAGATTTCGGTATTAAATGATGACTGAAACAGATGAGCCCTGGTGTGCTACAATGCAAATGTCTAATGCTCCCAGAGAGACAAAAATGCGGGAAACTGCCTACTGTGATTGTTGAATGAGTGACACAGGGCACAGCTGTGCTAGCCACCCGCAATACAGCCAGAGTGTGTAATAGGGTGTGTAATAGAGAACTAGTTGTTCTCTGTGGCCCAGGAGAGCTAAACGAGAAGAGGGCAGGGATGAACGCAGATGGATTTGGCTCAAATGAATGCACTGACTCACAAGGGTCAGAGAAATGAGCATCTGAGGGAAAGCTGTCTCTCTTTCCCAAGTGATTCCTTAAAATCTCTCGGGTGCCCAATCCCACAAGCCCATAGTCGCAGAGTGTACCCACTGACGTTCACTCGTTAGCGGTAACTCTGGGCTATAAAAATCAGACTTGAACAGAGTCATTCTGATTGTACTCATAACAGTCAGAGTCTCCTAGCTTAAATGGTGGCCCTGCTTCCTTACCTCTTGCCCATGGCTCTCAGCTTTTCCCAGCAGTTTTCCCATGAGCTCTTGGGAATAGCATGGCCCGTGTCCAGGCCTCCATCCTGGGTTATAGGTCTGAACCTGTCACCCGCTTCTCAGGATGCTGACCTCCACTTCAGTAACCCACACTCATTTCTCAACACAGGAACACGGTTCAGGGGGAAAAAATGATGCTTCTGTGCCAGGTACTGAGCTCATTGTAGTTGACACCTGACTCCCTTTCAGCCCCTCAAAATCTTTTCTGCAGACGAGGATCTAAGAACTTAGGGAAATTGCCCAAAACACACAGCAAGCATGTGGCAGAGTCATGCTTTACCTAGAGGTGTATGTGTGTGTGTGTATGTACAATATATGTATGTATGTGTTTTCCTGCCTCCACATTCTATGCTCTCTATTTTTATTTACTTTTAAAAAATATTTTTGTTGATTTCGGAGAGGAAGGGAAAGGGAGAGAGAGGTAGAAACATCAATGATGAGAATCACTGATGGGCTGTTTCCTGCGTGTCCTGCACTGGGGATTGAGCCCGCAACCCGGGCAAGTGCCCTGACCGGGAATCGCACCGTGACCTCCTGGTTCATAGGTCGACGCTCAACCACTGAGCCACACCAGCTGGACCACATACTTTGCTCTTTCTATTTCCTGGGAAGAAGGGAATAGAAAGAACCCCCTTCCTGCACTCCCAGTCCTCCCACCCTCCCAGGGCAGAACAGGGTCTCTCCCACTTGGTGAAGGCCAGGTGTGCTTGCCTTTGCTGCGAGCCCAGAGCTGTTCTGAGGAACGGCTTCAGTGCAGCCCTTTAAAGTGCCGTTCCCAGTCCTGGCACCAGGCTTGTCTCCTTCCACGTGGGGCTGCAAGAAGAAGCCGACAGCTTGGACAACAGCACTGCCAACTTCTCCTGATCAGGGAGCATCTGCGCAAGGGAACAAAGTGTTCCGAGGAGCTTCAGGAACAAGCTTCACAGCTGAACGAGAAATTCCACTTTCTGACTCGCTAGCTTGTCTCCCCGATGGTAGTAAGTGCTCCACAAACAGATGACGGACGATTAAAACAAATATGGGGCCTCAATTTTCTCGTCTTTAAAATGATGGGGGAACAACATTTTCCTAGCAGGTGGTGACTCTTAAATCAGCAAGCTCATTTATTTTTATGTCGTTGGCACTTACTACATCTCTGATAATGTTATTCTCTCTCCACCTCACCATCCTTCACTTTCCTCAACCCCGTCTCTTGGCCCTGGCTGGAAGTAGGGAGTGGCTTTCCATGGGGGAGCCGATTGCTTACTCCAGACAAAGTCACTACCACTGCACACTGAGGGCCTGTTTCTGAGAGCCCAGGTGAAGATTCAGCAGCCAAGATGCTGTAGATCGGGGTGCCACTTAAAAAAAAAAACATATATATATAAAATTGATTTTTTACAGAGAAGAAGGGAGAGGGATAGAGACTCAGAAACATCAATGAAAGAGAAACATCTATCAGCTGCCTCCTGCACACCCCTTACTGGGGATGTGCCCACAACCAAGGTACATGCCCTTGAAATCAAACTTGGGACCTTTCAGTCCACAGGTCGACGCTCTATCCACTGAACCCAACTGGTTAGGGCTAGGAGGGTACCACTTTTTACTAGACACCCGTCTGTGCTTGCTTAGCTCCTGGTGAAGTTTGTTGCATTTCTGATGCCTCCGCCTCTCTCCCATCCCACAATCTACTCGGCCCTGCGTTTCATTTGGCAAATAGGGATATGACAGAGAGCAATGTCAAGCTTAGTGAGCACAGCTGCCCGGTGTAAGACCATGGAGACACATGAATAGGTCCCATCTTGCCCATCGTCTTGGTTCTCTTGGCTGTATTAAAGCCAAGGGAAGTCTCCCCATAATGTCCCCTCTGAAACGAGCTTACAATGTCTCATGGCAAGAGGACATTCATTCAAAGCAGCTTCAGGGAGTATTACTGTCCAGCCCCTAACAAGGTTTTATCTCGTAAAAGCCCACAGGGCCAGGGAAGGGTGAGTTTCACAGGCCGGCTTTACTGCAGTGCCCAGGGATTAATCTGTAATGCATTCGCTGTTGGTGAAGTGTCCGCTCTGCGCCTGGTTTGAGCTGAGAAGGATGCTGGCTAGGAGTGAATTCCCCTGTTCTCCCACCTCCCTGGGCTGCCCGGTGAGCATGCATCCATGTGTGGGCTGACATGTGGCATCCTGTTCGGCCCCGTCTTCAACCAGAAAAACCTACCAAACAGTTTAGAGTTGATGGAAGCTTGAGAGAGGGATCATCATTTTAATTTGTTGTTGTTAATGAATTGATCATGGTGGGCTCAGTGTTTGTATGTGTTTTCATTTATTTATTTTGTGTTATGACCTGGTGAAGTTAAAATGATTATCATCATTGGGAAAAAAAAAAAAAGATGAGGCCCCCAGAGATTATACATAATTTGCTCAGTTTCACAAATTTAGAATATAGAGGAACTATAATTCAAATTCTGGACTTTTCCATTCTGAATATAGTATTCTTTCCAGCCCAACACATGCCTCCCTTTTCAAATACAACTTCATAACAGTAATGGGTATTATGAAAACAAATGCTTATCGTTACCAATATCTTTTAAAGAGCCATTTATTTTCGAGGTTCCCACGAGCGTATTTTCCATATGGACGTGCATTTTTAATATAGTTATCATCATGCCATAGAGATACTCTTGTATTCTGTTCTCTTGACAGTTATGTGCTTTACCCGATATTGCCAAATAATCTTTAAAATTATCCTTTACAAGATGACAAAATAATCTATTGGGTTAATTTCCCATAATTTACTAATGCATTCCTCTGTTATGAGCCACTGTGCGTTTTCTCTCTTTTTGCTCCTGTGAATGATGCCGTAGTGAAGATGTTCCCGCTTGGAACTCCCTCTCCCAAAGCAGCATTTTCCATTTTGCAGAGGAAGACACAGGGGACTGGACCCGGGCAGGCTGGGTTTGAAGGCAGGTTCTCTCTCATAATAACGCTGCATCAGGTACGCCGTTAGTCATTGTTGTAACTTCCTCATGGGAGTGAACATGGGAGTCTGTGACATGCAGAATTGGTAGCAGAATGACCATAACCAGGCCTATCTAGTCCAGAATAGATGTGCAATCAATTATAGCCCCATTCTCTGCCGGCGAAAAGCCCATAAGAAGGATGTCAGAGTACACATGCTTTTGCGAGTTTTGGTACCTACTGCAAAATTCCTTTTCAGCTTAAAACAATTTATGCTGTCATCAGTAATGAATGAAAGTACTATTTCACCACAGGCTCACAGGCACTTGGTTTTATTTTACTTTTTTTTTTGGTGCCTGTGGTTTTGAAAGGGTAACAAGACAGAAATCAAAATCATCTCTCTGCTCTTGACTTGTGATGACACCGGACCGTACAGTCACACAAATGAGTCACAAAGCTTTGGAAGGGCAGGGACGGACTTGTGGCCAGCAAGGCTTCATGTGTCATCCTGTGTGACTAATCAAATCCCCTTGAACCAGGCGACTGATGGAATATAAAGAATGCATTCTTGACAAGAAACATGATCTGGCCTGAGCCGCTTGGGTGTCTGGTAGACATTGCAAAACCTTCTTAGCTGATTTTTTTTTTTTTTTTTTTTTTAAAAGGAGGACTTGTCATCAGATAAGGAGGCTTAACAAGATCCTCTCCCAAATTGGATTTGACATGTGCCTGGCAGTCAGGCCGCTGAGCCCTCCCTCCACAGACAGCTCTCTACAGCAACAGCCCCGGACAGCAGGGCTTTGCCAGGCTTGCTGCTGACACAGCTGCTAATCCCAGGCTAATGAGCAGTCCCCAGGCTGAGGGAGCTGTGGGAAAGGTGGGGGGAGGGTGGGCAACTGTCTCCCCGGGCAACCACGGAGTGCAGTCTCCAGAGTTGTCCCCAGGCATGATTTTGGCCAGTGCTCAGGGTCCTGCCCTAATCTGGGCAGAGTCCTGGAGAGGTTGCTAGAGAGAGAGAAAGAGATGGCTGCGGAGGGTGACTGGTTGCTCATGCTCATTGGTTCAGCCTATAAACCCACCCAGGAAGATGGCAAGATGAGGGCCTCTGTCTTCTGAGGACATCTCTTCAATGTTGTTCTTGATTTTCATTCATGCTGATTTTATTTTACTTAGAGAAAGGTGGGGTGCAAAGTGTATATTAGGGGTGATTTGCCATGGATGTTATAGTTATCCAGCAATGGCTCTGAAGACCTCAACTCAAAATGTGAACTTTAAAAAATACTGTTTTCTCTCTCTCAATCACACATAAATTGACACATGTACTTAGTCATAAATCTATAGAGTAGGGGTGTCGAACTCAATCAGAGAAGGGGCCAAAATCTAAAATCCAGCCTAAATCGCGGGCCGAATGGTTTACTGAACAGTCATAAACTGTCATTGTGATGGAAACGCAGCGGAGTGCAGTGATGACAGCGCGGTGCGGGCCACATTGCAAGGCCTGGCGGGACGGATTTGGCCCGTGGGCCTTGTGTTTGACACATGTGCTATAGAGTATCATGATGGATAGATAATAAAATTTTTTTTTTTACTATTACAATACCTGGATTCATGTCCAATTTATAACAGTGTTGTCATCTAGGGTATATTTCTTAATACATTTGAGTTTTGATTTCTCAACTTAAAAAATGAGAACAAGGCCCTGGGTGGCATGGCTCAGCTGGAGCACCATCCTATACCTCAACAGGTGGCAGGTTTGACTCCCAATCAGGGCACATATCTAGGTTGCAGTTCAATGGGTCAGAGTACGTGTGGGAGGTAGCCTATCCATGTTCGTTCTCTCTCTCTCTCTCTCTCTCTCTCTCTCTCTCTCTCTCTCTCTCTCTCTCTCTCTCTCTTTCTCTCTCTCTCTCTCTCTTTCTCTCCCTCTCTCTCTTTCTCTCTCCCTCTCCCTCTTCCTCTCCTTCTCCCTCTCTCTCCATCTCCCTCCCCCTTTCACTTATCCCCTCATCCTTCAATTCCCCCACCCCATCCCTCTTCCCCAGCCCTCTTCCCCCATCTCCCCACCCCCATCCCTCTATCCCCCTATCTCCCTATCCTCTCACCCCCTTTCCCCTCCTCTTTCCTCTCTTTAAAATCAATAAAAAAAGAGAGAATCACTATATTAATAGATAAGTTCCCAAAGAGGAAAGCTTAGTGGCCAATGCCCACATAAAAATATGCAGATTTACACAGCAGTGAGATTCCATTTAAAACCTGTCAAATGTATGTGTGTGTGTGTGTGTGTGTGTGTGTGTGTGTGTGTAAAACATTACCAATTGTTGGGAAAGTTGTTGATCAACATGAACTCTCATTCATTGTTGATGAAAATGTAAATTGGCAAGACGACTTATTTTGTAGTTACATAAGTGAATAGTTGTATGGTAAAGATATATGATTGTTGTTTCCTAAGAATCAGAAGTTTTATACTTAGCTCTGTCCCAGAACAAACATGTACATAGAAAGTAACAGGAATTCATGTTTTGGCATTAGTTGTACATATAAGAAAGCCTAATGGCAATCAACAATAGAATGCAAAAGTAATTTTGGTATGTTCCTACAATGGTGTATGACACAGCTGAGAAGCTGAATGTACTGGAGTCAGCTTTCAGGTGCTCCCATTGATCAGATTTGAGATAATTTGAGCACCAAAATAATTAAGGATACTCGAGATTGATACCCTGTGCAAATATAGCAATTCATGAACCCACATTCACAGTAGATACAAAGATAAATAGGTTCAATGCATTAGATACATAAATTCATGCATGCATTAGAGGACTGCCCTCTGGGTTACATTAGAAGGCCGAGGGCTAACTGATCAATGTTAAGGGAGTGATGGACTTGGAAATCATTTTGTAGCCAGCATAGTAAAGATGGCCAGGGAAGAATCACCAGTGGATACCAAGTCTTAGGGGAAATTATGACAAAAGTGAGACATTGATGTGATTGTTAAGTGTCTTCCATACACTGATTATTAGTTGAAAGGGAGAGAAATCAGTAAGTTCATACTGAAAATACTGGCAACACTTTGAATGATTGATCAAAATGACCATCCTCTGCCCAGTAAGCAACAGATGGACGTCGTGTATCACCAGATGTGATATCCTAAGGGTGTATGATCATAATCTAATCACAAGGAAATGTCACACAGCCCCAAATGAATAACTTTTTATTGAAAAAAATAGGAATATATTCTTTAAAATGGTGTTGTCATAAAAGACAAGGAAATGCTGTGGAAATATTACAGATTACAGATTATTGAAGGCTCAGGAAACTTTACAACTAGACGGGATCCTGAATGGGAGGAGAGAAAGATGCTATAAAAGACATTTTTCAGTAAACTGACACAATTGGGATATGGATGGTATATTAGTTAAAAGCATAGCCTAAATGTAAAAATGTATGAATTTGATAATTGAATGGTTATGTAAGAAAGTATCCAAACTCTTGGAAGCACACATTTAAATATTTAGGGTTAAAGGTCCATGATGTATGTTAAGCACTCCTATATGTTTCAGAAAATAAATACACACACACGATCCATCTTGGACCTAAACGTGGACATTAAAATTATAAAACTTTTCAAAGATTCACAGGATAGACAAAGTTTTCCAAGACAAAATTCAGAAACCATGGACAGTGCCCTGCCGGTGTGGCTCAGTTGGTTGGGCATTTTTCCATGCACCAAAGGTTGCTGGTTTGATTCCTGATCAGGGCATATGCCCAGGTATCAGGCTCAGTTCCTAGTAAGGGGCATGCAGGAGGTACCTGATCAATGTTTCTCTCACACATCGATGTTTCTCTCTTGTTCTCCTTTTCCCTCTCCCTTACACTCTCTCTAAAAATCAATTAAAAATATCTTTAAAGACTCTCATCCTCTCTGTTAAAAGAAAAGAAACCATTGCCAAAAAGAAAATAATTATAAATCAAACTGCATAAAAGTTAAAACAAAAACTATGGTCAACAAGTGGTATTTTCAAAAACGACTCGACAGAAAATACCTCCAAAACATATTTCTGACAAAGGAATTCTGTTCAGAGCATATAAAGAACTCTTTCAACTCAGAAATAAAATGGCAAATCTATAAAAATAGGCAAACATCTTAAAGAATGAAACAGGCTTCACAGCGGGGCTTGTTGAGGATGTAGAGCCACATCCATGTAGAGCAATGCGGGAGAGAATGAAAAATGGCACGACCACCTTGGCAAACAGTTTGGTAATTTTCCATAACGTTAAAATACACCTGCTCTCTGACCCAGCAATCCCACTCCTTTATCCCAAAGAAATGTAAACCAGTGTCCACAAAAGGTACTATGTAAAAATGCTCGTCTCCACAATAAGCCAAGTCGTGGAAGCGGTCCAAGTGCCGAGGAACAGAAGAATGAATTAACAAACTGTGCTGTGTCCCTGCAATGGACACCACTTAGCCATACAATGAAGCTGCCTATTTATCCCCTGGACCGCAGGGATGGGGCTCAGAGATAAATGCCTCACCCGAAAGGGATACAAATGGTTGTACACTCTGTGAGTCTGCTTATGTGAAATGCTAGAACAGGCACATGTGATCTGAGTGGAACGTTCAAAACCGTGCTTTCCTAGGGTGTCGGGATGATGGAGGGGGAACAGACTGGGAAAAGAAGGAAACTTTCTGTAGCGATGGGACTGTTCTGTATCTTGATAGACATGGAGATGTAGGATGTATCCATTTTGAAAAAGTCTACAGTTAAAATGTATGCATTCAAATGTGTAAATGTGTGTAGGTTTTACTTTAAAAACAGAATTGTGAAATGTAATGATTGAGCGAGGGGAGGGAGGCTAGGAGGGGCGTCAGTATAGGTGACTGGAGAATGACTGAATATTGATCATTGGAGCTGGGTGATAGCTACATGGGTGTTTAATCTTGCTTACTTGTTTACATTTGACCTTTTCCATCATGAATGCTTTCCTTAAGCAAGCTGCAGAAGATGTACAATATGGTATTGTTTATATCAAGTTTGAAAACGTGTATACAGAAATAGATATTGTTTATAGGTATATCTTTTTGTATTATAGTAAGTCTTTTCTTTCTTTCTTTTTTTTTTTTTTTTTTTTTTACCATGGAAATCATAGCACCAGATTTGAGATTAGTGGTTTCTAGCACAAAAAGAAGGGTACAAAGACCTTTATAATGTCTACTTATTCATTGAAGTATCCTCTGTACATTTTTTAAAAAGATGGAACCAGTCCATCAGAAGTATGGGAACCATCAATTGGACTAGCCTAGCAGTGAGAGGAGGCCAGGGGTGTTTGTGGCTGTAAAAGATGTAATGATAATCCATGCCCTGCTCACCTCTCAAGTGAGCACCGATGAAGTATGAAATGGAAAAAGTGCTGTGCGAACCGTAAAGCATAATAAAATGCAGAGGCTTTTGGGGAAGGCTTTGGGGCCTTCCAGACCTCTAAGCACTAAGCGCTAGTTTAGCACCTTGCTTTACACCTTGAAGGAGGGTCGTGCCTTACGGGCCTCCATGTCTCTGGTGTATAAAATAATGCCTGGTACATTTGTGATGCTCAACCGCTATCTATGGAATGAATGAATGGATGGTGCTTTCCACACCTAACCAAGGTTGGGTGCGGACATCGGGGAGGTCTTAGGATTGTTTTTTATTTTATTTTTATTATTATTTTAAATTGATTTTTACAGAGAGGAAGGGAGAGGAGGTATGGAGAGTTAGAAACATTGATGAGAGAGAAACATCAATCAGCTGCCTCCTGCACCCACCCACTGGTTGTGCCTGTAACCAAGGTACATGCCCTTGACTGGAATCGAACTTGGAACCCTTCAGTCTGCAGGCTGATGCTCTATCTAATGAGCCAAACCGATTAAGTTTAGGATTGTTTTAATAAGGAATGACAAAGGCTGATATGAATTATGTTCCAGGCATCTTATAAGGGCTTTGTCCGAATTCACTCATTTTAATCTTAACAGAATTATCAACCCCATTGTACAGCGGGGGAAACTGAGGCACAAAGAGTTAGAGTACTTATTCAGGGTCACACAGCTAGTACTGGAAGACAGGGATTTGACCCTCACAGACTTCACATTTGACTATGAGACCCATGGCTTCTTCTGATCAAGTGACTTTGGAAATAGAACACTGACCATGGGGACAGACCTGACTCCTAGGTGATACCGAGACACCTGGGGCCATAAAAGAGCCCAGCTGAGCTCTCTTTCAGGGAGATGGGGCTTTCAGTGTAGAGCACATGTGTCAAACACAAGGCCCGCGGGCCAAATCCGTCCCGCCAGGCCTTGCAATGTGGCCCGCACCGCGCTGTCATCACTGCACTCTGCTGCATTTCCATCACAATGACAGTTTATGACTGTTCAGTAAACCATTCGGCCCGCGATTTAGGCTGGATTTTAGATTTTGGCCCCTTCTCTGATTGAGTTCGACACCCCTAGTGTAGAGGGAGAAATGGGAGCCCTCAGCCTCCTTGCAGGTGTGTATCCCTGTGGGCGTGTCCCAGGTCTCTGCTTCTGTGTGGAGGTCTGAGGCTCTCAGCCACCCTGGAGGGCTGGTGTTGCTCTGGGCTGCCCCTGACCCTCTGGGGATGACTGCCCTGCATAAACAGAGCCGCCTTGCTCCGGTTGCCAAGCAGAGTGAATACAATGTGTTTTAATAATGAATGAGTGATTAATAGCAACTGCTTCGGAGAATTATGATGTGACGAGCCTTACCATACCACGGAGCCGAGTACAAATGACGCCGGAATGCATAATCGGGATGTTAGCATCTGTTACAAAATGCATTATAAACCCGGCTCCCTAATGCCGCTTATCCACACCTCCCTGGCATGTTATTATAACACCTCTCTTGAGAATGGATTGGGGGGAAACACAATACTGATTAATCACCACTGGATAAAAAAAAAAAAAAAGAATGTTAAATTAAGGTACTGTTAGCACGTGCTTCTCTTCCTGCCATTGATTTGAATTCTGCCTCTGATGCCAGGGACTGGGTTCCCTGTTCCGAGGATGAGCGGATGATGTCTGGCCAGAGGAGCCTTGCAAAGCGGCAGCAACTGTCTTCCCTACCACAGGCCTGGCCCCTCAGAGACAGCCCCATGTGCTGTGCCAGCCGCACCTCCCTGGCATCTTACTTCCCAGTCTGCACGCCAGGCCACTCTGAACTATTTGCAATCCCCAGGGAGTGACAAGCTCTTTTTTGGACGTGGCTGCTGCTCCTTCTAGAGCATCATCTTCCCTCCTCTGCCAGCTCATTGCCTGCTCGTCCTCTAAGTCTCAGCTCAGTGCCGCTTTATCTACCAAGGCTTGCCTGTTCTCCCCCACCCTGTGTTTTCCATCCAAGGATGCATCACACTGTAAATATGGAAATCGCCTATTTGCCATCTTGGTCTATTGAGAGCCCTTTGGAGAGCTTGGCTTAGCAGTTCAAACATCAACACAGTAAATTCCCTATGAAAATAAGTGTTTTCCCAAAAATAAGACATCCTCCGAAAATAAGACCTAGTGCATGGAAAGATAAGACATCCCCTGAAAATAAGACGTAGAGCAACTTTGGGAGAAAAAATTAATATAAGACACTGTCTTATTTTTGGGGAGACAGGGTATGTGTTCGTTGAATGTGGTCAGGTTTCCTTTTGTGTAAGCCCTTGTGAAGTCAGGAGCTGCCTCACATATCAGAGTGTCCCTGGGACACAGACACAGGAGGTTTCTGGGGGCTGTGTCTCCATGCACTTTGCTCGCTGTGGCTGCCGTGTGTTCACCTCATTGTGTTGGGTCACATAGCTTTCTCCCTCGCTAACCTGAAAATTCCTCAAGGGCAACCACGTCTACTGCAACCACAATGTTTCTCAGCTTCGAACCTGTGCCTGTCACCCAGTGAGCACTCATTTATTTATCTTGGGGACTAAAGCAATGCATGACATCATGGAGGAAAAGTTCTCCTGCTGTCCACGTGATCATGTCTGGTAACTTCTATTTCCTATTTATCCTTTCACCTCCAGAATCACCTTGATAGCAGGTAGCTGAGCACAGGCATGCCACATATTAGTGAGGTGATCTGCACATGTTTACTGGGGAGCCTCAGATTCCTGACCTGTAAAATGGAACTAAAAGTGGACACTACATGCAGTTTTGGAAGATGATAAACGAGATACACACTGTATCTTTTTCCACAAACTGGGTAGCTTAACACAACAGAAATGTATTTTTGCACAGTTCTGGAGGCTGGAGGTCAAGGTGTTGGCAGGGTCACACTCCCTCCAAAGCCTCTAGGGGAGAATCTCTCATTGTTTCTTCTAGCTTCTGGGAGCCCTGGGTATTTCTTGGCTGTGACAACATAGCTCTAGTCTTTGCCTTATCTTCATACTAGAGGCCTGGTGCACAGATTCGTGCACTGGTGGAGTCCTTTGTTCTGGCCTATGCCCTCTTGCAACCCAGGACCCCTTAGAGGGGATGTCAGAGAGCCGGTTTTAGCCTGATTCCTGCAGGCCTGATCTAGACAGGAAGGAGCCTGAGTCCCACAAGCCAAATCCAGACATGAGGGAATCAGATTCTGTGTGTTGAGTATCTGTCTCCCGGTGGTCAGTGCGCGTCATGGTGTCCACTAGTTGTTTGATTGTTTGGCTGCTTAGGCTTTTTATAAATATAGATGGCTGCCTTCCTTTTCCTAGAAACTTCAATCATATTGGATTCGGGGCCCAACCTACTCCATATTGATCTCATTTTAGGTTTAATTACATCTGCAATGACCCTGTTTCCAGATAAGGTGATTCTGAGTTACTGGAGGTTGGGACTTCAACATCTCTGTTTAGGAAACGTAGTTCAATCCATAGTACACAGTATGTTCTAGTAAATAGTCATTTCCTCCCACCCCCCTTCCATTCCAGTCATGCCGGTGCAGACTCCTTCTCCTCCAGCCCACTCCTTGTCTGTGCCTGTCTGATGCGTATTGCTAGGTATATTTTTAGGAAAGTATGCCCTCTTTCTTAACCAGGCTGGAGGCTTTGTGAAGGCAAAGAGATAAAAGATATCCTTATGGCAACTAAAAGACTGCTTGGCATATCCTGAGTCTCAGTGTGTGTTTATAGATTGTTTAGTAACCAAGGAGAAGAAAGTATTGATCCCTTTTCTTTCACACTGCCCTTCGCTTAAAATTCTTCCTCTGGGTCCTTAGAGGGGTTTTATTATTCTCTTTTCATCTACCCGCATCCTGTAGGAGCTGCCAAGAAAAAATGGGTTTAAAGAGGTTGCAGGGTCATTTCTCTCCCTCTTGACAGCCACACCTTTAAAGAGGCAGATGCAATAGTCCTGACCCCTTTTAAGTCCAGTCTCTGCACCTCACACAAATGCGATGGTGCCCTCTTCATGGAGATTGAGTCAGTACCCTTCTTGTGTGTTTTTTTAGGGCTAGAGATGGCACAGGCCTGGTACTGTGCTGGGCACAATAATTGCCGGATATATATTTTTGGAAAGTTATAGGGATGTAGTTGAAAGAGGTTCAGGCCGGGAGTAAAAAAAAAAATCTAGGATTCAAACTCTGGATCCTCCCTGCATTACAATTTTGACCTTGGGAAAGCCTCCTAATTTTTCTGAGCTTCAGTTTGCTCATCTATAAAATGAGGCTAGTTTATGCAGATTGGCTTCAGGGTTGACTGAAACAATGCAGGCAGAAGACCTAGTGCCATTCCCAATGTGTAGTAGATTTTATAAAATATTAGCTCCCTTTCTTACCTCCAAGCCCGTGCCTTCTCCCTCCATCTCTAACTGCTTCCCCCACACTAGCTGTACTTCTTTTCAAATTCTGTGTCTCATTTGCCCTCTTTGTCCAAATTCTTCCTTTGAATGAGTCTCACTGATCTCATTTTTTTCGTGATTAAAACAAAGTGTCATGGAAAACTAATTAATATTGCAAAGACGAAGGATGCAATGTTGCCAGTACAAGCTTTCCACTGAGTGCAAAGCACTTGCAGTGAAACCACCAGTTTGGCTATTTAGGAGGAAAAGGATTTATTTATCAACAAGAGGGAATACAACTCTTTTATAGTGCAGCTGCCAGCCTGCCTTTGATGGCACTGCCAACTTCATACTCCAGGTGCCTACAGAAAGGCCAAGAGGAGCGTGAAATCATGTGGAGGGGGCTGACAGCATGGAATCCCATGGTCTAAGTTGGACTTGTCCACCATGCCACCTGGGGCTACGAAACTGTTCACCTGGCCACATCTGAACTGATGGTACCCAGGGTTTGGTCAGTACCAATAGAAAAGAGCTCTGTAACAGAAGCCAGAGAGTGACAAGAGATCACCCTCTGTCATGATGCCATTTTATATATGGGGACACTGAGGACTCAGAGGTCAGACATTGCCTTATGACTTGCTCAAGGCCACATAGCATGGACCACATCTGGGACCTTGAATATTAAGGTATACTTTCCTCCAAAATTGTCTTCATTTTCCTTGTTGTGTATAGTTGCTAAATCCTTTGAAGTCCTTACTACGTTGAACTGTGAATCTTTGCCTATTTCATCATGTCCTGCTCTGTGAGATGGGCCCTTGCATAGCCTATCTTCCACAGTCTCCACTAGTCCTCACATCCAGTTGGCCTAGGGAGTAAATCTCTCCATTTAAACAGAATCAAGGCTCAATGACAACAAAGGGTGTGGACAGCCCACATGGGGGGGCACAGCTGGAGTGCCCAGTTCCGGTGATTGGGGAAGCTGTGCCACTAAACCCTATAAAGCTACTCTACCAAACCCTGGAGATGAAGCAACTCTAATACATAGAAACAACTATAGGGAGTACTCAAAAATGATGAGACAAAGAAACATGTCCCAAATGGAAGAACAGGACAAAAACTCCAGAAAAAGAACTAAACAAAATGAAGACAAGCAATTGACCAGATGTAGAATTCAGAACAGTGGTTATAGGGTGCTCAATGAACTTAGGGGAAGAGTATGACCTTAGTGAGAACTTCACCAAAGAGAGAGGAAACATAAAAGCACCATTAAAAAAATCAAGACTACATGAACTGAAATGAAGAATACATTACAGGGAATCAACAGTGGAGTAGATGAGGCAGAAGATAAAATCAGAGTTTTGGAAGATAAGGAAGCAGAATACACCCAATCAGAATAGCGAAAGAAAAAAATAATTTTAAAATATGAGGATAGTTTAAAGTGTCCCTGGGACAACTTTAAACATAATAACACTCACATCATAGGGGTGCCAGGAGGAGGAGAAAAAGAGCAAGAAATTGAAAAAGTTATGATGGAAAACTTTCCTAACCTGGGCATGTAAATAGACATATAAATCTAAGAAATGCAGAGAGTCACAAACAAGATGAACTCAAAGAGGCCTATATGAAGACACATCATAATTAAAATGCCAAAGGTTAAAACAAAGAGAGAATTTTAAAAGCAGCAAGACAAAAGCTATTTGTTTACTACAAGGGAGCTTCAATAAGACTGTCAGCTGATTTCTCATAGAAACTTTGCAGGTCAGAAGGGATTGGCATGAAAATTCAGAGTGATGAAAAGCAAGTACCTACAACCAAGATTATTCTACCCAGCAAAACTATCATTTAGAATTGAAGGACAAATAAAGAGCTTCACAGACAAGAAAAAGCTGAAGGAGTCCATCACACCAAACCAGTATTACAAGAAATGTTAAAGGGCTTCTTTAAGTAGATAAAAGTAATAAAAAAATAAAAATATGAATAATAAAATGGCAATAAATGCATATCGATCAATAATTACTTAAATACTAATGGAGTAAATGCTCAAATAAAAAAGCATTATGGAGGCTGAATGGATAACAAAAGAAGACCCTTACATATGCTGCCTATAAGGGACACACTTCAGTTAGAAAGATATACACAGACTGAAAGTAAAAGGATGGAAAAAAAATATTTCATGAAAATGGAAACAAACAAACTAGAGGCTGGGATAGCAATACTTAATATACCAGATAAAATAGAGTTTAAAATAAAGGTTATGTAACCAGAGACAAAAAACATACCCAGAGATTCCAATTCTGAGTATTTATCTGAGAAACCCAAAACACTAAATAAAAAAATCATATATAGCCATATGTTTATTATAGCACTATTTGGTATAGCTAAAATATATGGAAGCAACCTAAGTGTTAGTTTAGGTGAATGGATAAAGAAGAAGTAGTTCATGTATACAATGGACTGACTCAACCATAAAAGAGAATGAAACCTTGCCATCTGCCACAACATGAATGGACCTAGAGGGAACTATGCTGAATGAAATAAGTCAGCGAAGACAACTGCCATATAATTTTACTTATATGTGGGATCTAGAAACAAACAAGCAGAACAGATGTCGACTCATAGATACAGAGAACATTTTGATGGGAGGGGGGTTGAGGGGATGGCTGGAAAAGGTGATGGGATAAAGAGATAAAAATTGGTTGTTACAGGATAGTTATGGGATGTAAAGTACAGTACTAGGGAATATAGTCAATAATATTGCAATAACTCAATGATGTCAGATAGGTGCTAGATTTAGTGGGGTGATCACTTAATAAATTATGTAATGTCTAGTCATTGGGTTGTACACCTGAAACTCATATAATATTGTATGTCAACTGTGATTGAAAAAAAATATTTAAAGAAAAAAAGGTGACTTCACCATCTTCACTAGCTTCTATAGGCTGAGTGTTGTAGGAATCCATTATCCTGGGGTGCCCCAGGATGTTGGAGGGCCTGGGGTTCAGCCTCTGTGGGAAAGAGTGGATGTTTTTGCATCTTTAATAAGACTTCATTAAGTGGTAAGAGGCAACTTCTAATCTGCAGAAGACCCAGTGATCACATGGGATTCACTGAGATTGCCACAGACCCAAGGGTAGAGTCTGTGTATTCAGGTAAAGGTGAATCCGAGTATATAAATAATCTTGGTTATTTGGTTCTTCTTCACCATAAAGCATTTGCTCATATATTCATCAAGCCA
Source organism: Pipistrellus kuhlii (assembly GCF_014108245.1). NCBI lineage: Eukaryota > Metazoa > Chordata > Mammalia > Chiroptera > Vespertilionidae > Pipistrellus > Pipistrellus kuhlii. The sequence goes on along the minus strand of NW_023425527.1, from coordinate 5,902,143 downwards.
ACAAGTATTTAAAAGGTGTTTTACAGTGTTTCAGGCCCAGTGCCTGAGATGGGGCTCTATTATTGAGTCAGACACAATCCCTACCTTTTGGGGTTTATCATCTAGGGAGACAGGAGTTAGCGAGGAGTTGGTACATTTAAGGCAAGTCCCATAGGACTTTGTAGGGCTTGTAGGGTGGGTTACTCACCAAGAGCTTTCTGTCTGAGGATAGAGTGCAGAGATAAGAGTTCCCATGGGCAAATTTAAGGTGGTCAATCTTAAACCAGTTCAAGGAAACAAGGGACTCTTCAGATAAGAGGAGTCTAACCACAGAGCCCAAGCAGAGTGTCATGGGTGTGGGGCATGGGGAAGGATTGAAAAAGAAGTGCAGGAGTGATGGGTGGAATAGATGGCAGAATCTGCCTATTTGTGCATAGAGTCAGGCTAGGGAATGTTCATGGCAGCAGTTTGTAAGAGAAAAAAATTTGGGGGAAAAACCTTTATTAATAGGAATAAATAAATAAATTATGATATTCTCAAATAATACAAGTTTTATCAGAGAATGGTAATAAACCAGAGCTACACATGCCAAACTGGATGAATCACATAAACAACAATGACTGAAAAACAGCAAGCAGCAGAAATATATATTTATTTTATGATGCCATTTGTAAAAAGTTTGAAACCATGAAAACCAATTCTAGATATTATTCCAGGATAAGTAAATATAGAGTAAAAGTACAAAGTCATTTGTGGGAATGATAAAGTCTCAATTCCAGATTAGGATGACATCTTGAGGTGTGAAGGAGGAGAAGGGCCTGGTCATGAAGAGGCACATGGTGGGTGGGGGGCTTCAGCCATACTGGGAAGCCTAATTTCCTTATCTTGGTGGTAGATGCATGGCTTCTCATTGTATTATAATATTATTTATGCCTTTTAAAATTTGTCTTGAATATTGCATAATAGAGTTTATTTAAAAAAGCAGGAGTAAGGCAAAGCATGTGGATTAGGAAAGGAGGATTGACTTTCTACCCTCCTCATTTCCTCTAGTCAGTTAGGCACCAAACTTGGGTGTCTTCCAAAGATTTGCTTAGATGTGCAAGATGAGCTGGTTCTCCTAGACCAACTGCTGGCCTGGTAAGCTTCCTCTCCATCCTGCTCAGCCCTCCCTTGATGCAGTGCAATGACTTTGGAGATGAAGAATGGGTTGAGACTTAAGGATTCCTGGGTACTCTTAAGTTCGCTGACTTTCTGCCTATAGGAAAAAGCTGTCTTGTAGCCAAAGGAGTAAGAGTCCCATCACTACTCGGTGGTGCTGCCCTCTTATTGGGTTCACCAGAGTCTTTGGCCAATGTTACTCTACCCTCCAGTTGTCCACTAATGTCTCTGCCCCTCCAAGAATATTTTTTCCATTGATTTTTTTTTTTTTAGACAGAGAATAGAAGAGAGGAGGAGAGAGAAACATCAACATGAGAGAGACACATAGGGCCTTCTGCACTCACCCCTTTAGGGGTCTAGGACTGAGCCTGCAACTGAGGTATGTGCCCTTGACTATACTCAAATCTAAGACACTTTAGTCCATGGGCCTACACTCTAACCTCTGAGCCAAACCAGTTAGGACGGTTGCTTTTTGATCTTGATACTTTTATACCTTTACTCACTGAGGTGGGTCAAGCTGGAGCTGTGAGGGAGAGGCAGGTAGAAGCTGCAGGGGTGCTAGGAAAGGGGAGAGCAGGTCTGAGAGCTGTGTGATTGGAGTGTGGTGAGGGGATGAGACAGGTCACTGAGGAGAGCAATTTGCTATGATCCACTCTGCAGTAAACAGGGGCTCAACAGGGAGTCAAGGGAGGCATGTCTTCAGGTGCAGAATCAATACTGCATTTGTCCCTCTTAAATTCAGCTCCTCCTTCTAATAAATCAAGTGGAGCTGGGGTGTAGGGGCTTGTCAGTCTGTAAAGAGCCTTTGGCTCATCAATTTCCATAGCAAAGGCAAGTGGTTTACGGGAATCAGATTGTTACTAAGCCCTGAGAGACTCGGGGCTCTTTTTAACAGCTGTATACCTGGCTGTCATCTCAGTCTTTACAAAGCCCTTGGGACAGAACTACTAATAAGACAATGCATTATTGCTCACTCTTTGGCATATTCACAGTCAGACGTGGTGTCTGCCCTTGTCCCTGGATTCAGCACCTAGAACAGTGCCTTTGTAATTACTGGTTGACCACATGCAGGAATGTCTGCCTAATAACGAAAATGGACTATGGGGAGAAAGAGAAGCATATCCCCTTATACCCTTGCCTTCAAAGCATTCTTCTTCTTTTTAAAAAATATATATTTTATTGATATTTTACAGAGAGGAAGAGAGAGGGATTGAGAGTTAGAAACATCAATGAGAGAGAATCATCCATCAGCTGTCTCCTGCACACCCCCTACTGGGGATGTGCCCACAACCAAGGTACATGCCCTTAACTGGAATCGAACCTGGGACCTTTCAGTCCGCAGGCCGACGCTCTATCCACTGAGCCAAACCAGTTTCGGCCAACACATTTTTCTTGTTGTAGGAGACAAGGCATGGAGTAGACGAAGGAGCCCAGGCTGGGAGTCAAGCTGTCCCGTATTGTAAGCCCAGCTCAACCACTTGATTATTTGTGACCTAGCCTGATTACATAACCTTTCTAAACCTCATGTCAAAAGTGGTAGCAGTAATGATGGTGGGAAAGACCTTAGTGAAATAATGCATCAAGTGCTTAGCATAGGGTCAGGTATACAACAAGTGCTCAGTAAGTGGAAGCTGTGGAGGACATGGTCGGTGTGTTACCGGGGTGTTCCTGCATGGAGCAGGTGACTGAGCTAGATCAAGGATACCCTAGTACCTGTTCGGAAGCCAGAGCCTGTGACAGCCATTTCAATATTCAAGGCCAAAGCAGCAAAGCATGGACAGTGCCGTGAGATTTTCATGAAGCTGACTTTATTCCATTTAAGGTCAACACTTTTGTATGAAATATTCTTCCTTATTACTTCTTTTGGCATTAAAGTAGCATTGCCTTGTGATATGATGAGATTAGAAGGCAGGCTTTAAAAATATACTCTCACCTCACAAAATAAAAGTTTGTAGCCTGAAGCTCAAAAGTTTGTAGCTCGTCCATCAAAAAAAATATCTGTACATGAAATTTCAATACCTGCAGGCCATCGATCTTGCTGACTCTGATGTTCTCATCTCTGAGGTGGAGTGGAGGGTGAGGGCTGAGGCCTCTGTTGGCCTGGATCTGAAGAAGGCTCCTCACGGCAACAGGAAAGACTTGAAGTTGGCCTTTAGATGTGGTTAGGATTTGCATTGGCAGATAAAAGCGTGTATTCTTGGTGGAGGATACAACTTGAGCAAAAGCCCAGGGGCAGACATGAGCCAGGTGTGATGCAGGGTTGAACAGGATATATTGGATCATAGGGAAGAAAATGAGGGCCAGAAAGCCACTGAGTTTCTTTTCTTTTAAAAAAAATATTTTATTATTATTATTATTATTATTATTATTTTTTTTTTTTTACAGAGAGGAAGGGAGAGAGATAGAGAGCTAGAAACATCGATGAGAGAGAAACATCGATCAACTGCCTCCTGCACACCCCCTACTGGGGATGTGCCCACAACCAAAGTACATGCCCTTGACCGGAATCGAACCTGGGACCCCTCAGTCCGCAGATCAATGCTCTATCCACTGAGCCAAACCGGTTTCGGCCACTGAAGTTTCTTAAGCAGGGGCAGGCCATTCTGAAAGGGAAAAGAGCTAATTGATTGAGCTCCTCCAATGATCTCTCGTACTCATTACTACCCTAGAACTATTCTTCCCAACCATATAGAAGACTATGAAGCTTATAGAGATCAGACAAGGCATCTGGGGTCATATAACTAGTAAGTGACAGAACCAAGAATGTAATAGGAGTGTTCATACTCAAGAAGGTTTGAGAGCTGGGGATTACATTTAGATTGAAGGAGATAAAGCAAACCCTGATGAGTGAAGAGCTGGGGCTTGAAGGCTGAGAGTAGGAACTCCAACACCTCCCGGGAAGTGGGAGTTCCTCATGATGTTGAGGAGGAAACTGGTCTTGCAGAACTTGTTATCTAAATGCAGAGGCCATGGAACTGTGAACAATGCACTACCCTGCTGGGGGAGGGTGGTTATGTTAGTGCCAGGATGGACCATCGGAGGTGGCCTGACACCTGGGGGCCTTCCTGCAGGGCCATGAAGGGAGCAAGGGGCATATCTGCAAGACAAAGACCTCAGTGGGATATATATAGACAGGCTCTCTGCATGTCTCTTCACTCTGATTTGGAAATTATTCTCCGAGTCCACAAGTGTTAATAAATGGGGTCCCTCCTTTTCTCTAGGAAGCGTGCTTGGTATGTCTTTGGTCTTCTGTAACAATGTATTTCCTTCCTTTGGGAAGGACATTGATGCAGTGGGTTCAAGATGCCATCCTCAGCATTGTCTAATGGTCCTTCTGAGGTTGAGAGATAATGAATTGTTGATACTTCTTCTGTCATTTATAGGGAATGTGTATATGCAATGCCCAGTAGTGCCTGAGTAAATCCTGAATATCCAATAGATCCTATTGTCCTATTGTGAAAGCTGGGTATTCGTTCTCAAACTTGATTGTATGTCAAGAAATATCTCCTACTCCTGGTTTCTGAACAGCATGGACAAAGACCCAGAGGCTAGAGAGAGTTGACTCTTTGGAAAAATCCCATATTGCTTAGTATGACTGAGATGAAATATCATGAGCTGCGTACGGGGGAGGGGGAGTGGGAAGTGGTCAGAAAGCCAAAGCATGAGGGAGCCTGTATTCCATGCAAAATGGTGAGAATTTCTCTCCAGAAAATCTTGGGGACCTGCTGAAGAATTTTGAGCAGCAAAGGGACGTGATCAGAATTGCATTTTAGAAATAACATTCTGGTTGGAAATGTAGAGAGTCTGCGGAAGGGAGGTGAGAACAAGGGCTGCATGAGCAGTTAGGAGGTGATTGCAAGAGTCCGGGGGAGAGGTGCTGAGAGCCCCAGGATGGAAAGGCACACTGACCAGCTGTCCTAGCTCCCTTACTTTCCCCCTGGGCAGGGAGATTGCCTTCCGCCGTTTCCTACAGGGAAGCTGCCTTGATTGGGGTGAGAGTGAGCTTCTTCAGGGTCGAGAGGGAGAGAACTTGTGGGACTCTCCCTGCTCCGTGGCCTGGAACCCCTTACAGAACCAGGGTCTCCCCAGGCGGGCACAGAACTCCTTTCAAGCCTGGGAAGAAGGAAAGAGTGCTGCTTTGCCCTCAGGAGGAAGAGCTCAGAGGCTCCTGGGAGAAATCTTCCTTCAAGGCCTGAGCACCTCCCTTCACAGGTGAGAGGCACCCCAAGTGCTGGGGGCTGCTCCCCTTCTCCCTGGCCCTCGAGCCCATTCTCCACATTTCTGTGGCAATCACTGCACTTTAATTCCTTCCTTCCTGCCTCTCTGATAGTCTCTCCCTGCACCTGTAGGGGTGCTAGGGAAAGGAGCAAGTTACCTTCCTATAAATACCACTGGGATGAGCTCCTAGGGCCCAGACCTGGCCTCTCTTCCTCGGTCCTCTGTGGTGGGTAGGGCAGTCAAAGGTACATGGAGTCTGCACAGCACTTCACCCCTCACAGGCTGGCCTGTGCCCACCTTCCTTCCCCCAGTGAACTCGCAGTGAGAAGATGTAAGTTAACAGCAGCATCGCGAACATCTACTGAGTGCCAGGCACAGTGCTAGGCACTGGGGAATTGGGGTGACTCAGAGCCTGACTTGGCTCTCAAAGAACTCACTGTCTGGAAGAGGAAGATGGGTGTGCAACCAATAACCATGTGTCACCCAAAGGACAGGGAGGAACCATAGGTCTGCCTGCATTAGGAATGGAGGGCTGTGCCAAGGAGTGGGCCCATATAGCTGAACCTGAAAGAGTCAGCAGGTGAAGAGGGCTGGCAGGGCATTCTAACGTAAAGGCACGGGGCAGCGGAAACTGGACTGTGGGTTGTCATGAGGGAGTAGAACTGGTCCTCTGTGACTCTTGCCCAGAACATCTGCAAGAAAGACGGAGGCTGTAGAGTGCAGTTGAGACCTGGTTCCCAGAGCCCTTGGCACACTGTCCTTCAGGCCCTGGGAGCCACAGAGAGCTTTTCAGCAGCCATGTGGACTGATCAGATGCATGCTCAGGGGAGATCACTCCAGACAGAGGCTGGAAGCCTCCCTCCTCCCCCTCTGGTCACTCAGCTTCATTATCTCAAAAAGGCTTTGCTTCAGGGACTGGAGCGCCAACGGAGGTGGTGGCAGTGGGCAAGGAATTACAATGAGGACGCAATTAACATCTCACACAGAACAGAAATGCAAACACCTCAGCAGAAGAGTGGAGTGATGTGCAAGGTGGAGGGAGGAAAAAACATCCTTCCCCTAATAGCTCTTCTGCTTTCATTAATTCTGACAGCAAGGGCTGCATGGCTGTGTGTTCCATGGCAACCGTTTCCAGGAAGAGCAGTGCCAGGAGGAGCAGGTTCTGAAGAGTCTGAATCAGTCCTAAAGCTCAGCCAGACAAAACATCTCCTGGCTGGCTTCACAGAGGGAGTGGGTGTGACGTAGGCAAACATTCCCTGTGGTGATGATGGTGACTGGAGCTCAGGGAGCATGAGCAAAGGCTGCCTCTCCTGGAGGGGCTGGGTCACCGGAGAGATACCCAGGGCCAAGGTCCCCAACTTCCAACTGATATAAGGCCTGTGACTCCAGGAGACTAATGTGGTGGGCAAAGCAAAGCTACATACAGTGGATTCCTGGGCTTCTTCTCTGTCTCGCCAAGAAATACTCAGCTATTTCTCTAGTGTGCACACCTTGGACAACACTGGAGAGGGGAAGGGCAAGGCTCTGGAGCCAGATGGCCTGGCTCTGAGTCCCAGGTGCGCTCTTAACATCTGTGAGATCTTGGGTAGGATCTGCTATGGGGTTCAGCTTCTTATGTATCCCGGCATCCCAGCATAGTCAGAAGGATGCAGGAGACAGCCCATAGAAAATGCCCACCTACCCTGGCTGGGTAGTTCAGTTGGTTAGAGCATCCTCCTGATTCACCACGGTTATGGGCTCAATCCCCAGTCAGGGCACCATAAGGAACAACTAACGAATGCATAAGTAAGTGGAACAACAAATCTCTTCTCTTTTCTCTTCTCTTCTCCTCCTCCTCCTCCTCCTCCTCCTCCTCCTCCTCCTCCTCCTCTCTTCTTTCTTTCTCTCTCCCTCTCTCTCTCTCTCTCTCTCTCTCTCTCTCTCTCTCTCTCTCTCTCTCCCTCCCTCCCTCCCTCCCTCCCTCCCTCCCTCCCTCCCTCCCTTATTCCTTCTCTTCTTTCCCTCCCTCCCTTTAAAATCAATCAATAAAAAAAGACAAAATGTCCACCTCTAGAACTAGCTCTTAGTAGGTGCTGACCCTGTGACCTTGTCCTGTTCCTATTTTGGGTACAAGAAGGTGCTGTGGGACTTGCAGCTCACACTCTAGATCTGAGCCAGGCCCCAGGTGATGGTACCCTCTGCTGCCTCCCCCACTTCTTCCTCACCCTCTTTTCTTCTTCTGTATTCCTTGTGTGCCCTCCTTCCTCTTCCTCTTTCACTTTCTGACTACATAGCCCAAGGATGAAGGTGTGGAAAAAGCAAGTGGCTTTGCTCTGGGCCTCAGGGGATCAGAAGGATGAACTGCTCTTGGTGCCCTTTTGGGCCCTGGCCCTGCTGCAGGCAGTGGGGTGGGGCCATCGGGGAAGACAACTAGTAAGCAAGGAGTCCCCTCGAAGCACCTGTCTTCACCACAGCAAAGACCTCTGTGGGGCCTGCAGGTTCTGAAGCGCACTTGGGATATGTCCGTGAACAAAGTGGACACTGTCCTCTGCTCTCAAGGAGTTCCCTACTCCCTCCGGAGACCTGTCATAGGCAGCATACACAGGAACAGTAGACAGGAAGTTAGAAAGTAACGGGCTTAGGAAAATAAACCCAGTGGGGCTGGGGGATAGGTTGTGGTTTTCACTAGGGGGCACAGTAGACTCATTGAGAAGGCAGCCTGGGAGCAAAGACTTAAAAGAGGTAAAGGTAGCTGGAGGAAGAATATATCAGGCAAAGGGAATGAATGGTCAGTGCAAAGGCGGGTATGTGACTGGCATTTCTGAGGAGGAGTAAGGAGGAGAGTAACAGGAGATGACACCTGGTGATGGGGGCTAGAATGGATGGGCTTCAGTGACATCTTCTCTATAAGGTACTGCTAGGGATTGGGAGGGGCTAATGGTGGTCACAACCCTCTGTTTACTTAAATATCGTAAAAGCTTTTGCAACTCAATCAGTGGATTTCAAACACGTTTTTTGAGTCTTGTACCAAAGGTAAACAGAGCCTCAGTGGAAGAAATGGAACACAGACCGAGGGCATCTGGAGAGGGCTCTTTCTAGTATGTGACAGAGCCATAGAAGGTCTTAGAGTTGTGGTAGAGCCTGAGACACACACAGTTCACTGGGGGTCACCACAGCTGGATCCCCACAGGGACACACTGCCCGCATCCCTCCCTCCCCTCCGCTCCAGCTCACTTGAGTCTATGCAACATTGCCCATGCTGCTGCTTTCTCGCAAGCATGCCCATGATCCTTCTTATGCCCAACTTCCCCCTCCTTCATAAAGCTACCCCTGCCTGCTTGAGCCAGAAATGCATCCTTTGTGAAATTTTATAGCACTCTGAGCTCTGGTAGCCCCCTAACAAGTCACACTGTCTTCCTAAGCCAGCGTTTCCTGCTCTGTAAGCTCTGAGACAGGTTGCCTACTCATAAGGTTCAGGCCAGGATGGAACATAATAATATACACAATACTTTAGGTCGGATATGATCTAGCACAGGAGAGGCTGTCAATAACTGCTTATTAAGTAAATAAATCATGTCAGCCTTTGGGGAAGTCGTCATCCATGGCCTTTCTAACCCTGTCCATCAAGAGAAGGCACTGGAACAGAGCGGTCAATAGGATGGGCTTCTGAATAAGAAGACCCAGGTTAAAATCTAATTTCTTACCATATCAGAGCCTCAGAGTCTGCATCTTTGAAGTGGCAATAATAATGAGATCTTGGGGTTCTTAGGAGGATAATATTACATATAATGGTTCACAGCACAGGCCTCACCCCCTTGGGATACAGTCCTGCTGGAGGTAGAGGGATCTTAGGCCGTGATTCTCAAACTGGAGTGTGCATCCCAGTCACCCGGAGGGTGGATACAACATAGATTGCTGGTTCCTCCTCCCCAGGGTTTCTGGCTGTGAGTGTAGGGTGGAGGCTGAGGCTCTGCATCTCTAACCAGTTCACAGTCCATGTGATGCTATTGTGAGATCACACTTGAGAACCAGTGTCTTAGACCAAGTCGAGAGCTGTGGGACAGGAAGGAACTGAAGACCATGCATGGGCTTGATGTGCAGATGGAGAGGTGCTTATCCAGAAGGAAGCTTATTCTCTAGGCCAGGGAGTCAGCTGACTTCTCACACCTGGGTGGCCAGCTGCTCTCTCTCCATCACATGCATGGAGATTCATAGTCCAGCGAAGAAGCAGCCACCACACAACATCTTCCCCTTCTTCTGTCCCACTTCTATTCTTACAGCTCAAGAACTTCTGGCCTCTGGGCCTCTAGGTATACCGTAATGGAGTGAATTACAAGATGTGAAAGCAGGCAAGTAAGAAAATAGAAGACCAAATAGAGATGAAGTCGAAATCAGGGTTTCTAGGTTTGGAACCTTTCCCATAATTTCTCAGATATAGTTGTCATTTTGGGAGCAATTTCGGCCCCCGATACTTGAAAAACAGTCCCATGAAAATGAATGGATTCTCTATTTGCTACACAATAAAATCTATAGACTTCAGCCTGATGTCCAGTCCCTATGTGACTTGGGCCAAACTTATGTTAGCCAAGCACTAACTATCTTTCCTGCTCCTTGTACTTTCTTCCTGTGGTTTTGCTCTGACAACTCCTCCTATGGCTGCTTTCATGCTGCAGGGACAGTGCTGAGTAGCTGCAAGCAACCATCCCGCAGAGTCTAAAAATACTTGTTAGCTGGCTCTCTATGGGAAAGTTTGCTGATGCCCATTTCAAATGCAATGCCATGTTCTCAGTGCAACCTTACTGGATCCTACCAAGTTCCACTCACCTCACTTTCTCCCAACACCTCCCAGTTCTTCCCTCTGTGAGTTTATTACTTGTCATGATGGTTCTCCATGTATACACATTTCCTCGTTGAATCAGTATGTTTACACGGCTATCTCTTTGAGGTCACACATCTTAGTGCCAGGGCCCATAAAGGTTATATGAAAAGACTTTCCTTAAAGTCATTACAAAGGCCCTCGAAGTAGGAAGCAACTTCAATGTCTACGAGTTGAAAAGGGTCAAATAAACTATAGTGTAGCCATATGAACTATTGCTGCAGAGCAAATAAAGCCACTTTCTTAAGGATGTGTCATGGCTACAGAGAAATAGGCTGCCACATTAAGTTTTCAGAAAGGATTCTAACAGTATATACACTACAATCCTATTCATAAAGCGAGTAAATAAATAAATAAATAAATATGCAGATGAGTTAATTAAAAAGACTAGAAGGAAATACACAACATTTTTATTCCTCTCTGGGTAGAGGGTTATGGGTGACATTTATTTAGTTATTTTATTACCTTATGTATTTTTCATAATCGGGATATATTGCTTTTAGAACTGGGGGAAAGTACAAATTATTAAAACATTAGCAGCTGGCTCTCTTCTGGCTTTACCACATTCTAACACGATGGCCTTGAAAATTCATCTAGCCTCAGTTTCCTTCTCTGAAAAATTGGGGGAAATACGGCCTTCCTGGCAGGGTCGTTTAATTGAATTTTGGAAGCAGTCCAATAATCTCCAAAAAACACCTTTCTTCTCAGCAGGCTGCTGCTGCAGCAGAGGGGTCTTGGGGGTGACATGGGGGTGTCTGGGAGCTCCCACGAGACCACGTTGGCACTTTGAGAGTGAAGTGAGCTGTGATGGAGCAGGATGGTGCCAAGCCTGCTGGAAGGTGAGGAGCAGCACAGGCTCTCACAGCTCAGGGCCAGATGGGGCTGTGAAGGGCCTTGCCCTGAAGCCCCTGCTTCAGTTTGGTCCTGTGCACAGTGGCTTTTGAGTTGCATTTTCACCCTGAACATGCTGCTCCAGCCTGAGTGGCCTGCTGCCTGACCTTCCATACCTCCCACCCTGGGCTGTTTCCTCACTGCCTCTCTTCAGTCTGTGCCTGCCACTTTCTTTTTCCTTAAAAGTCACACCTCATACTTCCACTGAGGTTTTGAGTTTGTATTTCTTCTTACCCAGATTCCTTCCGTTCCTTCCTCGCTCCCTGATTTGCTGAAAAATATCTTCACTTGATTTTTCTACTCATTTCCCCCTTCTCTTCCTCTTCCTCTTTTAGAAACATCCTTGTTATTAATTTTCCTTTCTGATTATCAAGTTAAGTAAGGGGAGGCAAGAGTAGATGAGGGAGGTCAGTAGAAAGCAAGATAAGTTAGTTTGAAGGTGGCAGTGCAGATGGAGAGAAGCAGGTGGGTTGGGATAGAAAGAGATAGGATGCAGGGGGAAGATGAGGCCCAGCAAGGGGTTGTGACGTATTTTTAAGTCATGCATTTACCAAGAGACAGATCAGGCCATGTAGGTCTACATTCTTGCCTTTGCTGGTTATATCCCACTTGTCTGTTATACCCCTTCCCACCCCATCTCCCTATTCTACATGCTGTCCAGGGATATGTAGATGTTGACCTAATCCCAGGCCACTGCCCAGGGTGATGCATTGAACAGTTTGTGCACAGCTGAGATGCTAAGAGGGAACCTCCTGACTCCTGGACTTCTGGGAAGTGGATCTCACCTACCTTTGGTTCAGAACTTGGAGTTCTGGGGAATTTGTTTAAGACTAGGCCATAAAATTGGAGATGTATGTTTTGGACTGGAAGCGTGGAGATAAAAGTCACTAAGTCAACCCGTTATCAGCTTCATAAAAGTGAAGCTGTGGACTCTGCCTCTGGTGTGCTGCCCCCAAACTTCCTGGGGAGTCAGAGTGGTTTGTGAGCAGCTTGTGAGTTCATGCTGACTAGGGGCGTTCATCTCCTCACTGGCCTTGTTTGCTGTGTGGTGGGGTAGTGCTGGGAGAAGTGGTCAGCCACCCCTTCTGAGGCCTGGTAGCCCAGTCTTGAGGTCTCTATGCCAGTCAGGACTCTGGATACCTATGGAGTTTTGCTCCAGCTCTTGCTTTACTGGTAGAGACTTGGACGCTCCCCCTTGATGTGGTACAGAGAGAGTTAAGTCCCAGTTATGACTGCTGGCTTAACCTCTTTCCCTAGACAATGTGGCTTAATCTCCTCTGGGTTTCTAGAAGGTACCATTAGAATATGCTACCTATTGCTCAAGAGGAAGGATCATATACCTGAGTGGATGTAAGTTTGAAGTCTTCAGCAGAACCTTCCTTGAATCTTTCCCACAACCCGATAATCCCCCCTTTCCCCCAGAGAAGCTCCCCTCTTCTGATTACTTGGGTACCCACTAGGTTTGAGCAGAGCCTGCTGGTGGCTGTAAGATCGCCCCTCAAGGGGCTATCGCGTTTTCTCTGTGATCTGTTTGAATACCACCAGCTTAGCTTATATGGAGACTGTGAACAGTCACTGAGAAATGTTTGCTCACCAAACTTGGAAATTGCTTTACAAACTTTCCCAGACTCAAGTGTTTATTCAAAAACCATGTCGAGGTGTCCCATATCTTTTCTATATCTCAGCCAGTATCTCCTGCTTAGTTAGTATACCCTCTGCAGGCCAGTTCAGCATGCACTTAACTGGCATATATCCTGTTAATTAAATTTTATTATTGCCACTGAAAAAATTTGGAGGCCTGAGTCCCAGAGAGAGACTCAGTAATTTTACCTGAGATCAAGCAGATAGTTCCATGCTGTTGGGCTTCAGGCCTAAACCATTCTTACTCCAAAACCTTTGCCTTTTCTATGTGGGAAGCCTCCCTCTGTCTTCCTATAATTCTACAAAAATGGTTGCCAACTTCTGCTTGAAGACTATGTTGAGACACTCACTACTTTCTCAGATGGCCTAGGAATGACTGACTGAAGTTAGTGTTTTTCTTAGGCCTATTAGCAAGTGGCTAGTCTTCCTTGGTTCTCTCCTTTCTTTCATCCCTTCTACTCTCACTTGACTTTGGACACTCCTGCCTACCCCTGGATGGAGAAGTCTCGGACTTCACTCAGGAAGGACCAGCTCCATGCCCCAGCACAAGGGTACCCTTATATCCCCAAGAAGGAGTTGTAGGTTGGAGTTACCTTCTCCTTCCTGAGTAACCCATCAAGGATATGTCCTGAAAATTTGTTTCTTAAAAAAAAAAAAAAAAAAAAAAAAAGCCTAGATTTTTTTAGCCCTTGCCAATTTATACAGTACAAATATTCCCACCATGGCTGATTTCAAGCTACAAGGTGACATCACTGAAAGCAGAGTTGAGAAGACATGAGCAGAATCATCCCCCCACTGAGCATTTGGGAGCCAGCTCAGTACATTATAGTTTCACCTTCATTTGGCTTTGGGTGGCTCCACAGGAGCTCAGCTCATGGATTTGCCATCATTTTTTGTTTCTTTGTTTGTTTTGTTTCCTCCCTCATAAAACACTCCACCCGCTTGCTAAACACCTCTGACAGGACTAAAGATTTTCCTGCCAAGCCGGGCCCCACTTGGACTTCTCAAGTCTGAATTGTGGGAGACAATGACCAGCTGCTTCCCTGAGGAGCCACCAGACTGAAGAGAGCCAACCCATGCATTTCCAGACTGTGCCAGGCCCAGGGGTACAACACATGTAAACAGAAAGGTATGGTCTTTGCCCTTGGAAAGCTAAGCGTTTGTGATCAAGAGACAATGGACATGTCCTGCAGAAACATCATGAGAATAATGCCTCAGTCCAGACAGAAGTTTCAATACTGCGTGATGGAACTTCCAGGGATCTTACTGGAAGTTCCAATCATTGGGTCCCAATCCGTCATTTTATAGGAACAAGTTAAGGCCCAGAGAAGGTTGGTGGTTTGCTTAAGGTGACAAAGCTATTCAGTGGCAGAGCTGGGCCTGGGATCCATCTTTCTTGACATCTAGCCACCGATTCTCTTGATGCAGAACAGGCTGCAGGTTCTCAAAAAGGGAGAGGTGAGGGTCTCTCTTCCTCCTGTCAGGGTGGCCTACTCGTTCTGGTTTCCCTGGGATTTTCTTGATGTTAACATTGAAAGTCCTTCTCACATCCTGGCAAAACCTCAGTCCAGGCAACATCAGACAGTAGTTCAGAGTTGGTTCTTCACCCATCGATGGTCTCTTCACATTTACCTGCATCCATGGTTCCCAGCCCAGGCCGCACATTAGAATCACCTGGGGAGCTTTAAAAACTATGGATGTTGAACACCTCCCCTTCCCCCCCACAAGAGGCTTTGACTCAATTGGCCTGGCATGAAGCCTGAGCAATCATGTTTTATAAGAATTCCCCAGGTAATTCTAATGTGCAGCTAGGGCTGGGAACCACTGGCCTGTGGAGATCACTGGGGAATTTTCATAGAGATGAATGACTTAATTAGTTCAGGACTATTGCCTGTTTTGATCACGACATTGCCTCTGTGGTTTGTCATCGCCTTAAATCCTTCAGGGATAGGGATAGTGACTTCCAAATCGACATCTTTCATCTCCTTCAGCCAGGCCTTCTCTGGTCATAGTCATCCTGTGTTTAAGAGTATGAACCGTAGACTCAGATTCCTGGGGCTCAAATGCCAGTTCTGTAATCTAGCATCGACAGGACCATAGAGGAAACACTTAACCTCTCTGTGGCTCACACTCCTCACCCGGAGTTACAGAAAATACTATCTCAGGGGTACGGATGGATTGAATACGTTTCTTATTAGCAAAGTGCTCAGAAGAGTGCTGGCAGTAGTAAAGATTCTAAATATTATTATTCCTACCACTTGGGCAAAGGAACTTTCAGTGTCAAATCAAGCAGTTCTCTTCACAATTCTCAATCCTGATCACTGTTCTCCTGTTCTTCTCAGTTTTTTTTACTCTTCTCCTCCCTTACGTCTCAATCGCCTCCCACCTTCTCTCTCAGAATGCAACAATCTATCTAGGTGAAGTCCTCCCTCATGCCTGAAGCCTGGTAACAAGGGTAAGCACATCAGAACATCAGTAGCCTGTAAGCACAATCCTCCTACTCCCCGCAGAGGGCTTTTGTGCTTTGGGATGCGGCATAGCTTCTGAAAGGATTCCAATATTAAAGTTTTGGTTACATCCCAGTCCTTTGGTTCCGTGTATGTATGGGGAGGGAAAGGGGGGTACGAGACTTTGGTTCTGGGTGCAACCAGAAGCCAGTTCTCTCCTCTGTGTATGTCTGGGCTGCGTGACTTGCAGTTTTGGTCCATTGTCTCTGAAAAGCAATTCAGTATATTACTAAGCAGGATCAGGCAATTTTGATCTGGTTCTGCAGTTACAATTGCAGCCAGAACAGCATCAAGTCCAATCATCAAAACAGGCCCTGCCTACCACTGCAGCTTTTGCCCTGCTTTCTCAGTCATCTTCCCAATAGAAGGCATGGGTGAGTGTTTTTGTTATTAATAAAACTACCTGTGCATGTCTTGATTCATTCATTTAATCATCAAGCTTTTATTGATTACCTAATTCACATCAGGCCTTGCACTGGAGTATGAAGAGAGGTAAACTGTGGTTGCTGCCTCACAAAGGCTTGCCAATGGGCTCCGTCCCATGTGCAGATCTGTTCTGTGCTGGCTTCTTTGCTTGCAGTGCCCTTTCCCAGGGTTTCCTCTAGGGAGAGTTTTAATTATCTTTCAAGACTCAGTTTAGACTTCTCATCCTCTGAGGACTCTTCTTTGAATTGCGTTGGAATATTAACCAAGTAATATACCCAATTCTTCTTGGGTTTATTTACATGTCTAGGCAAGCCTTTGTGAGGCAGCAACCACAGTTTACCTCTCTTCATACTCCAGTGCAAGGCCTGGTGTGAATTAGGTAATCAATAAAAGCTTGATGATTAAATGAATGAATCAAGACATGCACAGGTAGTTTTATTAATAACAAAAACACTCACCCATGCCTTCTATTGGGAAGAAAAAAGGAGCCAGCTATTACACATTGATTATCTAATCTACTCTGACATTTTCCCCAGGGCCTTTAAATGCTTCATCATTGTTTTTAAAAGTTTGAAATCCTTCCGAGTAGGTTTTCATAAGAATGGGTTATTTAACCTCAAGGCAAAAAGGTATCCTAGCTAAATTGTGAAACTCAGTGTATTCTGGGATTTTTGCAATTTTAGGATCATGTGAAAGGTCAAAGACATTCACTGAGAATTTGTAGGATACTGAATCAGGTACTTTGATCGAGAAATTGAAATAAAGAAGTAAAAATGATGGCTCCATATTGGATCAATCTACATATTTGCATAGTCTGGATCCTTTGTCTGTATTATTAGATCAGATTCTTCACTTTTTAGATTGCTGTATTCCGTGGCCATGCAAGGCCTTGCCTGCCCAACCCTGAATGCAGTCTCAGAATCTTTTATTGCATTGTCCTAGGTGGCTATTACCAATGTACTAGAGTAAAAAATTACGATGAAGTAAAATTTGTTTTCCATTTCTCTAACAGGTTTTGAGGTATTTCTGGGGAAGGGTCTGGATCCAGGCAAGATAGAAGCTACATGCCAGGGTATCAGTGATCTGCCTTTTCCCTGAGCTCCAGCCTGAGTTCCTGCTTCAGGTCTTTTCCTGGATGTCTCATGCATTGCAAAATGGAATCCTTGTATGTCCTCAAATTATTTTTCTTTCCCAACCTTCTAAATTGCAGTAAAGAAACCCACCAGTTTAGTCAAGTTGAGACCTATTAGTCAACCTTAATGCTACCATTTCTCTTACTCCCCTGTTTACTTCACCGGCAATAACTGTTTGTATTTATCTCTATACTAGAGGCCCAGTGTATGAATTTTTGCACCTTTAACGGTGGGCTGTGAGGATGCAGTGGGCACAGGGGTGGGTCTCGACCCATCCTCACCGCTCCTGCCCAGCCCCTCCCACTGTGCACCCCTCTCTGCTGGCAGCCCCACTCCTACCACCGCCGCTCCCATGTGCTGAAGGCTCCCATGCACCGAAAGCTCCCACATGCTGAAGGCACCAGCTCTGCTCGCACCTGCTAATGCACCCACTGATGGCTAGAGCAATTGGGGCCGGTGCTATCAGGGGGTGTGAGTTGCAGCTGCTGCCACAATTGCCCCTCAGGAGCAAGGGGAGGTGGAGAAGCCCTGGCGGGCAATCAGTGCCAGCAGCGGGTGCAAGCAGGGCCGGTGCTGGCAGCAGGTGTGAGTGCCAGGCGGGACCGTGGTGCACAGGAGCAAAGATTTTTCAGTAATTCACTCTGATGACAGTGACTGGCACTCCACCTTGGTCTGCTCACCTGCTATCCTATTCACCTGCTCCACCATCCCACTGCGGCCAATGCCCACCATGTTCCTCACTCTGCCTCCTGCTGCCAAAGCCTGCCATGTTCTGTATGTGCCCGCTGGTGGTCAGTGCACATCATAGTGACCGGTTGTTTGGTTGTACAGTTGTTACATTCTTCAGTCTATTTGCATATTAGGGATATATATATATATATATATATATATATATATATATATATATATATATAATTTCATATTTGCTCTCCATTCTTACTATAATCCCTTCCCTATGTAAACTCTCATAATCACTCTCATAACTACTGTAATAGCCTCTTAATTGGTTTTCTTGCAGCCATCCCTGCCTCTTCCACTTTATTCTCAGTTCCTAAACAAGGTATAAATTAATTCTGTTCCTAGGTATTTATCCAAGAGAACCCAAAACACATGTCCACAGAAAGAATTGTATAACACTTATAGTAGGTTTATTCACAATCGCCAGAAAATGGAAACACCTTGTCTTTTAACAAGCTCATTGATAAGCATAATATATATTTATGCAATAGAATACCAGTTAGCTAAAAATAAAAAGACAAACAACTGATACACACAAATGGATGAATCTCAAAAACATTATGCCAACTGAAAGAATCCAGACACAAGACAACAATATTGTGTGAATCCATGAATAGAATCTTTTAGAACAAGCAAAATAAACCTAAGATAAGGTAAGAACCATCATTGCCTCTTGGGGTGGAAGTTGTCTGACTGAGAGGGAAGACGAAGGAACTTTCTAGGAGATAAAAGTATTCTGAGATACAGATATGGGTTTCATTTGTCAAAATAATACAGCTAACATTCATACATTTAATTTAAGTAAGTTTTAAAAAAATAAATAAGTGGGAGGCTTTGAGTAGGACATATTGATGATACGAGAAGAGCAAAATGTTGATTATTGAATCTGTGTGATGGGTAGTACGTGGGGGTTCATACTATTTTGATTACAGTGCTTTGTATATATTTGAAATTTTCCATGTTAAAGCATTATTGTAAAGTATAAATTAAATCATATCCCTCTGTAGTGTAAAACCCTTTAATGACGGGCTATTTCATATAGGAAAAAGCCTAAGCTACAGGCTGTGATTCCTATGACCCTGCCCCATCCAGCCACTTCATACCATCTCCCTCTCTCTCGTACTGTGCAGCAGTCCCACTAGACTCTGTGAGAGACACATAAGCATGGCAAGATTTTCTTAATGCGGGGCTTTGGGCGAGTCATTTTTCCCCCAATAGACTTCTCTCATGCTTGTTATCACAGGATGGTTTCTTCTCATCCTTCAGCTCCTGTAGCCCTGTAGTGAAGTGTGTCATTTTATTTTATTTTATTTTATTTTATTTTATTTTATTTTATTTATTTTAAATATATTTTATTGATTTTGTACAGAGAGGAAGGGAGAGAGATACAGAGTTAGAAACATCGATGAGAGAGAGTCATCGATCAACTGCCTCTTGCACACTCCCTATTGGGGATATGCCCGCAACCAAGGTACATGCCCTTGACCGGAATCGAACCCAGGACCTTTCAGTCCCCAAGCCGACGCTCTATCCATTGAGCCAAACCGGTTTCGGCAAGTGTGTCCTTTTAGGTAGCTCCAGTTAGCACCATGGACAGCAGCAATGCACAAGCTCTGTGATTGAAGATGTGGAGTGAAGGTCAGGTAACATGATAGGTAGGGGGTGGAGCAAAAATAGCTTTACAGTTGTTCTTGTATTATTATTTATTAATTATTGTATTATCTTCCTTATGAATGACTGCAAACCTACTTTTGCCCCACCCTGTATTTTGACGTATTTTGACGTATTTTGGAGTCTGTCTGGCGAATGTAAATGTATGAACTGAAACTCCAGCCCACTGCTTGGGAAGGTGGTACCTGGATAAGACTTTGCTAGTGTGGGTTTAGCACCCCATTCTTGTGCTGGACATAATCTGGGGAGGGAGGTGTCTTTCTTTCCCACATTACTTGGAAAGGGCATCATCCTGTGAGCTAGAAAGTCCAAATCTTATCCAGTCTCTGCATTAACAGACATCATGCTCTGGGCAAAAAATTCTCTATGAGCTTTGGCATCCTTATACTTAACAAGTGGTACTTCATTGATATTTATATTTCCCAGGCAAAATCATACTATAGATCGTAGATGCTTTGAGTGAGGAAAATGAGGAGTGATGTGGGAAAGGGATGGGTGAAGTGCAGACTCTGTTGATGAAGCAGGGGGCTAGAGAAGCAATGGAAATTGTCTGCCTGAGCGATCCATTATCTGCTCTTAGCAAACTGGACCAGCGAGCACCTAAGCTTATTGATGGAGCTGGTATTCTGTGGAAGGAGCACCCAACTTCCTGCTCTTTTATCTCCTGGGCAGGTCTGCAGCATGTACACTCCCACTGCACAAGGATATTTGCTCTTGTCTTGGTCCTTTGGTTGTGGTCCATTCTCTTAGGGAAAATAAACTCGATTTAGTTGTGGATGGAAGTCCTGTAGGTATTTGAGTCCTTGTCAGAGACTGACAGAGGAGGAAGTTTGGGCAGAGCATTTTTATTTTAAAATTTTATTTATTGATTGTAGAGAGGGGGGGCAGTGCAAAGAGTAGGGGAGGGGATAAAAACATCGATTTGTTGTTGCACTTATTTATGTATGCATTGGTTGCTTCTTGAATGGGTCCTGACCTGAGTTTGAACCCACAAGCTTGGCATATTGGAATGATGCTACCAACCGAGTTACCTAACCAGGGCCTGGCAGAATATTTTAGAGACAAGCCTATCAATAGCATCCACTTAATTGGTTACAACTCCTTAGAGAGCCTCAACCTTAAACTCCTTTAGAGAGCCTCAGCCTTAAAGGTGGACCTCTCCCAACACCACTGCCTGTGTATCCTTAAGCAGCAGGCTCTGAAACCAGACTGCCCGGGCATCAGTAATTTTTGTTTTCCTACCTGTATGCTGTTTGACCTTGAACTCATTACCTGATGTCGCTACGTTTCAATTTTCTTATTCTTTTAAATGCTTTTAAATTAAATGCTACCTGTTGCACAGGGCCTCTGGGCAGATTATGTGGGATAATGCCTGTAAAATGTTCAGTGCTCAGTCTGACATACAGTTAATAAATGTCACCTATTATTAATATCACTGATCCTGTGGGATGTTGCCCATATGGTGGTAATCAAGACATTGGCTCTGCTTGTAAGCCGGAAAATCATTTTTTTTTCCCTCTTCAAAATGCTGTATTTATCATTAAGAGCCACACAAACAACAACGAACAGCCACCACCCAGCTTTGCACTTTCAGGGGCTGAGGGCATGATGGACCAGCGAAGGCCCGGGAAGGTATTTGCATTGTCTTCAGCACAGGGAGCTCTTAGAGGGCCTGCTTTTTATTAGTGTGTAAAATGCCTCATGGACGCATTACACTTAATATATGATCACAATAACAATGGAGCCGCCGGCCTGAGAAAGAGGCCGCAACCCAGGGAGAACAACATTTGGAAGCATAAAGCATGGGGACGCAGTGTTATTTTGCAGAGGTTGAGTGGTGGTTGAGACACGAGGGGGTGGAAATAAAGGGCAGGGAGTATGGAAAGTTGCAAACAGCAGGCACTGCAGAGGGCTTTATCCATGCCAGCCTGGGTCTGGTGCATAAGTGCTCAGTATAGAATTGGAATGGACCAGGGATGAGAGGCTGGAAGGGAGGAGAGGGGAGAAGACATGAAGGACAGAGAAGGTGACATAGCGGTGACCATAGCAGGCTTTTGCCTGGGTTGGGACGGTAGAGCAGTGGTGTTGGGTACAGTCTCAGAAAGTGGCTGCAGGGGTTATAGACACCTTGTTTGGGTGGTCCAATTTGCTTGATCTACAATCTAAAGTTTGGATTTAGGATCAAAGCAGTCTGTTCAGAGATGGGATTTTGGAGGATTCCATTACAAATATATCACAGGAATAGGAATATACCTATGTGGGGGAAAGTTTCAACATTTTGATCTCTGAAATTATAAAACTGAGGATAAGGAATGGTGGTAGATGCCATATGTAGAGACCGTAGTAGACTTTCAAATGTTTCACAGTCCAGGAAGTAAGATCTGGAAGAATTGGTGGGAGTTTGTCAGCCAAGAGGCTGGGTCAGATGTTTTTCACCTTGTAATGAGACATGGCTTTTGCACAGAACCATGTGCTGGCAGTGAATGAATGAATGAATGAACAAATGAATGAATGAAGCAAGAATGAGAACTAGGGCATGACCTATTAATCTATCTCTATTTTTTTGATGCTGAGCAGAATACATTCACATAACCAGGAACCCAAAATTTTTCAGGACACAATGTTATATAAATTTAATGTAGACTTCCACAGAAGAAACACACCACACCACACACACACACACACACACTCTCACAGACACACACAATTACATGTGCACAACTTCTATTCAGAAAATGCTACATATTTTACAGTTCATTCTGAGGATTTCAAACTTTCTATACATTAATTTTTCTTTCCCTTTTCCCCCCCTTTTAGCTTGGGGGGGAAGGGACACATGCCTTAACCTCCAGAGAAATATCTTCTGATTTGTTCACTTATTAATTTAACAACTGTTCCTGAGGTGCATCTTCAGTGCCTGGCATTGTGCCAGATTTAGTAAAAAAAAAAAAAAATGAAGGAGACATGGACCTTCATATCCAGCTTTTTGAGAAGAGCTGATTGGCACAATCTGAAAAGAACAGACAAAGACAGCCTTTACTTATATATTGTAGATCTTTATAGTTAACAAGTTGACTTCATATACATTATCTACACTGACCCTCAAATCATCGATCCCATTTTATAGGTGAGCAAGGTGAGGCAGGCAGAGGGAGGTGGTGCTCAGCCAATCAGTGGCTTCGCCAGGACTAACCCAAGTGTCCTGATAACAGATGCTGTGCATTTTCCACTGCTCCGTGGCTGCTGCGGGCTGCCCAGCTCTGGCACTGGTGTGATGTTTGGGCTCACTAGAGGAAGATTATCTGATGGGATTAGGGAGGTCATACTTCACCAGTTTTCTGGATGCCATGAGGCTCCTCTCTTAGAAGGATTAGCTGTGATATTGCCAGCATAAAGCAGAATTCCTCTCCTCTGCTGTTCTTGGGAATTTGATAATTCTGGATAAAGCAACCTGCACCCAGGAGTTGCAGAAATATCATCTCGTAATAATGTATCTCAGTTTGGGGTGTCTGTCTTTCCCCGAATCAGCAGCAGAGAGAGCAGGTTGATTCATGGGGCATAAATATCCACCTACAAGCCCCATTCCCAACCCATCTCCTCTCAAATGGGCATCCAGGCATTTACAGGCTGCCCTGCCTGGGCATGGTGAGGAGGAGCTGGGGGGTTGAATGCCACATGTTTTCTGGTATGTTGTGTGGTTGTGAACACAACTCAGACATTTCCCCATGTTGTCTGTAAGCTCCTTGAGGCTGGGGAGGTGGATTCCCAATTACTTCTCCTTGACCTAACACATAATAAGTGCTCAGTAAAGGTCTCTTGTGTTTCATGAAATGGGAACTAAAAATAGATCCATGTTAGGAGCATTAAAATCCACACATGAGAAGAAATTCCCCAACCCAGGACAAGTCCACAGGCCCCTTTGAGGTCAACGATTCTGATGTTCAGAATCTCCAGAATCCCATGGCAGCAGCCTCGTGAGTGGCCACCTCAGCCCTCACAGCCAGAGAAGCAGGCCTTTTTTGCCTCCTCATCTTATCTGCGTGTAACAGGCCTGTGCGTGGCATTTGAAGTTGTGAAAAATAGCTCCGTTTTCTGCCCTTTCCTAACTCGATGACAAAAATCTGTACTGCAATTTACACGATTTCTGCAGTCATAAATTCTTGTCTCTTGAGAGAAGAGGAGCTGCTTTACATTCTCTGCTTCTTCTTCCTGGGTACATTCTTGGCCTTGCAGGGCGCAGGCACAGGGCAAGGTTATAGAGTGCTCAGTCTGGGGATGAGGGTCCAGACCATTGTCATTATTATGCAAACTCATTTGAATCTTTTTGCTTATTTGAGATACCTGTGCCTTATTCTAGTCCCGTGGTTGGCAGACTGCGTGTGGTTCTTCCACAAAATATTAATATCACGGCCTGGGCGAGTCTGTTTTGAAGAAGTGGCGTTAGAAGAAGTTTAAGTTTAAAAAATGTGGCTCTCAAAGTAAATTTCCATCGTTGTACTGTTGATATTTGGCTCTGATGACTAATGAGTTTGCCGACCACTGTTCTAGTCTGTTTGACATCTTCCGTGTGCTGAGCACTATCACGTGCTCGGATAGTGAAGGCCCCTACTCTGCTCTCACAGTCCGGAAGGAGGCAGGCAGAGCAACAGAGAACCTCAGTGCGTGCAAATGCAGTGCCATTTAAGGTCCAGGATGAACACAGAAGAGGAAGGGATCACCTGCATGGAGCCAGTTTCCTGGAGTGATCAGCATGACCTTCCGAAGGAGGCAGATTCTTTAAAGGGTGAACAGAATTGATCAAACGAATAAAGGCAGAGAGAGGGATTTGGATGGGAAGAAATCACTTGTTTTATGGGATTTGTATATAAGCTATCGGGTGTAGTAATAATTAATGTCGTTTTTTAACATTTGTTTAAAATCTTGGTTGGCGTTGACTTGTATTGACATAACCTTCAAACACGTGGTATCTACAGAACGTGTGAAGTGCAATTAACAAGTTTTGCTTGAAAAAGTTTGTGTTTGGTTTGGTTTTTGTTGCAAAACTAGGGCTAAGAAGATGGCGGATGAAGAGCATATTCGGCACTGCATGCTTTACGAGTTCCAATTAGGAAGAAAAGCAAGTGAGGCTGCAAAAAACATCTGTAGTGCTCTTGGTCAAGTTGCAGTTAGATCCAGAAAATGCCAGCGTTGGTTTGAGAAATTTCGCGAGGGAAATTTTTCGTTAGATGACAAGAGTGGTCGAGGCCTTGTGTCCAATTTTGATCAAGAAGCTCTTCAAGCTCTTTTGGTGCAAAATCCTCAAATTACCCAACAAGAGCTTGCGACAACTTTAAATTGTTCACAAAAAACAATTTCCAATCAATTGCGTGCACTTGGCAAAGTCCAAAAGTTTGGAAAATGGGTTCCTCATGAGTTGACCGACAACAACCGTAATCAAAGAGTCACAATTTGCAGTTCGCTCCTCTCTCGTCAAAACCGTTTGCCATTTTTAGAGCAAATTGTTACCGGAGATGAAGAATGGGTGCTGTATGTTAATTTGAAAAGGCGGCCTCAATGGTTGGACAAAAATGAGGCTCCGCAGCCCACGCCAAAACCTGACTTGCATGAGAAAAAAGTGATGTTGTGTGTTTGGTGGAATTTTAAAGGAATTCTTCATTATGAACTTTTACCATCTACCCAAACCATTACAAGTGCAGTGTATAGTGCCCAATTGGAAAGGTTAGCCCAAGCTTTAAGAGAAAAAGAACCCGTGCTGATTAATCGGAAGGGCGTAATTCTTCACCACGATAACGCACGACCGCATACTGCAAGAATCACTGCTGAAAAACTGCGCCAGTTGGAATGGGAAGTTCTCCCTCAACCTGCATATTCTCCTGATATTGCCCCTTCCGATTACCATTTGTTTCGTTCTTTGCAAAACTTTCTTCTTGGAAAAAAATTTAATAATGAAGAATGCCTCAAAAATGCATTGACCGAATTTTTTGCATCAAAATCACAAGAATTTTACAACAGAGGGATTAAAATGCTTCCTGAGCGTTGGGCACAAGTAGTAGAAAACAACGGCAACTATATTGTTGATTAAATTTTTTGTATTGTTTAAATAAATTCGATTTAAAAAGTATTAGAAAACGACATTAATTATTACTAGACCTAATATTACAGTGGGTTAGATGGAGGAGGAACAGTTTAGAATTGCATAAGTGTGGGATCTGACTGGGAGGGGGTTGTGAGCCCTGATGGGGCCATGGAATTGATCTTACAGAAATTGAGTGCAGGGTAGGGGAGGGGGTCAGCAAAGAGTTGGGAAGTAGAGAAGGATCTGTGAGGGCAGCCTGGAGGGAGGACTGGATAAGAGTAAACTATGCAGCAGGGAGGAGTCCTTCAGCTGTGCACCTGGAGTGCAGGAGCCAGAACCCAGGGCTAGTTGCATGTTAGGTCCGGCCATGGAGGACTCCGCTACCATCCTGGAGCTTCCTCTTGCCAAGCCATCATCTATGAAAATATTTCACATGGCATTTCCTCACTAGCTTTCTTCTCTTAGAATGGTGGTTGGCAAACTCATTAGTCAACAGAGTGGCAAACTGCGGCTCATGATCTGTGGTTTGCCGACCACTGTCTTAGAGCATCACAGGATGGGATACACTTGTTAGGAGGGACAATTATGGCCCGAGAAGCTCTTCTCTAGACTTATTTAAATAGTATTGGATTTTCATGTGGAAACAGGGCCACTCAGTGCATTGGAAACAGGCTCAATAAATGGATCTGAAAACATAGACCGGTGTCCACTGTGCTGCTGGTCTGGAGTTTCCACTGCAAGATAACTTCAACATGTCATCTCTTGATGGCATGATGCAAGAGAGACACATTGATTGGTTGCCTCCTGCATGAGCCCGACCAAGGCTGGGGATTGAGCCTGCCTGCAACCCAGGTATGTGCCCTTGACCAGAATCCAACCCAGGACCGTTCAGTCCACAGGCCAAACTGGCTAGGGCAAGAGTGCTTTCATTTACAGTATTCCCCATTCTCACCCACAGCCTTAATAACAATTCTTGTGAGCTGGGAGGAAAAGAAGCAATGGTTCATATTTATGAATGAATAAATTGAGCTAGAGCAGGTGAGTAACTTAGCTGTTAAGTGCCAGAGCTGGACCTTAGACTCAGGTCTTCTGATTTCATATTTGGGTACTAAATGGTAAGACTTTACAGGTTAAAAAGTGTGTGTGTGTATGTGTGTGTGTGTGTGTGTGTGTGTGTGTGTGTGTATGTAAATGAGATGATAAGTAATGGGCAGACTCTTCAGCGGTGATGGAATTAAATCAGAGGAAGAAGAGACCATGCATGGAGCATCTAGGATTCATCCCACTGTTCACTGCTTCTTCTTCTTGGAAGCTATTAAGTTTAATTTCCTCATTTTAAAACTGAGGGATCTTGAGCCCCAAGAAGGGAAATAATGTGCCTGAAGTCATACGAGTTGGTAACTTTTTGAGTTCATGTCTGTGAAATAAACTTCAGAAGAATGTAGAAAAATGACATGGCAAGTTCAGGAGAAAGAATGGCCGGAGATGCCAATACCATGACGTTGGGAAACAGCTAAGGAAAAAGGGTGATTTATCTGGGAGGAGAGCGAGCTCAGCATAGCCATGTACTTAGATGTGCAGTATGTGGCCCCAAGGAGGACCCATCCATCAAAGTGTGGGCACGCTTGATGGATAGACTCCAGTTCACCCTCAGAAATGGCTTTCTAGGAGTGCAAGCTGTCTAAAACGGGAGCTGTTACAGTGACACGAGCTGGGGTGGGTGGGAGGTTGCAAACCTTCCTGGGGATACTGCCTAAGATTAAGGGGGAGCTGCTGGGTTAGTGAGCATGTGGCTATAAGGGAAGGCGGTGTGCTTGGAGAGCGTCTGGCCATTCCACGCACATTCCCACACACCTTGCCCTATGCATTTCTTCCATCTGGCTGTTTCTGAATTATGTTCATTTGAAATAAATTAGTAACCTAGAAAAATAGATTTAAGTGCAATTCAAGGTTGAATAATGGTCCTTTCTAACCCGGAAATTCACAGGTTCTCATTCATCATTCATTGATTCGCTAGACTATAAACTCACTCCACGTGGGACCTTGCTTGTTGTTTTATTTTTATAACATTATGTACAGTTCGTAAAATATTGCCTGACCCATAAGAGTGACAGGCCCATGGTGGAGGCAGAGGTGTAAGAAGGTGAGCTGAAGCATACATGGCCTCTTAAGACGTTGGCTCAGCGTGGGCATGCTATCAGTTCTGTCGCATTCTGGTGGCTGAAGCAAGGCAGCAGGCCCTTCTAGATTCAGGGAGAGTGGGAAAATAGACCCTACCCCCAGCGGAAAGCACTGCTAAGACCTATTGCAAAAGGCTTGTGTATAGGTGAGATGGGAGGGAACTGGGTCTAGTTTTGTAATCTATTCACACAAGTCTTCTAAGACAGACTATGACAGTCTTATATGCTCACCTATATGACTGGCCTTCTCTGGATCCTCCAACAAAAGGTAGCTCCATGATTTTGAGGGCTAGGGCTCAAGATGTTGGCAGGGAGAGAAAGGGGAATTCAGAGAAAATCAAGACCCAGGATGGAAGTAGGGGAAGAGGCAACAAAAGAGATTAAATCCCGACTTTTACTAATAGATTCTATTCTTCATCTGAAGTTGTGCAACACTGCTCTTTGGTGCATGTTGCCCACCCTAATTTTGGGATATTTTAGTCTATCTCTTCTCATTCTCTTATCCCTGGGGTGTTGTTTTTTCTTTCACCTGCAAAGTTCCCAGCAGATGGATTGAGAGTCAACTCAGGATAATGTGGCAGACATTGTGCTGAGAAAGGTGCAGATTGAGTCAAGAAAACCTCAAAGATTCAAGTCAGGGCCAGGCTACTGAATATTAGGGGATGGGAGGTTGTTGGGTTAAAACATAGAAAGGGATTCGAGGAGGCTTTAAAGGGAGAGTTCATGGTGAAGGTCCTGGTAAGTATCTATGGTTTAGAGTCTGTGAGGTCCATGAGGGTGGAGATTGTCTGTTTTGTTCATTTATGTGGGTCTGTTCATACACAGGGCAGGTGATCATTAAATATATGTTAAACAAGTAAAGGTCTGTGCTGAATAAATGGATACATATATAGATGTCTGAGGGGTCCTGGTTAAGGTCAGGAATGAGAGCTGTTTTCAGTTTAGGGAATTGTTAAGAGCTTAAGTTTTGGGGCCTTGCTCAGTTTAAATATCAGCTCAACCAGTTATTGAGCACAAACATTGTTTACTAGTTCTGACCTTCAGTTTTCTAATCTATAACAAAGGAGACAATAAGAGTGACCTAACGGTTCTTTATATGCAGGGAGACAGCACAAACAAACTGTAGTGCCCAATAGCAATCATGAGGAGTTCTTGACAATTGGCACCCATTGTGATCCTTGTTGGAGTGGAGGAGTGTGGTGTGGTTTAGATGGAAGTGAATCACCCAGACACAGAGCCTTATAAGGGCCACCAACCCCTCAGGCCTGGAAGAACTGATGTGAGTCTGTGCTACTCTTTTCCAACAAAGACAACAAAATCACCCATAAAAATGTTATTAGCAACACAACAGCTTTTGCTTTTTCAAAGCCCCAGATGCTATACTTTCCCATTCAGTACTACACAAAGCCTTTGTTTCCATGGTTTTCCATCTCTGGTCCTTTGAGTGTGAGTGGGGGCAGGGACTGGTGAGGGGAGGAGGGACACATGGGAAATAATTGGGCACTAGTGGGTGAAATTTCACTCCCTCCATATTTGGAACCAAGCAGGCTTCCAGCCCATGTTGAAGGGACAGCTGCATGGGCTCAGCCAAATCACATTGTCTAATTCTGGTGACAACACATCCCATAATAATTAAGTGCCTTTGAGATGATAGATTTCATTGATCTGTTTTTTCCCAGGTGCTACTCAATGTACAACCCAGGGCTTCTAACCCTAATCCCCCTCTGGTGATGGTCATCAGTCTTTATAAGGTTGTACACCTGGGGCATTTACCTCTGGCACTTGTTTCACTTATCTGTTGCTGTGTAACTAATCCCCCCTCCCCCACCTCAATGTAGAAAAATAACAAGAATTTATTTTTCATGACTTGGAATAACAGACAGGCAGGACTTAGGTAGGCAGTTCTGCTTATTCGGGCTTGAAAATCCAAGATGGTTTCCTTTACATGAGTTTGACTCAGCGGAGATCCTAGAATAGTGGAGGGCTAACAAGGCACATCTCTCTCTCTCCGTTCAGTGTCTGCAGAGTGGTCAGGTTTTTTGAGATGGAAGCTCAGGATTCTCAGAGGAGAATCACAGGAGCTTTCTGGTCTCCAAGAACCTAGACCCCACATTGGCACAGTGTCACTCCCCTCACACCCTGTTGGCCAAAACAATTCACAAAGCAGCCCGAGGGAAGGAAACATGGACTCCGTGTTTTAATGGGAGGAGTGTCATGTATATGCAGGGGCATAAAGAACTGTCAGTGACCTTGGTATAAGAACACCCCAGTCCTCCGTTTTCTGCATTTGTCATCTCCAAGGCCAGTCTTGCTTTCAGTTGGATCTAAATCAGTCCTTGCTGATGAATCACTTTATGGCCCTTGAGGTCTCACCTTTAATGAACATTGTATAATCTCTTCAGTCCCCTCATTTGTAGCAAATCAGGTGGAAGTCCATCCAGGGGAAGGCACACAGCGGGGCAATAGTAATGGGGCTGGAACTGACACCTCCCGACGCCACATTTCGTGGCCTTGCAGTTCTGCAGTATCTTGTGAAAGACTGCAAGTCAATGGAGTTCCAGAAATAGTCTCCAGTAGAAGGAGAAATGTATGGGGCCTCAGGTCTCCCATAAGACTACTTTTTGGTCTTCTGATAAGATTGTTCATTGCAGCCTGAGGCTACCGAACTTTCCTGGTTCCCTGGCATGGTTGACAGTGGCCCAGGATGCTGGTTGAGTTCAGTTGACCCTGGGAGTGGGAGATAGGCTTCAGGAACATGGTTCTGTGAGTTCTGAAGAGGGGAGGGTGGCAGTGCCTTCTTAGAGGCAAGGTGGGACTCCTTGCTGAGATAGTGCCCAGGATAGGCCCACACTGGTTCTCAGAAACTACTAGGAAGTGTAAATGGTGTCCCACCCACATTTACACCCACCCGAGTCTCCTATCAGAGCACTAAATGCACCCTAACAATCTTTCCCCTTGTCAGACTTCCTGTAGGGCTGTGAGCTCCCTAGGGCAGGGCCAGCCACAGTTGTGTTCAACTCTGGACCCTGAGTGTGCACCTCAGAGCAGAAGCTAAATAAGTGAAGGAGAACAACTCCAAGTAACAATTTTTCAGGGGCATTTGAACCGTGGCAAGTCCAACGAATGAGCAGTAACCCAAGAGGGAAGTCAGGTTTCTGTGGGCAGGATGCTGAGGCTGAGTAGGACTCACTTGCTTGAGAGTCTCCATAAACACTCCTGCATACATCCTTGGACACTTCTCCACCCCAGAAACAAATGACTCTGTGGGAGGTTGTGTCTGTCCGGGCCTCCCCTGGGGAAGTGGGACGGAGAAGGAGGCAGGCAAGCCTCGACTTCCCTTTCCGAGTCTCCACCAGCTTCCTCCATCTGAAGGCCTGTCATGTCTCTCCGTGAAGATGCAGGTGGGCTGCAGGAACAGGGATTGCAGCTTGTCCTTCTCATCAGCCCTGCCCAGAATGCTTGACCCCTTTTTCCTCCCTGACCTCTGCCCTGCTTCTGAACCACAGACACATCCTGTTTGCAGCCTTGAAGATTAAGGATGGATATTTCACTTTTTAGTTTTATCATTCTTGCTCTTCCTTCCTGCTTCGTTGGAATGATGTTACTGGCCCAAAATACTGTATGTAAACGATGCTCTGAGGCCCATCTGGAAGCCCAGACTCTCCGGGGATATAATTATGCTAAGCGACACTCACGAGGGACAGCACGACTGAGCGTCCACCTGGGCATGTTCTGGCAGCAAATCTTTCCATTCTTTCGAGGGGACTGGCTGCTGTGCTTCAGGCCTTTTCCTTCGTGTGTGTGTGTGTGTGTGTGTGTGTGTGTGTGTGTGTGATTCAATGATGTGGCCCACTTTCATTTTGTGTGAGCTGTTGTGATAATGTATTGCACCTTTGTGTTCCCTCAGCAGGGAGGGGATGCGGGATGCATCGCTTTGGAATTATAAAAGGTCATCCATAACCAAAGAGAAAGTGCCTCTGAAAGACACTGCACTGTGTGCCTCTCCATCCGGGACTTAGGCCTTGACCCAGGTTTGCTTTCACAACTGGACTGGAGGCTGGACTGAGGGCATTGGGCTCTCTGTGCCAGCCTTGTCCAGGCGCACAGGGCTCAGGGATCAAGCCCAGGAGTCAAGCTGCGCCATGCTTTGGCCCATTCTGCAAGAAGTCTCTTAGTGCCAGAAAGCCTTGTATTTTCTTCTGTGTGCAGAAACTAATAGCCCTCGCCCTGCTTGTCTACAGAATGCTCCTGAGAAATCATTGAGCTATTGAAGGTGAAAGTGTTTTGTGTTTATTCAAACAAACATTTGCTGAAGGCCCACTCTGTGCATAGATTTAATGGAGTTCTTACCCTTGTGGAAATCACAACCTTGCAAACTATAAATGACGGAGCACAAAACAAATGCAGAGTTGTAGGTATATATACAGTTGAATTCATTTTGCGTATGCAGGACTGGGAAATTCCTGCCAACCCCAAAGTATCCAGGTATCCACTTCTGGCCACACAGCCTCATACACCCCTTTTTACTAGCTCCCAATCCTATCTTTGCTCCACCCCCATCTCCATCCCACCTCATCCCCAGCCACTTCCCTCCACTGCATTCTCCTTTGCAGTCTTCTTTTAGCTCCATTCAACATTGCCCTTTATCATGCACTGCTATAATCACTTTTTAAAAATGAACTTATTTATTAACACATAGCATATGCACAGAAAATGGAGAAATCATAAGTCTGTAGCTTAATGCATTAGCACAAGGGGACACAGCCATAAAGGAACCACCTGGATCCAGGAATCCAGTATCACCAGCATCCCAGGTGCCCCGCCACACTCTGGCCATCATTCCCTCCCTTCTCCTGAAAGTCACCACTCCCCTAACGCCTACCGCTACAGGTATGTTTTCAGACCTATTTTTAAGCTTTCTATATCTGGAATCATATGCTTTGTATTCTCTTGTCTCTAACTCACTTTGCGCTTTCTTATTTGTGAGAATGGTCCGCGTTGTTGCGTGTAATTGCTGCTTGTCTGCTGTCGTTACTATATAGCATTCTCTTCTGTGGAAGTACTGATGTTTATTTATTTATCTGTTGATGGACATTTATACTGTTTCCACTTGGAGGCTATTATGAATAAAGATGCTGTAAGTGTTCTTGTACATGTTTTGAAAAAACAGATTTGCTGAATTATAATTGGTATAAATTACCATTAAACTGCACAAATTTGAAGTGCACAATTTGACAAGCTTTACCACATAAATTATTTCTATATATATAAATCAGTATATACGTGATTTATATATATATATATATATATATATATATATATATATATATATATATATATATATATACACACACACACACACACACACACACACACACACATACATATACACTGAATGGCCAGATTATTATGACTTTTGTAGGCAAATTAGCCATACACTGCATCATATGGGATATGGAAGCTGAAGGCCTGTTCGAACACCTTTGCTGTCTGCAGTTACCAAGATAAAACGTCTCCAATTTGCACAGGAACACAATGATTGGACAGTCGAGCTTTGGAAAGAGTCATGTGGTCCGATGAATCACATTTTCAGTTGCATCATGCAGATGGCTGAGTGAAAATTTCGCAGAAACAGCATGAAAGCATGCTCCCCACATGCATGAGTACAACTCTTCAAGCTGGTGGGGGCAGTGTTATGTTTTGGGACATGTTTTCCTGACATGATTTAGGCCCTTTTATTCATGTGGAACAACGTCTGAATAGCACAACATACCTAAGTATTGTTGCTGATCAAGTTCATCCTATCATGTTGATGGCGTATCCCAATGGAGATGGCTTCTTCCAACAAGACCATGCGCCATGCCATGGTGCTTGTATTGTGCAGGAGTGGTTTCAAGAACATGAGGGAGACTTTTTCTTGCTTAGGTGGCCCCCACAATCATTAGATCTCAATCCAGCTGAACATTTGTGGGACGAAGTTAAAAGAGTCATTAGGCAACTGGTTCCACAACCATCAAATCTCACAGAACTGGACATTGCTATTCAGGCATGGTGCGGTATCTGATTCCTCACATCACATTTTAACATTTTGTGGAGTCAATGCCAAGAAGAATCGCTGCAGTATTGAAGGCAAAGGTGGCCCAATGAAGTACTGATGGGGTGGTCATAATAATCTGGCCACTTAGTGTATATGTGAGTGAATGAGTGAGTGAGTGTGTGTGTGTATAAAAACCATCACAGCAATCAGGAAAGTAAACACTCAGCCCCAAAAGTTTCCTCATTCCCTTTGTTGACCCCTCCCACCTGCCCATTCCATGTTCCACCTCCATTGCCAAGCAACTTCTGACCTGCTTTCTGTCACTGTGAACTAATTTGCACTTGCTAGAATGTTATATAGATGTAATCCTATGTGTGCTGCTGTTGTCTGGATTATAGCACTCAGCATAATTATGTTGAGACCTATTTCTGTGGATGTGTGTGTTAATAGTCTGTACTTTTAAATTGCAAAATAGTGTTCCATTGTCTGGATATACCACAGTGTGCTTGTCATTCACATGCTGATGGATATTTGGCTTGTTTCTTGTTTGGGACTCTTACCTATAAAACTTCTGGGACTCTTCCTATACAAGTCCTCTGGGGACATTAACTTTCATTTTTATTAGGTAAGTACAGAGGAATGAGAGGGCTGGGTCATACAATAGCGGGGTATGTGTCCATTTTAAGAAACTACTAAATTGGTTCTGAGGGGGTTGCACCATTTTATATGCCCACCAGCAAAACACGAGTGTTCTTGTTGATCCCCGTCCTCACCAGCACTTGTTACTTGGTCTTCTTGATTTAAGACATTTTAGTCACTGCGCCGTGGAATCCCACTGTGGCTCCCCTGGATTCTCCAATGACTAATGCTGAGCAAAGGATCGTGTCTGTGAATGAACAGTTGGGCAGATATCAGTTGAATATATGTCTAGGAGAATAATTCTTTGGTCATAAGGGACACGATCAGATGTGTGCTGAAAGGGGTCCGCCAGCAGATGGACTAGCGGGAAAATGTTGACCGCAGGACAGGACAACACTTAGGAGAATGGAGCATTTATTCTTTTTTTTTTTTTTAAATAAATTTTTATTGTTCATATTATTACAAATGTTCCCCCCCCCCCCATTGCTCTCCTCCACCAGGTTCCCACTCCACCCTCTGCCCTTTCCCCACCCCCCCATTTTCTTCATCCATAGGAGCACAGTTTATGTTCAGTCTCTTCCCACATCCTCCTCTCCCCTTTCCCCCAATAATCGTCAGTTCCCTCCCCTTCCATACCTCTGATTCTATTATATTCAACAGGAGCATTTATTCTTTTCTTTTGCTTGTTCTCTTTTGTGCCTTGCATCTCAATCAAATGATAAGCTCCCAAGACGCAGTAAAAAGCATTGCAGTTCATTGTCTCCCCCTGCCTCCCCAAGGACCTGGCACTTATTGGGATGTGGAAAGGACTAAGCTGCTTGGAGGATCACTGTGTGCTATGTGTTTCTACATTTCTTATATCATTTGGAGGGGCAACTTATAAGGCATCATAATATCCCCATGCCACAGCTGAGGCTCAGGCAAATGAGCAGTTCTCCAGGGACTCAGAGTTAGAATCAGGGGACATGGAGTTCAGAATAAGTCTGTGTGATGTCAGATTCTCATTCTCCCTATCACACGCCTTGTCCATCTTTGCCCAAGCTGCCTCTGGAGTGACTGAGCAGAAGTGCGTCTGAAGACTCTGCTGAGGGCAGGCATTGTGACTGTTAGCTTCATGCTCCAAGGCTCTCCTGGCCATGATGATTGGAACAGAATTCCAGAAAGTCATACCAGTATAGATAGAACTTGGATCCTTAAAGACTGTCTTGTAAAGTCTTATAAACTCTCCTGTTCATCTTCCCTTAGACTCAGCAGAACACCATGAACTCCCTCCCTACCCCCTGTCAGAGCCCAGCTTCTAGCTTTGTGCTTCACATATGGTAAATCCATGTGGTATTTGTCCTCATTGTAGGTCTCTGTTTTCCCACTTCCCCGTTAGCTCCAGCTGCCTCTTGGAGGGACCAGCATTTGAATCTCAGCCATGTCATATAGTGGTTGCGTGCCCGTGTGCACATTACCTAATCTCTCTGATGCTCTGTTCTGTCATCTGTAAAAAGATGAAAATAGTAGTAAGCTTCCTCCTTGGATAATTGTGGCAGTTGCACAGTGAGTGGCTAATGGTATGTTTTTGTTACCATCGCTACGTTAGGTGATTATTCCTCAAGCCAACTTGCTGCTTCAGTTTTGACAGAAACTAGCTAATTCTGGAAGGTTGAGAGGTGTGACGGCGGGAGACAGGAGTTGACAAAACTGCACGTCGCCCCTGAAGCAGTTCGAGGTTCACAGTTCTCACCTGTAGCACCATGTGATGGAGAAAACTCAGGCTGTGAAGCCCAACGATGATGGCTTTGCTACCTGGTAGCATTATGAACGTGGGCAAGTCACCTTATTTACTCTAAGTCATGGCTTCCACCTCTGTAATGGGCAGATGGACTGGTTGATGATTAAGTGAGGACACAAATTCAAGATATCCACCTACATTGTCTCCAGCCCACAGGGAGCCCTTGATAAATGTTTGTCCTACCACCTGTCCTCATTAGTCTACTTTGATAAAATAAAAACGTTAACTCATATAGTAGATATTCATAAATATTGAATGGATGAATGGGTGGATGGATGGACAAAAATGGCTGAAAGTGGAGTTGAAGAAGGGTATATAGATTGTGAGGAGCAAAGCAGAAATCTATGAAATCCTGGTTACCCAATTACAATGTGACCTCTTTCTTGGGCTTCTATGCAGCATGCTCATTAAAAGTCCTCACAACTTTCATGCCATGAGGCGTGTGTTTGAAAAATGCCGTTGTCTCCTTTTCTAGGCCCTTTGCAGGTAGATGGTGGTGGTGAGGCATAGGCATGAAAGGAAGAGCTAAATGCGTGGAGCTCGGATCGGGGGGAAGCCATGTTCTGGGCCAGGCAACCTGGTGCACTGGGGAATGAGAGCAGGCTTATTACTGCTTAGTGGACTTGGGGAAAATTCACCTGTTTCTCTGTGCCTCAGCTCTTGCATCTTAAACATGGGATGATCATATCTGCCTGGTATGATCTGTTTTGTAGTGTTCTCAGGATGTTCTAACAAAACACCATAGACTGGGTGGTTTAAATAAAGGAAATGTATTTCTCACAGTTCTAGAGACTGAACACACAAGATCAAGGCCAGCTGTGTTTTTAATAAGAGCTTTCTTCCTGGCTCCCAGATGGCTGTCTTCTTGCTGAGTCCTTGCAAGACAGGGAGAGAGAAAGATACCTTGTAAGACTGGGAGAGAGATATCATTGCTATCAGTTATTAACATAGTTGTATGGATTAGGGTTCTACCCTTATGACCTCATTTAACCTTAATTACCTCTGAGAGAGCCTCTACCCTGTCTCCAGATAGAGTCACAACTGGGATTCGGGCTTTAGCATGTACATTTTTGGGAAACACAATTCAGTTTATAGCACAGGGAATAGTCAGGATTATGAAGAGCGATACCCATGCAGGTGGTGGTAGGGGCCATCTCTTTAATAGCCTGACAGTCTTAAGACATTCCTCAGGGTATCCACTCATTTATTTAACCAAGACTCATTGAGTTTCTACTTTGTGCCAGGCACCATTGCAGA
Organism: Pipistrellus kuhlii; assembly: GCF_014108245.1. NCBI lineage: Eukaryota > Metazoa > Chordata > Mammalia > Chiroptera > Vespertilionidae > Pipistrellus > Pipistrellus kuhlii. The sequence goes on along the minus strand of NW_023425527.1, from coordinate 5,864,957 downwards.
CAGTGGGGTGGCAACAGTAGAGAAAACAGACAAAAACCCTGATCTTCATAGAACCTATCCTTCTAGAATATAGACAGTAAAAAGTGGGCAAGTAGAACATATAATGTATAAGATGGGAGAAAGTGACATGGAAGAAAATAAAGTGAGAATAGTGAGGCATAGTTTACATCTTAAGTGCTCAGGGTGTAAATCCTATTTGAACAAAGACTTTGAGACTTGAGGGGAGAAGGTGAGCCGTGTGGCTACCTGGGGAGAAGTATTCCAGGCAGAGGGTCGAGCCTATGCAGAGTCTCTGAGGTAGGAGACTACTGGGTGTGTTTGAGGAACAGCCAAGAGAGCTGAGCAGCCAGAGCTGAGGGAGTGATGGGGAGCGTGGTAGGAGAGAGAATCAGAGAGGGGCAATCCAAGGAGAGGACTTGCTCTCCATGTGCTGAGATGAGGACAGGGCAGCAATGATGAGACGTGTGGATGCATGATTCAGAGGAGCAGGAGGAGATTTCATTTATTCCCTGAAGATCTCTGCTCGTCTCTAGGAACACTTGTAGGAGCCTGTTCTCATCTTCTCCCAAACCCCTTCTGACATTTTTGTGACTCTAGCCATCTCCTCCCATGAAGCTATAGTTCATGGCTGCTGGTGGGGAAACGTGTTCCTAGTAGAATATGTAAATGAGCTCGCATCCATGCATTAGTAAAAGAGTAAATCTGCTGCTGGAAGCGAGCGAACATGTGTGAAGCAAGATTAACTCAATGAAACACCATCACACACCAGTCAGACTAGGAGCTCGTTGAGTGCAGGGCTGAGGTTTGGGACACCTCTGTGCTATCAGTTACTAACATAGTTCCTAGGACAGTATAGGCTTTGAAAACGCATTTGCTGAGAAACATAATCTCTCTACGAGGCTTACATTAGGAAAGCAAAGAAAGGAGAGGGCATTCTCTGGAACAGCAGCACTCCACGGTCCCCTTAAATGGAAATGAGGCACGCTGCAGTGCAGAAGGCGCTGACAGTCTGCAAGATAAGTAGTATCTGAGCTCAAATAATATACAGCCGGTCCTTAGGGCCCCGAGGGAGTGACAGATAAAGTGCTTGGGCTGGTCCAGGAGGGGAAGATGAAGTCTGACTGTAGGAATCACGGAAGCTTTCTTCAAAGAGGTTGGCTCTGGAATGAACAGAGGGGAAGGAGTGTCTGTCGTAAGAGTCTGACACGTGATGGCCTAAAACCCATGGCAATGTAACCAGGCAAGACTGTCCACAGAGATGGTTGGCAAAGTGGAGGTGGGCGCGCAGGGGTGTTGAGACGTTGGAGGCTGGGGGTAGTAAATGGCTGATACCCAGTTCTCCTCGGACAAGCTGCTTCACCCATGGGAGGGAAGCAGGAAGCTGGGCGAGGCAGCATCTACCACTGCCACCGTTTTGGAGTCGGATTGCGTCCTCACCATTCTTATTTTTGCTTTGTCACTTTGAGCATCAGGCACAGGCAATCATTCCAGGGTTCTTATTAATATTTCATCGGAGCACTTCTGTTTTCCCCTTAAACATGTATTTAGAGTGGGTTGCCACATTCCTGGGTAGTTTTATTAAATCCAGAGGCCACTTTTCTTTTTTACAACTGTCTGCTGCTTTGATTTTTTTGAGGGAAATCAATAGGGAGAAAGGGGTGGCTGAAATAGAAATTTGCTTTATAGCAAAATATCCAGGAACTCATCTATTCATTTTTAAATGGGAGAAGAGCTTCAGTTGTACAAATAATCAGTCTGTGTGTGTGTGTGTGTGTGTGTGTGTGTGTGTGTGTTTGAATGAAGGGAGAGCTGCGTGGAGCCACTCCCTCCAGCGGCAGAGCTTGTTTCCCTGCAGCCTGTGCACCCCGTTGGATATTCCCCACACACTGGGTCTCTCTCATCTGGGTTTGAATCCCAACTCAGCTTATCCCTCAACCTGTGCCTTGGAATGGATTGTTCCCCCTCTCCAGGCCTCAGTTTCCTTGTCTACAAAGTAAGGTAGATTGGCCCAAATGCTCCTGAGGTCTCATAGGCATCTGGCATTCAGGGAGTTGATAGATACTGAGAAAAAACTTGACTTTGGACCGCAAAAGCCACAGAGAAAAAGTAAAAAAAAATAAAAAATCATTTAGATCAAAGACAGCACATGCGAAACAAGGAAACTAATGAAAGAACTGCTTGTATCGAGTTAGCAGTGAGAAGGAAAACGATGACCAGGCTGTTTTTTGGAAACCTTTCCAACTCGAGATGAACACAAACCCCAGATCGTGAGGAGCCTGCCCTGGGTCTGGTTTGGTCCTCGCTGCGGGAGTGACACTCTGAGGCGGGGAGGGCTGTTCGCTCCTCCTTTCTAAGGCAGAGCACGGATGGTCAGGGCGGGCCAGGCTGCCTCCTGCTCCCCAAACCGCCAGGCATTTCCAGAAGCAGAATTAACTTCATGCATGGCTGGCAGCGGCACCTTTCCCAGCCGCAGGGCTCCGGTTCTCGTCAAGACTGCAGAACAGAGGGGCTGCTGTTGGGAATACACACCTTGACGTGGAGTTCGAGGGTGAAGGTGGCTGGGAGGAGGGCTGCCTTCCATCCACTGCAGAAAATACCTGCAAGCGGTTATTGGTTATTGCAAGGCTCTAAATCCAGTAGTTAACAGTGGCCACCATCAGCCACCAGCGGCTAAGCCTTTCCTGTGCACCGAGCCCTCATCAGTGGACCTTTGCAGAGATGAACTCTAGCTCTCAGAATTCTGTGAGAGCAAACCCATTTATCATATTTGGACACCGATGCTGAAAGGTGAAGCCTCTTAGACAAAGCTGTACATCTGGTGTGACCGACACGATCCTGGTGATGAGGGCGGCAGCGTTTTCTAGTCACACAGGCTTGGATACTCTCCGAAGCCCTTTGAGATGTACCATTTTGATGATGTACACGAGGGCAACATTTTTATTCCTATTTTATTGATAAGCAAACTGAGGCCTGGCGATGCTAAATGCCCAGCGCCTGTGGTTAAATGATGAGCAAGTCAGGTCTGAAACTCAAATCTGACTCCTTGTCTCCTACACACTATCTTCATAACTGTCTTACTTATAATTAACGATGGGATATAATCTATTTGATAAGAAAAGCATTTTCCTATCACACAAAGTTTTAGGGCTGGAGAGAACTTTAGAGATCATCTAAAGGAGGAGTTGGTCATCTGAGGCGTGAGGAGGGACTCAGTGGGCCCGGGTCTCTGTGCCTCACTCAATAATGAGAATGGACTCTGGGCAGTGCAGTCTGCGATCGAGGAGGCTTTGGGATTGTCTAGTGCATGGGTGTCTGGGCGTACCCAGTAGTGCTGGTACACAGTGGGTGCTCTGTAAATGTTGGTGGAATTAATCAGGCTATTTTTTTAAAAATATATTTTTATTGAATTTAGAGAAGAAGGGAGAGGGAGAGAGATAGAAACATCAATAATGGTAATCTTTGATCAGTTGCCTCCTGCACGCCTCCTACTGGGGATCGAGCCCACAACCCAGGCATGTGACTGGGAATTGAACTGTGACTTCCTGGTTCAACCACTGAGCTATGCCAGCCAGGCCAGATTTTTTCTTTCTTTTTTTTTTTTTTTTTTTTTTTTTTTTTTTAATATTTTACTGATTTTCCACAGAGAGGAAGGGAGAGGGATAGAGAGCTAGAAACATTGATGAGAGAGAAACATCGAGCAGCTGCCTCCTGCACACTCCCTACAGGGGATGTGCCTGCAACCAATGTACATGCCCTTGACCAGAATTGAACCTGAGACCTTTCAGTCCACAGACTGATGCTCTATCCACTGAGCCAAACCGGTTTTGGCAAGGCCAGATTCTTAAAAGTATCCGTGATGCCCAAAAACTATGAGTGTGTGCAAGGGCGGCACTGGGTCTCAGAAATAATCTCGTCAGCTTTCTTACCTTCCAAATGCAGACCTGGAGGCCAGAGGATGCAGGGTACCAGCCTGGGTACCCCTGGGGCAGAGCGGGGTCTGGGAGCTGGGTCTCAGTCTTCTGCGGGGCGTCACCCCTGAGCGTGTGCAGCCCTTTCCATGTGGCTCCCAGGGCCTGCTGCTGTGAGAACAAGGTGCTGTCCACTGGAGACCTCAGAGGCCACCCGTTGACCAGCTTGGAATGGCTCATCTTCAGCAAGTCTTTCTCCTCCTCACAAAGGGAAGAAGCTAAAGTGCTTGAGAAAAGAGTCTCTTAAGTAGGTTAAACACTCCCCCACTCCCCAGCCTCATTTACACTATTTATTTGCTCAGTGGACTGTGACTTCCTGGATAGTACTCAGGTAAATTGCAGCCCTCTCTAGGTGTGAATGATTCTGAGCCACAAAACACTGGGGCCTGAAATCACACCAGTGCTGTGTGGCACTGCCTGGGCCTAGAGGGGCCTCGGGCCTGCACTGGGTGCATCCCTTGCCTGGCCGGGACCTGAGCTGTCTTGGGTGGGTTGGGGGTTACTGCAGGTCCAGCCTGTGAGGAGACGGGCAGAATTTCTGGGAAACGAAGAGTTTCTCTCCTCACTCCAGCCATTTCTCTTCTGTCAGAGCCCTAATGAGCTTTTAGTGCCAGAAGGGAGAGCAAATGGAAGGAAAACAGCCCAGAGTTGCTAATGCGATGGACACTCACCATGCAGCAGGCGCCCCCGCCCTTGGGCCACCATCCGACTCATGGAATAAAGAGGAGAGAGAGAGAGAGAAAAATCCCAACAAGGTCCTTTTAACTCTAAAGAAGGGAATTCTCTACGATCCTTTTGTTCAGGTTTTGGGGATTGGAGTTAGTAGCCCTTTCTGCCTCATTAGCCGCTAAGTCATGCTGAGATGAACAAGAGATTGCCAAAGACCAGGATGTTGGGGATGGCATGGAGTTGGCAGGGGAAGCCGATGGCAGTGGTGACAGTGACGATGGTGGTAGGGTGATGATGGAGATGGTGGCATGTGGAGGGAGTGGTGGAGGTGGTGTTGACATTGGTGGGAGTGGGGACAGTAATGGGTGGGAGTGATGGCAATGATGGCTTGATACCAGGTGATAGTAATTTGATGGCCATGATCCTGTTAGTAGGCTGATGGTAACTGTGTTTGTTTCCTTTTGCTATGCAATGGATCACCACGTAGCAACTTAACACGCATTTTATATCTCGGGTTCTGCGGGTCAGGAGTCTGGGAGGCCCCCGTGGTGTCCTCTGTCCCACAACTCGGAGACCAGGGTGCTGGCAGGGCCGCACTCCTTACTGGGGGCTCTGGGAGGAATGTGTCCAGGCTCCTCTGTCGTGCTGGCTGAATCCAGTTCCTAAGGTTGTAGGACTGGGCTCCCACTTCCCCCTGACCGTCAGGCGGGGCTGCTCTTTGCTCCTAGAGGCACTTGGCACCTCTTCTCGCCTTTTTCCATATCAGTCCCACAGCAGTGGCAAGTTGCCTCTCTCCCCCGCCTCAGACCTCTCTGCTTTGCCTCCTGCGACATCTCTCTGAGCCGGCAGACCGACTGGAGGAAGTTCTCTGCTCTTCCCTGGGACCCACTGGGTCCCCCTGGACAGTCCGGGGAGAGCTCCCTGTTTTGAGGTCTGTAATCCTCATTGCATCAGCAAGACCCCTTTGCCAGGTAGTTTATTCACAGGTGCTAGGGATTAGGGCTTCGGCATCCTTGGGGGCAGTGTTGTGTAGTGATGATGATGGTAGTGGTGGCAGTGCATAAGCCCTCTCACTCTGACAAAGATGTCACCAGATCAGGCTCACATTGGCTCAGGGGCTGAGCCTGGAGGGGGCCCAGCACTAGGACACATGACTGGCTAGTGAGGACTGGGTTTCAGGTCGTAGAGATGGGTAACCATGCTGGAGGACATGAGGAAGGCAGCCATACTTCTTACCTTTCCAAATCCTCATGTACTACACTTTGCCCCGCCCTCCCACCCCGGGTTATTTGTTCCCCATCTGTCTCCCTCCCTGCAAAGTATTCTCTAAGCTCCTGAGGACAGAGATGGCTGTCACTCCATCCTTCCTCATAGCTTTGAGCTCAGAGATTGCTCTTAGTGTAGAGAAGAGGATGGGGAAGGTACAGCTGGTGAGTGTGACTGTGTGCTAGCCATCTTCCTATGTTTTATCTAACTGAGGTGTGCGTCATGATGCCTACCTTACCCCTGAGGAAACCGAGGCACAGGGAGGTTGTTACTTGCCAAGCATGCACGGCTAGTGAGCTGTGAGGCGAAGGTATAAGCCCAGCCTGCATTTGGCTCTGCAGCATCGTGCTGACTCTCACTGCAGATGTTCAAGGGAGCCCAGCCCCAGCTGACGGATGGAGAACGGGGAGCACACCCAGAGTGCACCCTCACCTCACTGCTGTTCCTCTTGCTGATCTGGGCTGTGAGATTGTGTGCAAGGTGGGCCGTGCTAGCTCTCTTCCTCGGCAACTGAGTCTGTCTGTGCATTTATTTGTTTCAGCCTGTTTTAGGTAGCTTTTCTCCAGGCTTAATACATGAAGCAAACATCGTGTTTGGCTGTGGGTCCTGGGAGAGGGAAAGAGATGGAAACGAGGTTTAATCAGTCACTGTTATTCCCACAGAAGGCTGTGTGTGTGTGTGTGTGTGTGTGTGTTTGTGTGGCCCTACCTCAGCCAGCTGCCACTGTTGTGCCTGCCACTCAGAGAGCCCATGTCCCTCATCACCGCAGGGCCTGCTGAGAGGTTGATTACCCTCCAGGCTCCAGCATCCCTTCCTTGTCTGTAGGTCCCAGCCTAACACCCACGTCCAGCATACTCCCCATTTCCCCACCCGTCATCTTCAGAGAGCGTGTTGCAGACCCCAACATGTCAAAGATGAAAGGTACATTGAAAACTATCTTTGCTTTTTTAAAAATCGGTTGAAATGAAGTTATTATTATTGAAGACCAGAGATCTGTTTTCATAGATACTCCATTGTGGAAAAAACACACAATTGAATTGTATACTTTAAATTCAATTGGTGAGCTACAGGGTATGTAAATTGTACCTCACTGAAGTTGGTAAAAATAAAAAGATCCCACATAGGAGAGATTGAAATTGGAGCTGCTCTGATTGGATCAGAGCAGGCCTGGATCACTCCTGACGCCCTCCTGTCCCCCAAGATTCCAGGCTTCATTTTATTACTATGGAAACTGGGATCCAAAGTTGGAAGGTGGGGTGCCCATGGTCATACTGTCAGGTAAAGACTGAGCCTGGTCTAGAAGGTGTGTTATGTGGTTCCTTTCCCTCAAGTCAGGTGATTCCCTGGTAAGGGGGGTGGCACAGGAGGCCAATGAAACCTGGAGAAACCTGGAGAGGAGAGGGGCTAAAAGGTTCAATGTTAAGAACTCATGGCCTCAGGGATTTCTCCAGGAATACTTGCTCCATAGATGAGGCCAAGGCACCTGAGCAGGTATGGGATTCTGTGCAAACTGGGCTGGAGGGGACAAGCGATGATGAGTTCTATGGGAGATACACCCCCAAGACCTACTTTACCCACCACAGAGCGCAGCTCAGCCACACTCCTCAACTGGCACCCCGGGCGGTGGCCCACAGGGCCGGCTGACAGAAGTTGATGACATCTGAAGATCTAGGATGCCAAAGCAGTTGGAGTGAAAGGGCTGCCAGCGGGACTGAGCTACTCATTTGTTCATTCATTCATTTAACATATTTTTTAAGCCAGATCTACCTTGTCCTGTGGCCCAGGGACCACTGGATACCGGAAAACAGGGCAAAACACACTGACAAAAACAATGACCTTGGTCATGCACACTGCAATTGTGCTGATAACATGAAAACAGTAGATTAAATATGGCCACAGATTCTTTGCAAATTCTCTCATCTCAATGCGAGAGCGCCTTCCCCATCGCTTTGGTCTGGGCTGGCTTTGTGATGTGCTTTGACCAAAAAGTGTGGCAGGAGCAACACATCCTGGAGTTGAGGCCTCGAGAGTCCTTGCAGCTTGTATTTTGTTCCCCTGGAGCAGGGGTCCTCAAACTTTTTAAAGTGGGGGCCAGATTACGGTCCCTCAGAGAGCTGGAGGGCCGGACTATATGAACTACTAATTCCTACTGTAACACCTCGGCTGCACTCACTGCCCAAAAAACCTGGCGGGCCGGATCAGACTCCTCTGCGGGCCGCATGTGGCCCGAGGGCCGTAGTTTGAAGACGCCTGCCCTGGAGCCTGGAGTCCACACCAGGAAGCAGTCTGAGATGAAAAGACCGTAAAGTGAGGAAAGTCCAGCAGCCTCCACAGTCCCAGCTGAGCCCAGGCCCCAGGCAACCTCAACCACATGCAGCTGCCTGAGCGAGCCGGCTTAGCGCCGCCCAGCCAGCTCCTGGGACCACCGCACACGATAAGCCCCGTCGTAGCTCCTGTGTTTTGAAGCGGGTTGCAGCATAGCAAGAGATAACGGAAACAATGAACTACATTCCAGCTTTCCTTTTTATCCTGGCTAAAGCGTTACACCTCCTGATAAATATCTTAGGCTCCATAAATATAGAAATTTTTATCTACCAGGGGTCCATCCTTCCATTTATTTAAAAGTAATATATATAGACACGGGACGGATATTCAAACACTCAGGAAGATAGAAAACAAAAGTCCAAGTTGTCTTCCCCACCTGGACCTGCAATTCATTTCCTCAAAGGTAAACACTGTTAGCAATTTCTTCTGGGTCCTTCCAGGAAAGATGGATCATATATATATATGATATTTTCTTGCATTCTTGGCTTTGCCAGTATCTACGACTAACCCCTTTCTCATTTGCAGCTCCTGTGTTATATGTACTGTTTTGTACTTTGGAACATTTTTTTTCCTGCTAATGATTTATCGGAAGTACCTTTCTGTCACTTGGGCCCTGTTTTCTTGTGTTTCACTGGGAGGATGGATTGAGAAAGGGCAGGAGCATGGACTCCATTTTGAATACATATGCGCACATACATTGGTATGCTTTTGCTTATTTGTCCACACATATTGCTTACATATTCTTTTGCATTTGGACAGGTACACTTATTTTGGAACTGCAATATGGAAAGGGGTTTGTGACCATTTCTAGCAATACCTGCTTCTGTGGAGCCTATAGTAGCATGTAAGTTGGTCACCTCCCCATTTTACAGAAGGTGAAACTGAATCTTCCAGTTGTTGCGCATGTGCCCAAGATCCTGCCATGAGTACAACTGTACAATGTATTGTTTTAAAAAACTGTTTTCTTAATTTAAAAGCACTAAGCTTTATGGGAATACAAGAGGTTGGAGAAACCGAGACCAAACACATACTAAGCAAATGTCATTATAGATGGATACAGCCTTATCACTGTCTCATCCATACACTCCTCTGTGGTCATAAAAGGATAGCTCCTCACTGAAGCCAGTTTGGCTTATTGGATAGAGCCTCGGCCTGCTATCAGCTGTTAAAGTGCATGTACAACTGAAACAGGTTTGGCTCAGTGGATAGAGCATCGGCCTGTGGACTGAAAGGTCCCAGATTCGATTCATTCATAATCCCCCTATTGTACTTCTGTATGTCAGGCACTGTGTGAGGCATGGGATGTATTGATGATTAAAACAGCTTCTCCCCTGAGGAATCTTACTGCCATTGAACTATAAGTGCAAGGGTGGCCATTCACAAAGCGAATCTTTGAGAACAGTAGGGGCACACACAGGGCCTAGAGCTGTCCCAGGAAGAGCAGCTGGGGCCTGGTGGAAAGTCCTATAAGGGAATGGACCAGGAGACTGAGTAGTCTGGCTCTACAGTCTATTTTCTGGATAAAGCCCTCAGGCCAACTCTCTCTCATCTTCCCAATACTGCACCCCACTCACTCCGAGGGATACATTTTCTCCCAGCTTCTGGGTGACATTAAGAACTCTCTGATAAGTGTTGTCTCTGGTTGCTCTTAGGATTCCATTGTCAGATGGTCCAGTCTGTCCCTCCTGCTAGAGTTCTCAAGTGCATCTCATTCCATCAATCCAATTTTCTCCCTTCCATCAGGACCCGTAATCCAGGGAGTTTGGGCCAGGCCACATGATCATCTGTCTCAGGGAGCCTACCCATACCCACTGCTTTCTGAAGCAGGAGGGCTGCCTCCTCTGATGGCTGAGCCAGGTCAGGAAAGGCAAGGAGGTGGGGGGAGAATTGCCCTGGGAAAATGGTGCTTTCTGTTGTCACGGTAACTATTGCTAGATGTCACACTGAACCCACACTAGATGTTGACCTTTTCAGGGAAAAGACAGGGATCTGAGTGGGATTTGAACTTTCTTTGGGCTGAGTTAGTCTGCCTCATTCACGTGTTCATTCATTCATTCACTAAGCACTTGTTTATTACATTCTATGATATGAATTAGGTGAGTCTCATAAATAAATCAGTCTCTGTCTACAATGAGCTCAATACAGTGGCAGGTGGGGGGAGAGAATAAAAATATAGGGTAATACTGGACTGCATGAGGGCTGTATTGAGCTAAGAGGGTTCCAGGAATGTGCCCTAATGGGAGACACTGGTTTTGAATATTTAAAGAGAGCCAATAACTAGGAAAAGGAAGACTGCTCTTCCTCTGGAACTACTCAGGCCACTGCTGGGAATTTGTGGGGTGAAAATCGTTTGGAACAGACAGCTCTCTGTGAGCTGGAATGAGGTCATAACGAGTGTGTCAGAATTCAGAAGACCCCGAGTCATCATCTAAGCCAACATCCCCCCAGTTGTCCAAAGGAAGGGACCAGCGCCAAAGACATGGAGGATCTTGTTCAAAGTCATAGAGAATAAAAGACAGAACCAGCTGGCCTCTGGTCTCCAGACAAATTCTGCACATCTTGAGCTCCCAGGACAGGGGCACATGGCTGAAGTCTCTTCAGAAGGGGAGGCTACCACAGACATAGCAACTTCCTGGCACCACACGGCCTGGCATTTTTCTGTCCCAGAGCTCTGTGGGCCTATGTAAAAATGGTCTCAGTCTGATCCTGGAAGCCTGGTTCAGATAGATCCAAGTTCCGGGGGGACTCAGGTAACTGCACAGAATAGGTCCTCATTTGTCATGGGCCCTAGGAAATGCTCATCCTAAGAGGAATGACCATATTACCGTGTTCCTCAGAGTTCAGCCTTTTGCCCACTACCCCAACAGCTGAGGGCTGACTCAGTCCTGCATAGGGATAGAATTGAGTACTTAGAGCCCCCCTCAGCCCACCCTCTACCCTGGAAACATTAGTGCTTGCAACTCACGTGAGATAAGCCCTCCCTACACAGCAAATCCGAATGGGTTCACGCTGCTGTGACAGCTGGAAATTTCATTGCCTCCTGGATGTTTCATTTTGCCATCTAATTTGGTGATAAATCAAGGTGATTTATAGGGAGTGAGCCTACATTTAGTGTGACATTCTCATCCGAAATGCTCGCCCCTGATGTACTCCTCTCATCACTGCCCTGACCTGACTCTGTGGATGTCCATGGATTCAGAAATGTGACGTCTGGGAGTGGGGGGTGGGGTGGGGTGGGGGTGGAGGTGTGTGTCTATGCTGGATGGGTGTTGGGTGCTTCTAAAAGCCTTAGCCAACCCCTAGATTCAGGTCATTTCCATTGACATGGGCCTGAGCTGAGCTAAAAATTCGTGAGGCTATTTTTAAACATTTAGCTGGAATGCCCCCTCTGTGATATAAGCCAGCACCTGCTTGGCATAAATGGTACTTACTTCCCTTGGAGCAGCATTAGCCGGTAGAAATACAACGTGAGTCTCAGATGTAATTTGAAATTTCTCCTGGCTTCATTTAAAACAGTAAAAAGAAGAGGCAGCACCAGTTTTAATAATGCATTTTATTTAGTCGTTGCATCCAAAATATTATTTCAACATGTAATGAATATAAAAATTATTAATGAGCTATTTAACATTCTTTGCACCCGGACTTGGGAATCTGATGTGTGTTTACATGTACAGCTCTTCTCTGTTCAGGCCAACCACATAGTAGTCACATGTGGTGGCGGCTTCCATAATACAGAAGCCTCAGAGATCTTTCTGGTGCTGCCAGCCATATGGAGCAAGGCAGTTCTTCTAGAAGGTTCTGAGTTGGGGGCTCTGGACCTCAGTTTTTCCGTGTGTGAAGGTGATACTCCATGTTCTTTTGATTCTCAGGGGTGATTCCATGGTTTCTCAAAGCCAAAAGCTCTTATTCTGAGAAATGATAAAACAGAATTGTGAGATGGTAGACTGTGTGAAATATTTGCATTTAGCCAGCTAATGTTTCAAACACCTTCCACTAGCAACATGTGTCTGTATAACCTTCAAATGGAAAGCAAAAGTCTAAATTTGAGGCTAACTCTGACTGTGAGGCTCCAGCCAAATGTTCCTCTTATCCAAATGTCCTTCTGGCCACCTCTCTGCAGTGTCCTCTGTGGTAGGCTCTTAGCATTGGAAAAACAAATATGAATTTTTTGTTGTTGTTGCAATATGTAATGTGCTTGGGATAGGAGAGCTAGGGTCTTTACATTTGGTGAGGAGAATCAAGAATGCTGGAAGGTGGTTCTGGTCAGGTCTGTGAGGGCCTCCCAACACAGAGACTAAGTGTATATGTGCTGGAGGGAAGGTCCTTGTTAGGGTTGCCAAGGAGATATGCCCAAGGCCAAAAGTGGTAAAGGATTATACATTTATTAAGGTCATCTGGAGACCAGATGGGCTGAGCCTCAAAATGACGCCAGCACCCAGGGATGGGGAATCAGAGATCTTAAAGGACTCCAGGGCTCTAGGTGGGCTTTTTCCTGGGAAAATCTCTTGGCAGGTCTGGATCCTGGGCAACTCTGGAAAGGAAAGTCACTGGTCTTAGCAAATGGAATGTGGTCTAAGTGAAAGGGAATGTCGATTGTGAGATGATCTAAGCTCTAAAGGTCAGTTTTCCAGAGGAGGGGGTATCAATTCAATTATTTGGTCAGACCTAACAATCTTCTCCTTGTCCCAATGGAGGTCCATTGGAGGAAATGGCAAGGCAGCCTGGGTCTAAGCCCCTGCTGTAGCTAGTCCCTCCCTCCCTCCCTTCCTCCCTTCCTCCCTCCCTCCCTCTCCCTCTTTCAGGTTCAGCTTGTTAATCTTTTCTTCCTCTCTGCCTAATCATGGCATGCTTTATTGAGACTTGGTGCATGCCAGTTGCTTGCTAGGGGGGATGACCCTCTTGCCTTTCTAAGATTCAGAAGGATGAAGAAGATGAATGATTCCCTTCTCTGTGGATCATCTCATTCCAGCTTCAGTCTTTATTCTTAGCAAGACACAACTTGGTGCCATAGAAAGAATATGAGATTTGGAATAAAGACACTCCATTTCAAGGCTTAGATTGCTGTTAAACTTTATGGTCCTCAGTTTCTCCATCTTGATACTGTGTCAGGTCCATGAGAACAGGAGCCCTCCTTAGCACAGTGTTGGGCAAATAGAAGTGACATAAATATTTGGAAAATGATTACATGTATGCATCTGAAAAATGGGATGAATAATAATACCTGCCTGATTTGACTGTGCTTAGACACACACACACACACACACACACACACACACACACACACACTTCCTCAACCTCATCCACGCTAAAGGAGGAAATGAGAAATTAATGGATTGGCTATTTAGAAACTTTAATTCAGAGAACAGGGTGGTTGAGGAATGAACCAACGTCATGGAATGCAGATGTGGGATAAGAAGTTAGGTTATAGTTTACAACTGCTTTCAAGTGTGTGTGTGTGTGTGTGTGTGTGTGTGTGTGTGTTTATATGTATATGTATATGCATTGGGGGGTACATCAAATACCTCTTCATTGGGCATTTATTTAGAAAATACCATCAAGCAATTGCAAAGATTGTTTGCTCCCAGAATCAGAAAACTTTTTATGGGTGATTTTGGCCATTCTTTGAAGAGGGGATCGGAGGAAAAAGAAAGTGGGGCTGTGATCCCAGCCCTCAGGCATGAGCATTCTAGAAGGACATCAAGATGCAGTTTCATAGCATTCTACACTTGGGGAAAGGGAGGGCCACAATACACTGGAAAGAGCACTGGGCAGTGTTGGAAGACTGGGCTCTCCTTCCAGCTCTGCTATGTGTTCTGACTGATGCTGGATGGGTCCCTTCTGCTCTCTAGGCCAGAGTGTCCTGTGTTAAGGCTGAAGTTGGATCCCAGATGATGTTGAACACTGCCTTGGGTTTCAGTGGAAATAGTGTGTCCAGCACTTTGCAGTCTAGCAAACAGCCATCTGCTTATTCTGCTAGAGTGAGCAGTGCCAGTGCTGGGCCAGCAGTTCATGGGAGTGATTTCTCTTCACTTCAAAAGCACAGTCACCTCCCAGGGCAAGTCATTGAGCAGCGGTAAAGAAGCTGAAGCTCGAGTTTGGCTCAAAGGGAGTTCAAAAGCTCCCTGACAGGGCTCAGCCTTCAATCCTAGAGTCTCCCCTTTTGACAAGTTGGTGTAGAGAAATGAACTCCAGACTTAGGTCAGGAATCTGGTGTTCCAAAGCCAATGTTGGTGCCGGCGATTCTGACTTCCCCTCTCTGGGTTTGAGTTTACCTTTCAGGAGATGGTACTGTTTGCTCTGATTATTTCTAAGAGTCCTCAGCATGGCGGTCTTCCAGGTCACGTCAGTAAGGCAAGGTCACTTCCATAGGCAGCCTGCTTGCCTCTGCAGAAAACCAGCCCCGAATGGTCAGGGGCTGAAGCTGCCAGGGATAAGTAGAGATCACTCCTAGAGAGAGACTTTGAGCAACTCTCAAGATGTTTGTGTTCAGTTGCAAAACACACAGACCAAAGCACTAAACGAAAAGCAACCAAATCAAACCTCACTCCCTGAGTCCCTCTGAAATGCAGGAATCCTGGGATCTCTGCCTCCCTAACCCATTTCATCCCTCATGCTGTCATGCTTAGGGTTAGCTGTAAAACAAAGGGTCTTCCAATGGCATGCTGAGGACTGTAAGCTGACCTCAGTCTTTATAGGATTGTCTTTCAGGTCTTGGCTTAGAGGTCAGCATCCTGGGAAGGGTTTCCATCTTTGAGAAACTTGAAAAGTAGGTGATATGAGCCCCATTTCCAGATGGGGAGCCTGAAGGTCAGAGTGATCATTTAAAACTCAAATTCAGGTATGTCACTTCCTAGCTTAAAACATGCCAGTGCTTTACATTCTTCCCCCTGCCATCCCCATCTCTCCCCACTCTCAGCCCTGCTCTCCATGCTGCAGCCACCCTGGCTTCTGCCAGAGCCTCACACAAGCCAAGCTCTTTCCATCCTACGAATCCTGCAGGCACTGCGACTTCCTCCTGGAAAGCGGTCCCCAGCTCTCCAGCTGGATGGCTCCTTCCAATCCTGAAGGTTTCTGCTTAAATGCCATCTTCTTAGAGAGGCCTCTTAGGAAACTCCTAAGTAATCCCCTTCTACCAATTAGTCTTCATCACAACACCATTTCCATCCTTGACAACACATTTCACACATTTCAGTTTCTTATTTAGTTGCTGGCTCATTCATATTTTTGTCTGTCTCTCCCCCTGGACTGTAAGCTCCAGCAGGGCAGAGCCATGATGTGTTTGGTCAACCCAGATGTGTCTGGTGGTTAGTACAGTGCATGGCACCTGCACTAGTGAGAAGCAAGCATGTTCGAAGGGCCGTGATGATGCAAAGATGACTAAGAAGAAGGTCCTTGCCTTCGAAGATCTCATGATCTAATCAGGGAGGGACACACAAAGAGATGGTCTCAGTCAAGGTTGATATTTTCTCCAGTGGCCACTGTGCTGTAGTCAGAGAGGACCTCCCGGGGGAGGTGATGTTTTAGTAATAGCTTGAAGACTAAATAGCGGTTTACTAGGTCATGGCTTTTCCAGGCAGGGAAATGAATAAGAACAATGGCCCAGAGGTGTGGTGAGTAAGCAAGAATGAGGCATTTGGAGAATAGCGAGGGTTCTTCTGTGATGTGACACAGGAGTTCTTGGGGTAAACATCAGGAGATAAGGCAGAAGTAGACTACTATTCCCAACTCAGGACACGATGTACTGTCATCCTAAAGATAAAGATAATGGGGAAGAGAGTAAAAGATGTTAAGCAGAGAAATGATCAGACTTGAATTTAAAGTCATAAACCTTTTTTTGTAAATGATGAAAAAAGAATACATTTTCACTGTAGAAAAATTTGAAGATAACAGAAACATCAAGAAGCAGGTGAGCTGTGGCCAATAGGCAGGGGAGCTAACACAGGTGGTGCTGTCTGGCAGCTGGCCAACCACGGGGCTGGCGCAGGCTGGGACTGGAAGCGGAGGAGTCCTTCATGAGCACCAGGGGAGAGATGATCAGGCCCTGAACCTGAACAGAGGGGATGGGAGGTTGAAAGGAGGTAACCAGAGGGAGATTAAGGGGGAAGATACGGGGACCAGTTGCTTGGGGTCTGTGGGAGAGGAGGGATCTAAGCGATGATCCTGTTTCTGGTTTAGTTGTGGAGGTGAATGATGGAGCCTTTCAGGAAGATGAATTCCTTAGGCTGGGCTGGGCAGAGTGTTGCTCACCCCGCCCCAGGCCCTGAAAAGGACTGAGCATCCTACTTAATCAGCATCATGAACAGACATGGGTATTTGATGCCTCTTCTAGACACCTCCTGTGAACCATAGCACATCACAGGAGCACAATTCATAATAAGAGTGAAATGCAGGAACCCTGGGAACTTTGCCTCCCTACCCTCTTTCACTCATCATGCTACCATGCTTGGGGTTAGCTATAAAGCAAGTGTCTTTCTTTCATGCAGACATGTGCTGAGCGCCACAAGGAACTGAGAGACCATCGCTGTGATCAGAACAGCAGGCCTAGAGGGGCCCTCAGAAATCCCATGGTCTATCCCCCTTGTCTGAGAAGGGGAGCTCATACCCACTGTAGGCCTAGCACTCATTGACTCTTCATTATGACTGCATTGCAGGTATTTTTTTATTTTTATTCCCACTTCATAGAAGAGAACACTGAGCCTAGAAGAAGTTAAGTATCTCATAAAAAAAGAAAAAAAGACCAAGGCCTGGATTCAAAGTCAGGTCTCTCTGACTCTATAGCTCATGTCCATCCTATCCCAGCACCCTAGTCCTCCTTCAGAGGAGGGAGCTGAAGCCCAGAAGGATGGAGACGGGCAGATCTGAAGTAATTCAGGGGCGGAACACACCAGGTCTCTTAACTCCCACTGCATGCCACTGCTTCCTGGGCTGCTTCTACTCCATGACTGTTATATGCCTGGTCCTTCATAGAGTGAGGTGTAGGAGGGCTGCGGAATTATAACAACCTGTTTACCTGTCCTCAGAGAGTTTATGTTTTTCCTAGGGAGGTGTCCTCAAAGGTAGTGACAAAATGATTAGCATAAACTGGCAGTTTTCATTTCTTTATCTTCTCTTATCTCCCACACTGCAGTTCTTCCCGTCCTATCAGTTGGGCATCAGAACTGAGAATGAAAGAAAACATGCTCAACAAAGTCTCATACAAAGAGTTCTGTTCCAATTGGTAAACCTGAGCAGGAAGGAATGGGAGAAGGAGGTGTTCCAGGAAGGCGCACATTCAGGCACTCAGACTGCGGACCCTAGCCTCTCTGTCTACCACAGGGTCAGGCAGGAAGTGGGCAATTGCATTTTGGCTGCAACGAGATGTTGTTGCCCTGGACATAGGTAGGAAAAGTGAGGCCGGGGAAGGCTGAAATCAGGCCAAGTGCCAGTGACAGAGAAACAAGACACACAGACTCTGGGGCCAGCAGCTGCTTAGCGGGAGGACATGGGAGAAGTCTGACTCTTGCTTACAGTGTCAGGGGTGAGCAGTGGACCCAGGCAGACACAGGTTCAATTTTCAGTGCTGCTAACGACTAGCTGTGGGACCTTATGCAGGAATTTAATCTCTTCAAGTTTCCTCACCTGTAAATACGGAGGAACATATTGATGTGAAGAGTATATAAAGCTTGGTGCTTTTCATGAGTTTACTTGATGATAATGGTGAAAAGGAGGAGGATGGTGCTGCTGCTGATAGTGGTGGTGGTGATAATGGTGGTGATGATGATCATGGTGGTTATGATGATGGTGATGGTGGTGATGATGATCATGGGAGTGATGATGATGATCATGAAGACTGGTTACATTTTGCCCGTCTCCCAGGTATCTTTCAGAAATGAAATCTCCTTGATTTTCTCTAATGTTTAAGCACTGATAGTCAAGAGATAGGTAGGGAAGAGGGAAAGGGTAATATAAATATTTAGCTCCTACTCTGAGCCACCTACTACAGTGGTTTCATTTTTTAAATAAATATATTTTATTGTTTTTTTTCAGAGAAGAAGGGAGAGAGGTAGAGAGTTAAAAACATCGATGAGAGAGAAACAACTGTCAGCTTCCTCCTGCATATCCTCTACTGGGGCTGTGCCCGTAACCAAGGTGCATGCCCTTGACCGGAATCGAACCTGGGACCCTTAACTTCATAGGCTGATACTCTATCCACTGAGCCAAGCCAGTTAGGGTACAGTGCTATCATTTGCATACTTTTAAATTTAAGCCTCATAAGAATATTTTCAAATATGTTTTACATTTTACTAGTATAGTGGTCAGCAAACTCATTAGTCAACAGAGTCAAATATCAACAGTACAACAATTGAAATTTCTTTTGAGAGCCAAATTTTTTAAACTTAAACTTCTTCTAACGCCACTTCTTCAAAATAGACTCACCTAGGCCATGCTATTTTGTGGAAGAGCCACACTCAAGGGGCCAAAGAGCCGCGGTTTGCTAACAACTGTACTAATATATTTTATGGGTGAGAAAACTGAGGTTAAGGAGGTTAAATCACTTGCTCAATATCTTAAAGTGATTAAGTTGCAGAGCTAGGATTTGATCCCAAAACTCTAGGGCTCAATGTTTTATCAACTAGGTTTCTCATGAACTAATTGGAGCGTTATTCCAAAGGTTTTCATTGGAACATTCCTGGATGAAATCTGCCCTAGTCCCATCCCAGCAATAGGGTCTGGGCAGAAGTTCCAGCAATTGTGCCTGGAATTGAGATGTCTCTCATAGACATCGTTCATTCCTTAATTTATTCTACTCACAAATCCACCAGTGTTCATTGAGCCAGACACCACATTTTGCCCTGATGATAGAAAGAAGAAAGACTGTGAAATGATAGATAACAGCAGTATATTTGTTTGAAAATGCACTTTGATAGTTATAAATCATGAGTCATATATAGATGTATCAGCCAGTGTCCACTAAGGAGACAAAAAAAGTACTGTATGTTTTTTTTAACAAAGAAAATTAATTCAAAAGAATTATTACCTAGGCATAATACATTTTTAACTAGATAACTCAAAGGACAAAGAGAAAACAATATATTATCACAGATAGAGCAACTACTGGAAGCAGCCACCATCCCCACAACCGGGGGAACAAAATGAAGATGTGGGCGTAATTAAAACTTAGAGCAGCAATTTTCTATATTTTTCATCTCATGGAGCACATAAACTAATTACTAAAATTTTGCGGCACACCAAAACATATTTTTTTGCCGATCTGACAAAAGAAATATAGGTATAATTTTGATTCAGTCACACCAGACAGCTATTGCTGTGTTGGCTGTTGTCATATTTTTTTATTTGACAATGTAAGAAAAGAGAGGTCAGTGCCCCTGCCTATATAGTCAACTATTGCCATGTTTTAAAAATTCTTGGGGCACACCGGTTGAAAATCGCTGACTTGGTGCTTGGAGTGGGGACCCTGCAGTGCTTACACTCAGCTCTCTGAGGAAAGGGGTCTTCTCTGCTGATGCCAATGGCTCTGGACGTAAAGGAGGGGACACAGGTAGTGCTGGGACTTATGAGGAGGAGCATCAACCTGCTGGTGCTGGTGTTGCCGAGGGAGCATAATGCAGTGAGTTCTGAAATGGTTGGGAGAAACCGAAAGTGGACTTCAGCTGTTAGTGGACCAGACTCCTGCGACTGAGGAGGAGGAGGAGCAAGATGAGGGTGGTGCCAACAGTAAGAGGACGCAGACAGGATACCTACAGGAAAAAGATGGTGTTTCTTCTTCCTCCTCCCACCTCACAGCCTCCCTCTACTTCCCTAGTTTACAGGCATACCTCAGAGATATTGCGAGGTTGATTCTACAGCAATAAAGCGAGTCATCACTTTTTTTTTTTTGCTGGTAGAGAGTCTTGCCTTCAATATGTTAGAAAAACAAAAAACAAAATATCCCCAAGCCCCGCAACATCTGTGAAACACAGTAAAGCTAAGTGCAATAAAACAAGGTATTGGCAAAGCCCAATACAGAGGTTCAGCTAGCAAAGTAGAAGCGTGGTTCACAGGGACCTGCCATGACACAGGGTAGAGGAGGGTAGGGTTGAAGTGGAGAGACGATCATGGTCAAGAATAGAGACTCAAATTCCTGCATGGGCCAGAGAAGGCTTCCTGGAAGGTGTGACATTGCTGTCAGAAAAGAGCCTGAATCTTGAAGGCTGTGAGTGGGACAGAGGCTGAGAGAGAATGGCAGGAGCCAGGGTATATGCAGGAGTGTGCAGAGTATTATAGATGAGGTGGGAGAGGTGAATGAGGGATGGATCTGAGAATCTCATGTTCCTCACTCAGGGTCTCAAGCCTTGAAAGTTAGGACATCAGGATTAGATTCTGATATAAGTTCCCCTCCCCACCCTGCCCCCCCCCCCCAAAAAAAAACAAAAACACACCACAATTCTTATGCTTGCCCAATTTTATCCTCTCAGTTGTCTTGTGATGAAGACATTATTGTCTCCATTTTACAAATGAAGAAATTAAGACTTAGAGAGATAAAGATTTCCATGCCACGCTGCACGACTCCAGTGGGAGCCATTAGTGTTGTTGCCATGAGCAGGGTGCAGCTTGGCATTGGGAGGGTTGAGCCTGCATGGGCACAGGGGGCAATCCCCCACTGAGACCACGTAACTGGTAGACAGGAGTGTGGAGTCCTCTGACACATCCAGGGTCTCTCTTATTTCTCCTGTCCTAGAAAGACTTAATATCTGAAAAGTTGAAGTCAAATATGCCCATCAACTCCTCCGGCAATCGATATTTGAAATCTCATTGCTTTTACATCCCACCTTTGGGATGCTTGGATCCAATGGATCAATGTCGACATCAGCAAAACTGCACAGTTCCCAACTCCCAAACCCACAGGCACCTGGAGCCAGGAGGCCACCGAGCCCCTTCTAGTGGATTACGCTCAAGAAGACCACTGGATGCTACTGGATCTTGAGGGCCAGCTACTGACTTCTCAGCTTGTTTGGGAGTTTGCAAAATTCGGCTCTCGATGCTTGTTATAGCTAATTTCACACTTTGCTGTCACATGGTATTAAGCGAGAAAAAATACAGGCCTGCTAGCAAATCCTCATTTAAGGAGAAATAAAAACCACACTGGCTCTGCGGTCACTTAGGGAAAAAAACAATTCCCGAGTAGCGATTGCTGCATGTCAGGATGTAGGCATCGAAGGAGCAATGGGGCAGAGTGATAGGGCATTTCCTTTGGCCCCGAAGCATGCTGTGGCTTTCAGTGGTTTTACTTCAACCACAGCCAGGTGACACCGTATTCTTTATGCATCATTACAGGTGGGTAACACCTGAGAGATCATCATCCACATCCATGGCTAACCCATTGGGAATGTACCCCACAGCTCTTCTTCTAACGCGGGGAACTTCTCTGGCAGTTGACACACATTGAGCAATTTACAAGTATCTAAAGCCGCTTTGGGTCTGCCCGGGCACATGGCAGTGAGGCGAGAGCATCAGACAGCTCCGTAATAGGCTCTGGCTGACCCTGCCGTTTGATGAGGCATTTACAAAGCAGGAGAGAGGTGAGGTGATAGAAGCCTAATGTGATAAATGTCCTGAGTTAGGGCACTGTTCTGAGCTCCAGAGACACACAGACATTATAAGGTCCACTCACTGCTCTCTGGGGTCTGATTGGGGAGACGGGTTGTATATAGAAAAAGATCTGTCACCATGGACGGCAGATAAATGCTTAGTGAGAAGCAGAGACATTAAGTCCCTCTAAATCTGGAAAGGCCCACCCAGAGCATCTAGTCAGACTCTATTTGCAGAGGAGGGAAATTGAGGATCAGAGAGGGCGTGACTTGACCAAAATGAATGGCCAGCGAGGGCAGAAGAGATTAGGCTGAATGAATGTGGTTCAGTTCTGAGCCATTTCTAGACCATGGTATCACACGCATCCAGATAGGTTATGTCAGTTTAACTGAATGCTGTCCTCCTCATTTTATACAGGCAGGATGCATGGCTTAGGGCAGCTCAGTCACATGCCTGATTCTCACAGCTCTTAAACAGATCTGTAGCTTCAATTCAGAGTCTGTTTGACTCCAAAGCCCAGCTTTGGCCACTCCCAGAGGCCAAGGACAGCCTCAAAGAAATGGTGGTACTTGTTAAAATTCACTCTAGGATATATTTCCCATTGCTTTTTAGAGAGAGTGGAGGGAGAGAGGAAGGAGGGAGGAAGGAGGGAGGGAGGGAGGGAGGGAGGGAGGGAGGGAGGGAGGGAGAGAGAGAGAGAGAGAGAGAGAGAGAGAGAGAGAGAGAGAGAGAGAGAGATTGGTTGCCATTCACACATGGCCTGAGAGGGGCAGGGATGAACCTGTAACCCATGCATGTGCCCTTGACTGGGAATCGAACCCATGACTCCTCCATGAACAAGCCAACAACTCTAACCACAGAGCCATAGCTCTAACCACTGAGAAAACGATCCAGGGTTGTTCTGTCCCTTTAAAGAGAGAAATTAATGGTCTTGTTGCCATGGAGGGGAGGACTGGCAGTGGCCTTAGAGCACATGTGTCAAACACAAGGCCCGCGGGCCAAATCTGTCCCGCCAGGCCTTGCAATGTGGCCCGCACCACCCTGTCATCACTGCACTCCGCTGCGTTTCCATCACAATGACAGTTTATGACTGTTCAGTAAACCATTCGGCCCGCGATTTAGGCTGGATTTTAGATTTTGGCCCCTTCTCTGATTGAGTTCGACACCCCTACCTTAGAGGGTGGGAACCTGGAGGCAGTGGGAATGCTCTCAGAGACTAGCAGGAAAGCTATTTTTAGGCAGCAGGTGTTGGGTTCTTGGACAGAATTGATTTGCTTTTTCTTAAATGACAACCTAATTAAACTGTCATACTGGACATGAGCCAAGCATCCTGGGGAGGAGAGCTCCTTGTAACCCAGCCCTTATTACAGGCGTGGCTGCCAACCTCCAGTGGAATTCTGTCCCCCCTCCCAACTCTCAGTCTCCCTGCATTAAACCTGGTGGGCACTTGGGGTGCCTGAAGATGAGTGGCATGATGAATGTAGATTAGCTTGGGAATTTTCTCTAGGTCCTTATCAAGGAGGGCTATATTTTAGAATCCTAAGGGAATGTTAAAAAAAAACAAAAACAATAACAGAGATTCAGGACTGGGATGTGGCCTACGCATACAGTGAATTTAATGTGCAGGCTGAAGTTCACTGCCTGTTTGTTCCTACCTCTCCTGCAAGTTAGCTGGGCAGCTTCTGTCTCACTCAGACACAGAGCCCAGGCCCCCTGAAATCTCCCAGTTCCCAGCTTGCTGTTTTCACTCTAAAAGCTAAGCAGTGGGATATAGGCAGTGATGCACTAGTAAATATTTAACAACCAGCTTCCTAGGAGGAATCAAAACCATGATTTGTAGTTTCTCGATTTCCCTGATAGAAATACTCGCACCATGAGCCGTGTCATGAAGTCACTGAATTCGGAGTTAGGAAGAGATGCATGTCATTGGCTCTTATGAGCCAGCGGGAGCCGGCTCCTGCACACTGCGGGTGGAGTGATAATTGGAATGCATCCCACATGCTAAAGGGAGGCAGAGCCAGGTTGGGAGAGGACATGTGTGCACACAGGTAACAGAAATACTGACGAGGAGTGAGGGCTGGAGGGACAGCAGTTAAATCTAGCCTGTGGAGTCAGGGAAGCTGAGTTTCCATGAACAAATAGTTGACAAGAGACAGACCTATGAAATCCATTTCCTCAGCGCCCCTCCTGTTGTTTTTCTCTGGTGGCCTCCACATCCTCACGATGTCATGGACAATCAGAGCTTCTGACAGGGCCGAGCTAATGTGCTTCCCACTGAGAAGACATCATTCTGCCCAAGAGAGGAGAAGTCACAGCTTACTTAGCAAGGCTTTGGATCAGCAACACACATCACTCTGCTAGGCTTTTCTGAAGTGTTGTGGGCAGCTTTCGGGCCTCTAGTGCAGACCCACTGACCTGGCCCCACCCTATCACAGTGGATAAGGAGAAACTTGGGCCAGAGACCTGAAGTGACTGGGGCTGGGGGTGTAGAGCTGGTGTGAGGCCAGGCACCCTGCCTCCCTGAATTGTGTTCTCACTAGTCTGCCATGGGGCCAGTCTTCAGGATCAAACACCTTCTGGACAGCATTTTATTAATACACTGATAGGAGGAACATCAGTTCATTTGCTTCGAACAAAAGGTTCTGTGCAGGGGAGAAATCCAATCTGGTGTCAAAATTGCTCCTAATAAGCCCACAATTGGCAGCCCCAGCGATGATCCTCTCAGGCTATAATTGTGTGAAAAATGGATGCATTCCCATCACCGTGAGGAAAGACCAAATCTGCCTCCTCTGGGCAGTGGTTAATAATCTCATTAAGTTATTAATGAAATTAGCAGAGCTTCCTGCCTTGGCTGGCAGGGAATAGCAAGTGCGGCCGTTTCGTGGCGGCTGGTGGAAGCCAGCACGCCCGTCACCTTGGGGAACTCGTCCCAGCTGGATTATCACCTCCTGGAGGCCAGAACCCTCGGCCTGGCTCTGAGCACTCCATTCCTGAGATGTCACCCCGGGCATAGCAGGCTCCATGCAGAGGAGGTGGCGGCCCACTCGGGGTCACTTTAGGAGTGTGTGTGTGTGTGTGTGTGTGTATGTGTACTCACACACCTGCAGCTGGTGGCAGCCTACACCGGAGGATCTGGAGTCATTAAAGCTTTTAACAGGCAGGGTGGTGTCCTGGAAGGCATACTTGGCTGGGAGTCTGAACCTCTAGGACTCAGTCCTGGCTCTCCCCAGCTGGGTGACCTTGCCTTCCCCGATGTCTCTTTCTCATGAGGAAAGCAGAAGAGGGGTTAGAATGAGCTGAACCTACTAGGTTCCTTCCAGCTGCCTCATTCTGGTTTTTGCAGTGGCAACGTGAGATTCATTTACTAGGGAACAAATATTTTTCTTCTCCTGCGTTGACACCATGCTTCACACTCATTAATGAATAAAACACAGATGAATGTTTCTGTTATGGAGGCCAACACTAGGTAACTGCACCACCTATCACCCATATGGCTTAGAAGAGATGAATCTAGTCTAGATAATCCTGTGCTTTTAGAATTATATTCTTTAACACACACACACACACACACACACACACGTGTGTGTGTGTGTGTGTGTGTGTGTGTGTGTGTGTATTTTAATTGATTTTAGAAAGGCAGGGAGAGAGAGAGAGAGAGAGAGAGAGAGAGAGAGAGAGAGAGAGAGAGAGATATTAATGAGAGAGAATCACTAATTGGCTGCCTTCCGCATGCTCCCCACTGGGGATCGAACCCACAACCCAGGCACGTGCCCTGACCAAGAATTGAACCATGTCCTTCTGGTTCAAAGGTCGATGCTCAACTACTCAGCCACTCTGGCTGGGCCCAGAATTACATTCTTTACCTCCTACTCTTTTTTTTAAAACCATAATGACCTAGAATTTTGGGGTTAGGATTTTTATTAAAGTTCTTTGTCTTTGAATTACCATCTTTGAACTAGTCATTAAATGAATGCGATTACTAATACACATAGTTAATTCATTTGAAAAGGATTATGTGTACTTTGTGCTTTGGGGGAGATATTGGTATTTGAGTTATTTCCTCATGGCAAAATGAATCACCCTAGGGGTAGCCGCAGCACATGGTTCAGGCCCCGAGTAGAACTCTTCTCACTTTGCATGTTGCTTGGCTTTCTATATGGCCATACCCTCCAAGAAACTCTGAGTCCTCCCAGGGCAGGAACCAAGCCTTATTCATCCTTGTTCATTCAGACCCTTGGTCAGACCTCAAAGACAGTTTGGGTTCCTGGCTCTCTTCCATGCCTTCAATTGCTCATTAGTTGTCCTTGCTTGTCTCACTTTTGACTGTAACACAAGTTTCTCTAACATGTTGTTTTGAATATTTTACTTCCTTGATCAAAGCCTTTTCAGTGACTGCTCTTGCCAAATAGAGCCCAAACTCCTTGAATGAAAAACTACAACCAAAACCCCAGCACCATTTACATGTCTAGTAGTGGGCCAAGGGTTTTCCTTGGCTATTCTTATTCAATGCACAAAACAAGCGTTTGCAGTAGATCTTTTCATGTCACTGCTGAGTAAATGGAATGACCTGTTTTAGGTCACAGGGCCGTAAGAACTGGTGGGTGTAACATGGGAACTGTGGCCGAAAAGGGACCACATACTAAACTGACAAGCTCAGGGGAGGCCTGTGTGGCGGTAGTACAAACTCAGAGTCCTAAGATAACCACAGAGGGTGGTCTGAAGTTAAAGCTTTCTAGCTAAAGGCAGGTCCTGGGCTAGAATCTTCCCTGACAAAAGTCATTCTTTACCTTAACTGAGCCTGTCTATTGCCCTTTTCATCTATGATAGCAAATCCTTGCAATGTCAAGGCGACTTCCCTTTTTCCTGACTCCTCTTGGCACAACAACCAAGCCAGAGCAGAGACTGTTATTGTTATTTTTGTGGTGCTGATTATTGACTGTTAACTATCCTATACTCACTCGTATAAAATATGTATATGTTTATCATTTTACTTTTTATCCAATCCCACAGGTTCCCGTCTAGCCCCTGCTTTGCTTTCTCCTACCTCCATAATGGATCACCAATGGATTTCATGTAACCTCCTGATACCATCTCTTTTGATTGTAATGTATAAAGTAAGGTGCAAAACTGCCATTCTCTGGAGCATTATCTCAATCCGTTGAGACTTTGCTTCCCGGCAGTTGTCGACAGTTTGGCTCAAATAAACTCACAAAAATTCTCTACAGGTTTGAACGTTTCTTATATTGACAGAGCTTAGTGTGTCTGCCATAATAGAGCATTATTTCCCACACCTCATTCCTCTCTGTAGCCTGATATTGAAGAAACCCTCCCCAGTCTGGCCTTGATGTTTCCTGTACTAGTTTCCATGACTCCATCTGGCTGGCACAGTTTCCTCTGTTGTGTAAGCCTTGTCACCTTTGAAATGTTATTCTTTTGCAACATCACACTTTCCCATTCTGGATGTCTACTTTCTCCACTGTGGTTATAACCTACACATCCTTTGATGCTTAACTGATATTTCTCTTAACTCTCAGAGGCGTTCCTCTCTCCCTGTAAGCTCAAAAAAACCCTCCTTGCTCTTGAACCTCTTATCATTACTCCTCATTTTACCCTTAACTGCTAGTGTTCTGTTTAATCAAATCAAATTCTCCTCCTTCACCCTTTTGCTGGTAAGACACCTCACTAGCAAGGGCTAGGCCTTCAAATTGAGGCAGACATGGCTTATGTTTTAGGTTGGGTTCCTAAAGCAGACTTGAGGTGATAATTCCTGTCTGAGTGATTTATTAGGAAATGATCCCAGGAGAAACAAAATAGTGAAGTGGGGGAGACAGGACAGAAAAGGGGGAGATGAGAGGCAAGTGAGTAATTTGTTGCCAATCCTGGCTCAGCCTGATCCTGCAAGATAGTTTTAGAGTGTTGGTCCCTGCTCTGGCAAGGTTGCTGGGCAGTCTTGCTCCCAGCCCTCATTGTCTGAGGGTCATTCCACAGCGTTTAACTCCCAGGACCTCAGAGCTTTCTGGGAGCTATAGTTCCAGTAGCCCCGGGACAGGCAACTGAAGAGAATAATACAATCAGGTCATTAGAAGCAAAAAACAAACAAACAAACAAAAACACAAACAAAACAAACATAAACCCACAACAGTTGGAGGAAAGGCACACAGAATGATTCAGAGGAATATGAGCAACTTGAATGGAATACCAACAGTGTCTGCTAAGGTTGGCATTCCAGTTTTGCAAGTGTCTTAATCATTCAGAGTCTCAATTTTTCCGGATGTCTAATGGAACTCATATTTCCATCATGGTGGTGTTATAGACAACAGAAGAGGTGTTATCAGACAGTCTTCTGAGTCAGAAGGAGATGGCTGACAAACTCCTCAGTTCTTGTCAATCTCATGAAAAAGAATCCAAACAGTGACAGAGAGCAGCATTGTAGTAAAATGAATTTATTAAGGAAAGAGCAAGCAAACTTACTAAAGAAGCAAGGCAAGCAAATCTATCCAAATACATCTGGCAATAAGCACAGATGGGCTCTCAGTTAATCTGAGGAGCGAGCCTAGGGGGATTCAAGGGGTTTTATACCTTTATGTCTGCAGGTTTCAAGGTTCCTCTGCCAGATATCTTGGTACAGATTAGCTCTCAAGGTCCCCTTTTACTTTGTTGTGACTTTTCTTGGGATGTTTGTACATATACCCACTCATCTTGGCAAATCCTAAGATGGCTGGTTGTTGTTTTTTCAGTGTGTGAGCTAAAACTCCTCTTTCTCCTTCCCCCTCCCTCCCTCCTGCCTTAGCATTCCAGGGTGGTTTAAGCTTTGTATTCTCTGGTTAGGGAAGAGAGGTATTAACCATTTGCCCTCAAGTGTCTTTGGTTGGGGAAGATAATGTCTTGATGCAAGCTGCTCAAACTGTTTGGCCTTGTTTAATTTTCTTGTCTTAGTTTTTCTATCCCTCCTGCACTGGAGTTTTCCTAGCTTTTTGCTATTCTGGTACAGTGGGATAAAGAGACCGGCACAGCAATCACTCTATAAATGTTAATGCTTTCCTCGGAAAGAGCCTTCTACTTTATGTGTTATGTATATACTCTATAGTGTAGGGTACTATGCTAGTATATTAGAATCTTAAATGTGCTGGATTCTTTCTGCCTCAGGGCTCTCCTTTGCTTCCTTCTCAATCCCCTTCTTGCCTAATGTGCTCTCACTAGCCTTGGTATTTCACTTTAAATGCCACTTTCTCCAGGATGGTTTCTTTGATTCCCAGGCTAGGTCTTATTCCATCCTGCTTCCCTCAGAAATTCTGTGTTGTCATAGAGCCCTGAATATTTGTTTATTTTTAAAGCACTTATTACCGCCGATTATTATGAATCTACTTGTGGTATTCATTATTAAAATAATAGATAGCAATGGATGTTAACTATACTCTTTGTGGTAATCATTTCACAATATATATGCATATCAAATTGTTGTGGTGTGCACCTTAAACTGGTGTATGTTAAATGTCAATTGCATCTCAATAAAACCGTAGAAAATAACTTGATTAATGAAAGATGGCCTCATTTCTAAGAGCCTTCAGATGCATTGAATGAAGAAATGAATGAAAGTATGAATGAGCACAAAACATAAGCCTGCAGATGCTCAGTAAACACTTTCTGGGTTAATGGATGAAAGGACCCTGAGTGTCATGTTCCTCAAATGCTCAGTGATGGTCTCAAAGAGCCTTCTTGGTGCCAGGCCCTCGCTCCCAGGCTGGGTCATCCGGGAAGGCCGTATGGGAGAGGGATGCTGGGGTTGCAGAGGTAGAGGATGTGAGTTGCAATCCCACCCACAGGAGAGTCCTCCTGCCAGAAGAAAAGTTAATCAGAGAGCTGGGAGGCAGACCCAGAGGCAAGGGCATGATGGGGGTGGACCACTGGAAGGGATGTTGGAGGAGTGGAGGATGAGCTGTGGTTGGCATTCAGAGCATCAGAGCATGGTGAGGTGCTCCTGGCAGTAATGGCGTGGCTCAGGAGTGCATCTTTTCTCTCTGATTCTGGCGCAAGTGGCTCTGCCCCTCCGTAGCCCTGTGACCTTATGCAAGTCAATACATTATATAACTTCTTTTTTAAAAAAATATATTTTTATTGATTTTTTACAGAGACGAAGGGGGAGGCATAGAGAGTTAGAAACATCAATGAGAGAGAATCATTGATCAGCTGCCTCTTGCACACCCCCTACTGGGGATGTGCCCGCAACCAAGGTACATGCCCTTGACTGGAATCGAACCCAGGACCCTTCAGTCTGCAGGCTGACGCTCTATTCACTGAGCTAAACCGGTTTCAGCATATATAACTTCCTGATTGTCTTAGTTTCCTCACCTATAAAGTGAGGTCCATGGGATTGTAGGAATGAAAAGAGTATATGTAAAGTGCTCCGAACAATAATTGTCATAAGGTCTCATCTCAGGGAGTATTACTCTTGCTGCTGCTGCTTTCGCTAACAAGGAAGGCGCTGCGGACAGACACACAGCATCCAAGTCTCTGATTCACAGTTCGGCATTGGCCAGACACTGTGCTGTGAGGTTTGCCGAGCTGGTGGTGTGTAGACTGTAGGAGCTTTAAAGTATGGCTGACCTTTTTCTGAATCCCAGTCCCACAAGCTACTTAAGCTCCCTGAGACTCAGCTTCTCATTGGTATAATGGGGGATTAAGAGTCACCTTGGAGGATTACTCTGAAGGTTAAGTATGTAATTTGGAAGTACCTGTTGCTTAAAAGGCATGGTGGGAAAGCTGATGCTTCTTCACCAGCAGCTTGTGGGGAGGTGGGGGGAGAGTGGGTGGGGGAGGTGAGGATGGGGAGGAGCACTTTGGCACTTTGAAGGAGAGGGAGCCGTGAGTGTTCCTCCCACGGCATTGTTCTCGCAGATTTAAAGATAAATCTATACCGTGGGTAATAAATTTATGGAACTCATCACCCTGGGACCTGGTAGGGGATGATTATGAATAGGCCTGGAAGGATTTAGGAAAATGGATGAAGGCTGATCCTCTGTGAGTTATCGCAGCATCATTTCCTAGAAAAAATGTGCCTTTAGAAATAGTGGTCATGCTGAAAGGCTCTGTAGGAAAGGAAATAAGAAAAAAAATAGCTTCTGTGGTTAGAAACCTTTAGGGAATCATACTTACTATATTCCACCCCGACAGAGAATTTCACATTCACTTTTATTCCATTACTGATTCAGCAAATATGGATGGTAGCCAGGGTGGTGGGCACTGGTAATACAGTCGTGACACAACAAAGCTTCTTGCCCTCGTGGAGTTGACACCAGCAGGGAAGACAAACAATAAGCAATTAATGTAATACATGGTGAAGGTACATGGTGTGTTCAGAGGTAAAAATGCCTTAAGGAAAGATTAAACAGGTTAAGATGGATTGCACATGCTGAGGACCGGGAGGGTGGGTTTGTGATATTCCCTAGGGGGGCCAGGAAAGCCTCACCTAGGAGGTGATACCTGAGCAAAGAAGGATTCAAGGAAGTTAGTAGATTGGCTGTCTGAAGGCAGACCTGAGGCCAAGGTTCTGAGACAAGTATTTGTGGTGGTATCTCCAGAGAAGGCCTGTGTGCCCCGGAGGTATGGAAGCGGGAAAAGGAAGGAGTGAAGTCCTGGGGATCTTGTTGGCCACGAAGGGCTTTTATATCCTCAACTATCCAGACAGAAGAGTGACATGATCTGACTTACAGCGTAAAGGCACTGAAAAGTCCTGCAATAAAGAGACTCCTTTAACTCAACACCGATTCTCCCCAAAGTTTTTCGACCTGAATCCTCTTTTGTTTTCCATTAAGCCTTTTAACATCTTTATACATGTTACACTCCTTCCTTGTAGTTTCAGGTATTTGTTAGATGGAAAATAGGTTTTCCTAAAACATTTCACCTCTGGGTCTTTCAGTTTCTCTTAAGACCTGCTGACATCTGGCTTCACTAGTGTTATGAAGCCTTTCTACTTGAAGTGTGGCCTGTGGACCAAGTGGCAGCAGCAGCGCCTGGGAACTTGTTAGATGTGCCGAATGGGAGTTCCCTCTCTGGACCCCGTGTTGCTCACAGTCAAGTTCCTTTGCACATTAGTGTTCCAAAGGACAGCGCTCTCAAACCCATGTTGAGAAATGCTGGATCCGACAGAAGGGGAAGGTGGGGTGGTAACTTGGAGAAAAGTTCACGATACTTTATACAGATGCCCCCAGTCCTCGTCTGCAGTGTGGACTTTTCAGGTGTTCTTGGAGCTGACTGAGCTGCAATGTCCTCCTCACGTTCCTACACGCCTTTAACCACACATCCTGCTCGAGGCCTTTCTTGCAATTGTTCAGAAGAAGCCTTGGCTTCCTCTAAGAGTAATGGGCCCTATATGTTTATCACCCACATTTATATTCATACTGCCTAATGCAGGTCCCCAAATGACCTTTTCCTTCTGCCTGTGAGAACGTGTCTCCTTCCCGTGTCTGGAGTTCCTGGTGCCCTGCAGGAAGGCACGCAGATGGAAGGGACACGATTGGTGCCGACGGAGGAGTGCAGGGCTGGAGAGGTGATCCATGCCTATCCCTTTATCCTCTACTCACTCTTGTAAAGATGAAAAGCAATCCTTTCTAATCTGTTTCCAGCAGCCAGCTGTCTTGGCAAGAACATGGGTCAGTTGGACTGGTGTTTGCATGTCCATTTAATTCTTTCTTAGTTGTGTTACCTTAAGTGAGTTATTCAGTTCCTTAAAGCCTCTTTTCCCCCAGATGTGATAGGGATGTACATGTATCTGTCTTGTTCAGTGGTTGTGAAGACTACATGAGGAAATCGAAGGAAAATCTCCCTTGGGCCTTTTATGTACTAGGGACCGTGGGATCCTAGACACAAGACCCAAAATCAGAGAAAGTAGTAAGCCTACCAGTTGTTGGATAACGTGGGTATGTTGGATGGCTTGGGATGGAGAGACATTGCCAAGCCCAATAGTATTGCCTGATGAGAAACAGAGCAAGGCCCATCATCTCATCAATAGGAGATGCAGTAGCTTCCTGCGTAGGTCAGTCTGCTGGGAGCAACAAGCTCCAGAGCCTTGTTGCCCTTGTTGTGCCCACTGGCACCAGTGAGAGGAGCATGGTCTTTTCCTCAAGTGGAGAGAAGGAGCTGGCATCTACTGGTACCCACAGGTTTTCGGAGTTACCACCCCCTTCCACTGGTGAGAGCATACAAATTCTCGATGAGTACACTTGCAGCCAAGGAGGCTGGGGCATTACATGAAGGAAGCCTGCACATTCTTTCTGAGCTCAGGGTGTTTCTTATCATTAGAAACCAAAATAAAAAAGACAGGCACATAAAGAGGCCTGAAAACTGGGGGAGGGGGATGCACAGTCCATAATAGACAGCATGGAAACACCCAGGCCCAGGCCTGCCATCACATACACTAGGGTTTCTGCTGATCATTTGGGGGCTGGATAATTTTGGGTTGTGAGAGGCTGTCCTGTTCATCCAGGGATGTAGGCCAGCATGCCTGGCCTCTGCCCAGTGGCTGTACCACAAGTGGCACCGATCCCAAGTGTAACAACCTGAAATATCTCCAGCTCTTGCTCTGTGTCCTCTAGGGCATATCACCCCTGAGGGGGACCATTGACAGAGGGTTTTTGGTAAATGGGCCCTGTCTTCTCAACTCAGAAACCAAGCAAAATGCCACAGGAGTGGGTCATTCATTCTCATCCTCAGCCTCCTCCTCCTGGTGCCTCATGGAAAATTGGCAGCAGGTGACGGCCAACAACTCCAGGTGTCCCTCATCAGACTCAGAGGGGGCCTCGGAGGCATGGCCAGGACACTGCCCTGCTCTCATGCTGCCTTTCTGGCCCCATCTCTGGTGTTCCAAGTCCAAACAGTCAGCGTGGGTGCCAGCCTGGCTCAGTGGGGCTCTTACTGATGGAAAACTTTCCTGGGCACTTTTGGCTGTTGGGACTGTTGCGTTTCACATTGACTTATTATATTTTTAAAGACACTGAGATTTAAGACTCATCCAGGAAACTCAGCTTGCCAAGGTATAATTAGGAGAAAATGACAGAGGTTGTAAATATATAATCAAACTCTTTTCTTGATGCCTTTTGCTGGCTTTCTTCATCTATTCACACAGTCTGAGAAACGAGTTCTCTGGAATCTCCAGGCAACTGCAGACCAATTACCATCATGCTTGCACATTATGTTTTTACATAACATGTATACATGTTTATGTGTAGGAAGCTAAGTGAGGAGCCATGAAGCTAAACATGGGGCGCGCACAGTCTCAGCTCCTAATTGACTTTTGATCGATTGGTCGATTTTCTCATTGGTTCATTGATTTAACAAAGATTTAGTGAGCACCTACTGTTCAGGCACCATGCTGTCAGGCACCATGCTGTTCCCACCCTGCTAAAATCTGGTCCTAACTGTGAGTTCCTGTGTATGTATGTATTCATATAATGCAGTGGTTGGCAAACTGCAGCTCGCGAGCCACATGCGGCTCTTTGGCCCCTTGAGTGTGGCTCTTCCACAAAAGACCACGGCCTGGGCGAGTCTGTTTTGAAGAAGTGGCGTTAGAAGAGGCTTAAGTTTAAAAAAATGTGTCTCTCCAAAGAAATTTCAATTGTTGTACTGTTGATATGTGGCTCTGTTGACTAATGAGTTTTCCGACCACTGATAGAATGCATGTGCGTCTGATGTCAGGACATTCTATACATGAGTGTTCACATACATAATGGGGTTCAGAAAGGTGAAGTAACTTCCCCAAAGTCACGTATTAAGTAAAGAGACTGGTTTTTGAGCTCAGATCTGTCTGATTTTTACTACCCTCTCTCATCTCCTTTCAATGAATACTTCCCAAGGGAAGTGATATTTGAGCTGAATCTCGAAAGGTAAATGGCACTTTATCAGGTAAACACAACAGAAAATAGTTCACACAAAGGTTGGTGGAGTGATGATCAGGAACTCTAAAAATTAAGTACAGAGAGATCACTGGGTGCTTTGGGAGGAGCTGGAGGAGACAAGCTGGGCAGGGAGGTTCTCCTACGCCAGGCCCCTCACCGAACGCACAGTAGAGTTGGTTCAGGTCTGACTGGGATATGAACCCCTTCCGCCAGAAGCCAAGACAGCTCCCACTTGACTCACAGCCTCTAGCCAGGCACAAGTTACAAGGTGACCCCCAGGCCCATTAGGAAACCAGGCAGCACTTGGTTTCACCCAGTAGCTGTCTCCATCCCTCTCTTGCTCAGGAAGCAGGGACCAGTTAATTGCAGGGTGATCGCCATGTTCTTGCGGAGCATTTAATGTAGCATGTAATTGCAGGGTAAATAAATACAGAGCTATTTCCAGCTCTCAGCCCAGTGCTGCAAGCATGGTGGTAATTACGGCTAGGGATTTGCTTGGTGCGATTTCTAAGCAGTGGCTCCAGGCCAGAACTGGGTCAGCCCTCAAGCCGGCACTGTCTGCTCCCTGAAGGACTGGGATGCTGATCTAGCCAAGCTTCTCATTCACTCAGGTGTCTAGGACCTTCCTCGGCTGCCCTGGACTTCCCAGTATTCTGAGCAGATCACTCTCCACGCAGAGCCTTGCAGAACTATTTTCTGTCTCGCATCTTAGGGTCCCTCAGCCTTTTGGTTGGTCCCAATGCTTCATGAAAGTAGTGGTTAAGATGTTTGGGTTTGGAATCAGACAGACTGAGTTTGTATCAAGGCTCTGCCACATACTGGCTGTGTGACCTTGAATAATGTGTTGCACCTGTCTAAGATAAATTCTTCATGTATAACGTGTAGATAGAAATAATGTATATGTCATGAAATTGCCTCACCTGCCCAAATTCTTCTAAAGGCTCCTCTATTGTCCTGAAAATCCCACTTCTTCTCCCTCTGTCATCTCCATCTCCCTATTTTTTTTTTTTTAAATATTGAATTTTTAGAAAGGGAGGACGGGAGAGGGAAAGAGGGAAGGAGGAAAAAAGGGAGAGAGAGAAAGAGACATTGATGTGAGAAACTTCCATCAGTTGCCTCCGGAACACACCCTGCCTGGGCTCGAACCCACAATATGGGTATGTGCTCTGACTGGGAATCAAACAGGTGACCTTTCCATGCATGAGACGAAGCTCCCACCAACTGAGCCACACTGGGCCCCATATCTGTATTTTAAAGGCCCATTCTTCTACTTCTTTCTATTCTTCCCTCTGATCCATGAGTCATTTTTGGATGTTCTAATCTCACCCAGGAAACTTCTCTCTTTTCTAAAAGCTGACCCTCGCCAAGTGGCAGGGATGGAGGTGAAGATCACTCTCCACTCAGAGCCTTGCTGAGCTCTGACTGTCCGTGGGCTCTTGCGTCCCAAAAGAACGTGGCTGTGGCTGGAGGTGTGTCCTTCTATCTCCCTGCTTTTAGCTGCCTCAGTGTTGAGGAATCTAACCTCCAATGTTTGTCCCCATGTCCTTGTGTGTGTCTCTATTAGTGATTATTATTATTTTCATATTATCTGAAACTTGGCTTCACACCCAGGCCCCTTACAGTTGCTCTCAGATTACCAGGCTCACCCCGCAGAGGCTCAGCTCAGAACCCCAGGAATACTAAGTGTCTGCATCCAGCAGACACAGGGAGGAGGCCTGACGGGCCCAGGGAGAGCAGGTTACTTTGGGCTGCCGGCAGCTCCTCCAGGGGGAAACCCATGTGAGTGAACAGAGTCCCTGGGATCTTCCTCATGGAAGGTGAGGAAGGAATGGAGGCTCTAGGAGTGAAGACAGGACCTGAAGTTGGGACCTTGTAAGTCTAGGGTTGGCCATTTAGAAGTATTTCACCTTGAGAAATGGCCTTGGCATCCCTGAGCTTCTGCTTCACCTGAGCCAACATGACTCGCCCTAGCGCTCTAACAGTGCTGCTGGGAGGGAGAAGCCGAGGGGTTCCTGAAGGAGGTGCCCAGGATTTTCACTGCCCACTGTACTGGCGAGACCAGGGGAACCACAGGCTGGGTGGGCAGCTGCCAACACTGCTTCTAGGAGCAAGAAGGCCCTTTTGCCCCGGTAGGCTCGCCCTCCTGTGTGCAGAGGTGTGGAGGCCTTTAACGGGATCAGTGTCAGGAGGCTGCTGTTGGGTTAAGGCAGACAAGGACACTTATGCACATTCAGGTATAATTGAGGGACATCAGAGTCCCCCTGAGCACAGATTTGAGGGGAGCGGAGTGACAAAGGGGAGCCAATGGATATAGGATGTAGGGAATTGGGCAAGGATGTCTCTTATGAGAGGACCCCAAAGGAGAAAGTCCTACAAACAAGGGACATGGATATAAGAGATGGAGAAACCACACCCTCCACCTGAGTACAAAGTCTGGCTCCTACTAGGTGCTCAGTAAATATTTGTTGTCTGAGCAACAACAACCAAAGCACGGAATCCAGCTCTGCGATCTGTGCCCAGCGTTCCCATGTTTCTGTACTTTGGTGGCCATGACATTTCCCTCTCCGAGGTTTAATTTGCACTTTTGTGAACTGGGGACACCACCAGCTCCCCAGCCCAACATGGCTGGACCATGGCTACAATGCAGGCAGAAGGACTTTGAAATCAGCAAACTCTGTGAAACACAGGGACATTTCAGCATTCACCACTTTCCTCCCAGCCACCCTTGGGGTCAGCCCCCTGCATCCATCATCGATATCTAATGCTTTCAGCAATTACGCTGGGTTAATTGGCTCAGGCAGAACAGTCCATAGAAAATGCCCGGAGTGGAGCTGACGAGCCCTGCTCTCAGTGTGCAGAATATCTCTCCGGATTAAGCGTGCCTAATGCCACTGGCTGGGTGGGGCCTAAAGACAACAGGGATAGAATGCAGCTGCACATCATTTGTATCCGAAAGACCGGGGCCAGCTGCCGGGCTGTAATGAAATCCAGCCAGCCTTGTTGACATTCCAGAGGCATCACCGCAACGAGGTTAAATTATACGTTGATGATGACAAGCAGAAGCACAGGAAAATGTCAAAATGAGCATGATGGAGCACAGACACCCTCCTCCCTCCTTCCTTCTCCCTCCACCTTCCCATGAGTACAGACACCTCTCCCTCCCCTGCCCAGTGCTACCCCCAGGACCACCTAATCTTACAGCTTGGTTTCAAAGGGTACCATAGCAAGAGCAAGTTGGTCCTGGGGGCTTCCAGTGTCTTTCTCCCTTACCCTTCTCTTTGGGCAGCCTCCTGATGAGTCAGTGACCTTGAACCCATTTGGAGCTTCCTTGCATACCTCTGTACATTGAGGAGAATGGCTGAGGATTGGACAAACTCACACATAGACATCATCAGGCAAAGGGTTCAACAGTGTCACTGTCCTCCCCTGCCTCCACCCTATTCCTTGGGCCCATCCGGGCTCTTCCGCCAGGAGAGAGCCCTGTGAGGATACACACAGATGGGAAAGCAGGCTGGGCTTACTCCAGGAGCCCATGCAAGTCACAAACCAAGCGTTGGAACCTGGGTCCAGGCCTGGGAAGACAACTGAGGGGGCTGGGGACTCACGGGTGTGATTCCAACTGTGTGGCTGGACCCACGGTAAGAGGCAGTGGAAATAAAGGGCAGGCATCTCACAGGCATTTTATAGGCATTTCACAGTCTGAGATCGAATTAGACCAAGTCACATTCAAGCCATTTACAAAGCACCTTTGCCTGAATTGTTTTTGTTAAACTCACTCTGAGAGCCAAAACCAGTTTGGTTCAGTGGATAGTCAGCCTGCAGACTGAAGGGTCCCAGGTTTGATTCCTGTCAAGGCCACGTACCTTGGTTGTGGGCACATCCCCAGTAGGGGGTGTGCAAGAGGCAGCTGATTAATGATTCTCTCTCGTTGATGTTTCTCTCTATCCCTCTCTCTTCCTCTCTGTAAAAAATCAATAAAATATATATTTAAAAAAAACAACTCACTCAGGTTATTTGAGAAAGGGATGCGTGGCCCATTTTACAGAGGGTCCTAGAGGGCCCGTTCCGTTTGGGGTGCAGCACGGCGAAGGAAGGGGTAGAGTGAAGATTGATAGAGGGCAAGGAGATGTCAAGGGGAGGTGCGCTTCCGGTAGAAGGTTGGAGGGTGTAGAGAGGAACCTGGGATTACAGCGAGGGAGAGGGTGAAATGTAGTGTGTGAAGTCCAGAGGGCTAAGCAAGGGCCTGCCGTTTAATGAGCAGGCAAGTCAAAGAGCCGGAGGAGAGATACCGAGGAGTTGGATGCAGACACAGGCCCGAGAGGGCAGTGAGGTGGGGGTCCCGCCGACGAACACATTACTGAAGGGATCAGACCAGAGAGATGGGATCAAGGCTTCAAGGCTATTTTGGTGGCCTTGCCTGGGCCTCTCTTGACTACTGATGACCTTGATTCCACAGGAGCATGAGTCACTAAATCCCCCCGCAATTGATGTATCAGATAGGTTTTCAGGTTCTAGCCCCCATGAGACGTGTCTGCGTTTTCTTTTCTTTTTAAATGTTTCTTGCTCTGACTTTCTTAGACACAGGTCAGAACTTCAGGGTTTCTTAAGTGAAAGTGGTCCAAGGCATGGGGTTGAAAGGGGAAACGAGGAAGCTGGAGGGAGAAGAGTGAGCTACATTGCCTTCAAAGAGGCCTGGGCTCCCCGCAGGACCCCCACTCCCACCCTCCATATCTGGGCTGTGATCCC
Organism: Pipistrellus kuhlii; assembly: GCF_014108245.1. Classification (NCBI taxonomy): domain Eukaryota; kingdom Metazoa; phylum Chordata; class Mammalia; order Chiroptera; family Vespertilionidae; genus Pipistrellus; species Pipistrellus kuhlii. Next base: position 5,825,524 of record NW_023425527.1, on the reverse strand, counting down.
TGCTTTTGTTTAGGCTTCTTCCTTCCCTGTCAGCAGAGGGCTTCCCTGCCAGGGAGGGGACAAGGATCCAGAGGGCAAAATAGGAGATGGTATTAGTTAGAACCCAAACCAACTGTGGTTGTTTTCAGGCATCAATTTATACATTTATTCATTCAAACAATATTTAACGGGTGCCTGCCATGTGCCAGGCTCTGTTCTGAGCCCTGAAAATCCAGCGATGAACCAGGGAGACACAGGTGACTGTCCTCGTGGAGTTTATGTCCTAATGGGGAGAGATGCCAGTGCACAAAACATATGAGTAAATTAGACAGTACAGTGTAATACAACGACATGCTACAGAGGAAAAGTGAAGCAAGCTGGAGGGGCTGCAGTTAGACATGGGGAGGCTAGGAACAGTGTCATTGTGAGGGTGACCCGAGCTGACTCACAGGACTCGGGCACCGGGAAGAATGGATCAACAGATGGCCTCGGAAAGGAGAAGAATCGGGAACATCTAGGAGGGAGGAATTCCTGGGCAGCCTCCTCCTAGCAGGTCCCAGGGATGGTTGGGCTTCAACCGTTCCATCCCAGGGCCACTCATTCTGTCAGCTTCTAGAAAAAGAGACGATGCCTGGGCTTGCCACAGCCTCCTGCCCATGTGTCCGGAAGCACTCCCACTGAGATGGCATGTCACAGAGATGGCTCCCTGAAAGAAGACACAGGCACACGCATGCACACAAGCACACACATGAGCTACATTGCCCTGGAAGAGGCCTGGGCTCCCCACAGGCCTTCCCCCCAACCCCCCCCATATTTGGGCTGTGATTTCTGCTTTTGTTTAGTCTTCTTCCTTCACTGTCAGCAAAGGGCATGCACATAACGGGTGCCTGTGCACGCACACACTACAGAAAAGCCCGTGGGATATGAGCGCTCAGAGATCATTAAATCTGCCCTCCCCCCTCCCACTTGGTAGCAGGAGACTGGAGACTCAGGAATTTGGAAGGAATTTCTCATCGAGGAAAGGGGAAGTGTGGGACTGGACCGCAGGGCTTCTGATGCCCGACACAGAAGGCTGCCCCCTTCCCAGTGCTTCTCAGGGAGCCCAGGCGTCGGAGGAAGGTGTCTTGGAACGCATCTTGTGGAAGCTGCACAGTTTCCAGCTGGGGAAACTGAAGCCAGGAAGATTGAGAGAGTGGGCACTGTTTCCCATTAAAAGACAGCCTCTGTCTCTCTAGGAGATTATGTAGAAAAATCAGGACTTGCCTTCCCCTGGGCCAGGTGGCAGGATGATGCATGGAAAAATGTTTCATTTCTTAAGCAAATATTTAGACATCTCTGTGGGCAAGGGAGCAGGCCTGGAAAGATCTCTCTGAGGCCCAGTGAGGCCAAACAGGCGCCCTGCTTTCGGTGGCATGCACTCCGTGGGAAACGCCCCAAGGATCACGGCAAATACATTGACCTGCAGGAGAGCTTGTTTGCAATGTGGGCCAAATCGTATTTGCTTTACTAAGCCCCTGTGTCCACGTGAGCGGTGGCTCACAGCTCGTGGAGGCCTGTTCGGATGAGTGAGCAGGACCAAGCCACCTCGCTCTGTGTCTGTATGTGCAGGAGCTGGCGTGATGCAAAGTCAAACACACCCGGTGTGGAGGGAGAGCCTCGGAGTTCCCTTTGGTGTGCACACACTCATTGAAAATTACAGCGGTCCTGCCCACCCAGTCTTCACTCTGGAATTTGCATCTCTGTCCTGCTGGGTGGCACAGAAAAGTGCCAGATCACCCCAAGTCTTGGCCTGCTCCTCAAGTGAGCTGGGGCCCTACCCTGGCTATGCCTCCTTTCTGCCTGTCCCTCTTCTCCCCCCACCTGGGACCACAGCATGTATTTATGACTTGACTGGTGGGTGCTTGCTTCCTCCTTGGGTCCTGGATCCTTGGCATTTAGTGTTTGTTTCTGATCACCTTCATTAAACAACCTCTCTCCCTACTTTGGTAGCTTCTAGGACTTGGGCTCCGACTCAGGGCTGTGTGCTCTGTCCCTGTCTCTGTTGAGAAGGTTTCTACTCTGGCTCTGAGCCCAGAGATGCCACTGGCCGAGCCTGAAAGGCGATGGCAGAAACTCAGGACATCGTTCCCTTGGAATTCTCATGAGATTTTCTCTCTCTATGGGGAGCCCTGTCCAGGGCTGGCCCGAGCCGTAACTCTGACACTGGCTATTTGACCCGTGTTAGTGCTGTTATACTGTTCCTGGCCAAGCTCAACTCCTAATTTGTGCAGAAGCAAATTGTGGCTCAGAGAGGGAAGATGCTTAAGGTTTTTTTTTGCATCCTCCTTTTTTTTTTCTTTTCTTTTCTTTTCTTTTCTTTTTTTCCAGCTCTAGCTAGCTAGGACTGCTTATTGTTCATGGCAGGTCCCAAGCACCTCATTGGTTGTTACCGTACCCAGAGCTTCAGACTGCTAACTTGCTTATCTGTCATCAAACTGGCCCGTGTTCTCTTCTTGACTGGCAATGGAACAGCAGGAGCTAGTCTTATTAACTAATCCTAGGTAAGGTGTGGTGGGTTGATTGCAGACAGCTAACTTTTCACTACCGTGGCTTCAGGGAGTGAAAGGTGCAAATTTCAGACAATAAAGATTTTTTTTCAGAAAGGGGATGCTTCTTTTCATTTTGTTAATCTTCCCTGGAGGATATTTCCCCATTGATTTAGAGAGAGTAGAAGGGAGAGAGAGAGAGAAATGGCAATGTGAGAGAGCCACATCAATTGGTTGCCTCCTGCAGGTACTCCAACTGGGGGCGAGGAACCTGTAACCCAGGTACATGCCCTTGACCAGAATTGAACCCGTGCCTCTTTGGTTTTGGGCCAATACCAACCATTGAACAACACCAGCCAGAGCAGAAAGGGGTTGCTTTTGGTGCTCCTCAGAGCATGCTGTCTAGTTGGGAACCACAAGGGCTGGACCGGTCCTATGGAAGGGACCTGCAGGGTATTATCTGAGCCTGGAGACCCCTGGAGCTCTGGCAGTATCAGTCTTCATTTACAATTTTTTTTTTTAAGAATGAGAAACTACTCTTTTTAAGTTCACACCAGATATGAGTATTTCCCCCTCTGCCCTGCTGGGTTCCTGTCATGTAGAATGTAAAGGAAGCGGTCATCAACTGTATGTTGATCACTGACTGTCAGTTGTCGGTTGGGACCCATCGGGGATTCCAACATGGATAGTGTGTGACTCCCTTCAGATTCCTTATCTCATGGTTGGTAAATAAGGGCTATAATGCTGATGACAACGGTGATAATGTTTGCTTCATATTTGTACGTCTGCAGCTTGAAGTTGGTGGTTTCCTGTGTTACTCCACTTTTGTGAGCCTTAATTTCTCTATCTGTAACCTCTGTGTGTTGTCATGAGGATCCCATGAGGCGATGGATGGGAAAGGCGTGGTGACTCTAAGTGCCAGGAGCCTGGTGGTGGTTCTTACCTCTGTTGTCTTCCTCAGTCTTGGGACAGAGTTGTCACAAGTGTCAACAGGGTCTCAAGCCCCATTTACATGAAGACAGGCCAAGGATTCTGTCTCTCTTCCGATGAAACCACGGATGCAGATTGTTCTAAATCTGTAGCCAGGTCTACCTTGGCAGACCCATGTCCGAGTCCCAGTGCAAACTTGCTACTTCCCTGTGTCTTGTATCTACACAGGCATGTCCCACCAGTCCTGCATTTCTGGAGAGTTCATCCTGGCCAGCATAACCTCCTGCTTCTTCCTCGTCTCTCTTGTCTCCCAGGGGAATTTTAATTATACACGTGATTGGCAGGACAGGGATAAGGATACACAAAATTGCCACTTTCTGGAGCTGATGTGTGTGTGTGTGTGTGTGTGTGTGTGTGTGTGTGTGTGTGTCCATGTGTATGCTTGTGCATGTGAGCGAAATGCAGCCTTTGGACTTGCCCGAACTCTTTCCCAGCTGCCAAATGCCCCTGCCCAGGCTCCCTGAAGATTGCAGCAGGCACCAGGCTCGGGGACAGAGGTTTTCTTGTTCCTGGTTGGTGGCTGTATTTTGTCAGGTAGGCCGCCGCACTGACAACCCAGCACACAAAGGCAGGAGTAGTGGGGTGCCGATAGCACAGCCGGCTTGGGGCCCCACTGCCCATCTTTGGATGCTGTGCTCAGCTGGCTCCTGGGTTAGACTGTGAATCATTTCTGCCAGATGATTGGAGGTGACTGTGTGCCCTTTGAGTGGCATGTGTACTGCATGGGCATCCTGCAGGAAGGCATAAAGGAGAGGGAGTGGAGGGGGCGGGTGACCCTGCATGCCCAAACTCAACTTTTCTTCCTTGATAGACAATATGTGAAGGAGGGGGAAGGGTGGCATATTGGCTAGTTCTTTGGAGCTTGGAGGGCCAGTGATTCAGCCGTCAGCATGAGTACCTCAGGGTACCTGGGCTTATGCTGAGCGTCACCCCTATCCTGTTGGGAGCAGTCTCAGGCCCTCTCCTTTAACCAGGAGGCTGCCTGGTGTAAGGGAAAGGACAAGTCATTTGGAAGCCGTTGGCCAGGACTCCTTTCCTGGCTGGCTGTGTACTTGTTCCCTGTATAACTTTAGGGGAATTACATGCCCTCACGGAGCTCCTGTAACTCTTCACCTCGACCTCTGATGGTCAGCCTTATGTCTCCCCGGTCTGTCCTCACCACGACCTCTGATGGGTTAGCCCTAATCCCCCTGGTCTATCTCACCATGATCTCTGATGGCTCAGCCCTAGTCTCCCTGGATCTGTCTTTGGGGTTGCCCTTTAGGGCCAACTGCTATGTGGGCTGCTCACCCAGAAGCTGCCTGACTTCCCTGCCTTACGTGGTCTCCACAGCTCATTATGACTGCTTAGCTCTCCCTGTGGTAGCGCAGTCTCTGCTCAGCATGTCTCACGGCTGGGTTCCTGCCCCGCCAGTCTCTCTGTGTGTTCCAAGTATAGCATCCATCTGAGCAGAGCCAGGGCCTGGTTAGGATGAAACCAGGCCTCAGCAAGTCTGAGTGGGGGACTGCTGGGGTCTAGGGGATACGGCAAGATGTCTGTCTACCTCAGTGATTCTCAACTGGGGGTGACATTTGACGATGCATGGAGACATAACAGGTTGTCATAACAGGAGGAGCTACTGTCATCTAAGAGAGCAGAGGCCAAGGATGCCACTAAACATCCTACCATCCACAAAACAGCCTCTGCAACAAAGAATCCACCAGCCCAGGTCATCAGTGCAAGGTCAAGAGGCACTGATCCAGCCTCAGAACTGCCAGGGACACGGGCTAGTTGGGATGAACAGGACTGTGCATTGCTAGAGGCTCATGCTGCCTGTAGCTGGGGAGAGGGAGTTTGGACCACTAGTCGCTCCCTTCCTGCCTCCCTCCCCTCCTCTTCCAGCTCAGGAAGGTGCTTACCAGTGGAGCAGTAGGGCAGATGCTCTTGGTACATACATCCCTTGGGCACTCACCGTTGTCATGGCTCCTGATGGCATCCAACAGGAAGTACCTGCTATTCTCCAACTCTCTGCCACGGGCTTCCTTTCAGCCCACAGGTGGGACAGGGCAGAAATGCCCTTAGCCACCGATGGCAACAGTGGTGCACCCCTCATCCTGCAGCCTTTTCCGTGCCATTTCCCAGAAGTCCCAGCGTGCCTGCATGCCAGTTGTCCACAGTGCTCATGGGCTCACTGATGCACCCTCCGCTGCTTCCCTCCCTTCCCATGCTTATTTCCCAATTCTTCTGCTGCTGCCTCTTGGGCCCACCTTTTCAATAGACCGCTTCCTTCCTGTGTCGGTGTTGGCTTCCGGGCAGCCGGGTATCAGGCAAGCATAGCTATTTGCTGACACACGTGCTCCTTTCCTTCCATCCTTCCTCCACTCCTCCATCTGGCCAGTCCACAACATGTATTAGGCATTGGCTATGTGCCAGAAACTGAAGACTTCAGACCCATGCATAGATGGGTCAACTGAGGCTCCAGGATACACAGACACTTGTTCAAAGTGCTTAGAAAGTAAAGGGCCCCACTTGGGATATAAAGCTGGAGCTCTCAAGTGGGTTTTATGCCCAATTGTTTCTCAACAGGCTGTACTGAAAATGCCTGGAGAGCTTTATATGACACATCCCACTCCAGAATGAGTCAGCATCTCTAGGGGTGGGGTGGGGCCCTGCATCATTATTTAAAAGCCCCCTTTAAAGCCCCTGTGCACACAGATGGGGTGATCTGGGCACCCCTCTCCCCCACTGCAAACACACCAACACTCCCTGACAGGTGGACATGGACTCCAGAATGAAGCAAGCGGGAGGGAGGAAGCACCTTCCATAGCCTGGGCTGAAACCCCAGGCTGAGTTTCATCACCCGTCACCTGCCTGGCTCCTCAGGGGAGCTGGCACCTTGTTGGGTGAGCCAGCTCTCACCGCTGATTTAACATCCTTGCAGGACCATCTTGCCAGATATCTCCTAGATGGGTTGTCCTGTGGTTGTCACTGCATGTTTCACAGTTGGGGTTCCTTTCCTGCCATATGCCGAGGCCCTGTAAGGCATGGTGCTGATGCTGCTGCACACTGGCAGACGGGCGCTTCCTGGCACAGAAGTCCAACTGTACCGAGGCTCCCGGCTCTGCTCTCACCGCCACCTGCTCCCTGGATGGGTTGAGATTGAGGGATTTCAGGCACAATCTAGAGGCGGGCCATGGAGAAATGGCATCTCCTCCCCTTCGCCAGTCTCTGGGGTGTCCATGTGGTGGCTTTATGGCTTGGCAGTCTGCTCCGTTTCTCCCTGGAAGTGTGTGGAGAGGCAGCAGCCGCAGCCTGTGGTGAGAGGCTGCTCTGGGGACAGGACAGCTTTTCATGGGAGGCGGAAGCATCCTCGGGCCTCAGAACGCAGTGCGGTTGGGCTTTATTTTTAGATGTCTGCACGGAGCCTCTGCCCCTTGCTCAGTGCTCACCAGATGCTCAGACTGGCTCTGGGATGGTGGGGCCATTGTTTTTATCCTGAACAGCATAGCAGGAAGAGGACTGGGCTGGATGGCAGGCCCACCTCGAGCTGAATTCTGGGCTCCTCAACTTACACAAGCTTTGTGACTGTGAGCAAGTCATTTCACTTTCAGGAAATGAAAGATCAGGACATGCCACCCACTTTTGCAAAGTGGTATGAGATCTGAATGGATAGCACGTAATAAGTAAGACCCAAAGGTAGTATGGGCCTGCCACATAGTAGGCCCTCAATACAATATGCTCAAGGTCAGAGTTCCTGGCCTCATTAGCTGTGCCCTTGGTTTTTGCACCTGTAAGATGGGATTATTAAGACTGGCTGCACAATTTGTAGGACCCAGAACAAAATGAAATGGTAGGCTTTCTGTTCATATGTGGAGAATGTCAACCAAATGACTGGCAGGTCATTAAACCAGGTGCAGGGCCCATTACTTCCAGGCCCTGGTGAGGAATTCGTGAGACAATGTAAACTGCATCAGGACACGCGAGCGTTTATTACTGGTACTAATTAAGCATGAGCTATGTCGTGGGAACAGTAAGTCACCCATTTTGCTGTGACACACATTACAGGGAGAAATAAATGGATTAAGACCAGCTTTTACAAGCTTCAAATGGCAAGCTTTAGAGTTGAGACTTTATAAGGTAACAGTGGGGAATTACTGAAGACAGCTGGGCCGTACTCAGAAGGGGTGTTTAAGAGTTCTAATCAGTGTTGTGTAGGGAAAGGAATGGGGGGCATGTTTAGGGAGAGAAAAGAATTAAGTGGAGCCACCCAAGGCTTAACTGCTAGGTTTTCAGAAGAGAGAAGCGATTCACAAAAATTGGAGATCAGAAAAAAGGACATTTGGGGGTGCGGTGATTGCTTTTGGCCACATAGCATCTGCGCTGACAGTGGGGCCCCTGTGGGTGGAGGTAAAACAGGCCTTTTGAAATTGGGGACTGGGACTCAGATTAGGGCTCAGATGAAGATGGTGGGAGGTGGGGGAGAGCTCTCGTGGGACCCATGTGGAAATAGCTGATGCGCCAGAATAGATGGAATTATCAGTGCAGAGCACATTTCCAGATTGCAGGAACCAGGGATAAAATAGATCCGGAAATCAACTGTACAAAGTGAGCAAGCGAAACTAGGGACTTTGAATTGACCTAAGAAAAGAGGGAGGAGTTGAGAGGGGGCCATTCAGGCGTCTTCAAACTACGGCCCTCGGGCCACATGCGGCCCGCAGAGGAGTCTGATCCGGCCTGCCAGGTTTTTTGGGCAGTGAGCGCAGCCGAGGTGTTACAGTAGGAATTAGTAGTTCATATAGTCCGGCCCTCCAGCTCTCTGAGGGACCGTGATCTGGCCCCCACTTTAAAAAGTTTGAGGACCCCTGCGTGTAGGGGAAGATCCTGGACTTCTGTGATCCTTAGGTTCTTCATGTAAAATGGGTACAGTGTCACTCATTGATGCAAAGGTACAATGAGAAAAATGCCTAAACTACTTCTACTGGGTATGAGTGAATGAACAACACAATTTAGTCTCCTTCTCACTTTAACTTCTGATTCTTGGATCTTTCTAGTGAGTCATGCTCTTGTTTTTGTGGTGGGTTGGAGATGTTTGATTTCAGAGGGATTTTGTTATTATTGGAGTTACATTCCATACATTCTCTCCTTTGATCCTGGCAGGATTCTGCATGGAATATTGGGATTCCCACTTTATGGATGGGATGCTTAGAGACATCAGGTATTTACCCAAGGTCACACAGCTACACAGTGACCTCGGTTTTGACACGCACTTTGAACTCCAATCCAGGGCTCTCTTCTTCCAAAACTCACACTGTCTTCATTCCTGAGTGGGAGCAGGAGAGTCGACAAACAACCTGCAAGAGTTCACCCTCCAACGCTTGGCTCCCCTCCCGCCCACCTGCTGGCGGGACCATCTGCACAGGTACACGGCGGGGACCAGAGAACACCTTGTTCTACAGCATTGCTCACTGTCGGCAATTTGCTATCTGCCTGCCACCAAAGCGCCTTGAACAATGAATGGGGCCACTCACGTGGGGCTGGTGCTCTTTTCCTCTCTACAAAGCCTGCACAGTGAGGGACTGGCAGGCTTGGCATTGCCCCAGCGATGCAGGAGGAGGAGGAGGAGGTAGCAAGCAGCAGACAGTGGCCTGAGCTGGGAGGAGGGACTCTCAGCTCTGTTCCTCCAAACTCCCCACTCACGCTGGGCTAGACACTCTCCTGTTAAGGGAAGAAGGTGAGCCACAAGCTTTCTCATGATTCCCCACATCTCCTGCCAGGTCCTTAAGGGGCAGTCAGGGGGAGGAACGCTCTAAGAAGCAGGTTTGATGTTCTCATTCAGACACTGACGGGTGATGATGATGATGATGATGAAGATAGAACACATGCTGTATATAATATTCTATATTATATGTAATATATCTGATAAATGCTGTGCATATATATTCTATGTTATACATAACACAGCAATAACATAATTTAGTGCCAATTATGTGCTAAGTACAAGGGCAGGGCCAGCCTCCTGCTCAATCTCCACTCCATGCATATATAAGTCCCTTCTCTCAGGTCTTCACTTTTCTCATCGGAATAATAAAAGCACAGAAACAGATGCCTCCTCTCTGTGCAGACAATTTCCTCTCTGTACTTCACACTGTCAGGCCTACTTTGTGCCCAGAAATGGGGAAATGGTGCAGGATAGATAGGAACATATGAATTCCATTCTTCAGACAATGCAACCCAAAGGCATCCAGAAACCAACTCTGCAATGTAGAGCGAAGGACCAGAAAGGAGACTGGGAGGCAGTGAGGCGTGGAGCAGGGCTGGCAGGAGTGTGGTGGAGAACAGAATTAGGCACCAACCCACACTCGAACCCTTCCTGGGTCTGCACCCTCAGGCCAGTGGTCACTGAGCCCCTCTCTAGGCCTCAGCATTCTTGCTTATGAAACCCAGCTGTAATTGCAGATGTCACAGGGGACCTGGGCGAAGGCTGGAGAGGGCACAGATGTGCAAGCCCAGTGGGCAGTGCAGTAACTGATAGCCCAAATCCAGATGTGGAAGTGGTTGAAGTGGGAAGACATCTGGGAGAGACGGGGGTGGGGTGGGGGGTGTGGATTTATAGTTTCGGAAGCCTTCCTGAAGGACATGGCTTCAGGTCAGCTTCAAGAAATATGTTAGCTTCAAGGGTTGAGAGACATGAAATGATATTAGTCATTTTTTACCCCCAATTCTTCCTCCTCCTTGGCCCCCATCCGTGCCTCTTTGGAGTGGAGCATGAATATTATGCACATTTTTCATGTACTTTGAAGAAAACCTGGCAGTGTGGCAGTGTTTCAGAGAATCTCTTGCATATTTAAAGGGCATCCTGTTGATTTGAGGGGGAGGCAGCTGTGCCTTTTTCAATTCTTTCTCAGTAGCCCCCAGCACAAGCTGACAGGAGCACATTTTTTTTCTGACCGCAAAAGATAACGGAGGCCCTAAACCTTGTCCAATGCCCCCTTCAAAGCGCTGTGCCCTGTACAAGGCACTAGGTTGGCTACCGAACTCACTGTGGTTTCAGGGGTGAAGAACAGACTAAGCCGACGATCCATCCTTCCAATTTGGTCATTCATCCAATGGTATTTGAGCACATACTGCATACCAGGTACTAGACTCCTTCAGGACTCTACTCAGATGTCGCCTCCCCCAGGCAGCCTTCTTTGATAACCACCCTCACCTCTACTTGGTTCAAAGCCCCTCACCCCCTGTACTCTAGGCACCCCATGTTTATTACATAACCTGCCCTCCATCTCCTTAAATGACAGTTGGCTCCTTGCTCTCTTTCACTAGCAAACAGGAGGACCTCAATAGGTGTTTGCGAGACCCATAGGGCTGAACTGCTTCCTGAGTTGGCTTCTCCCAGGCTGATGCCAACCCTTGCCCAGATGTGGAGGTTGGAAGGCAGATGTGGGGAGAGGCTTTGGGCTCTGATTTCTTGATACTTCCCTGCATGAAGTGGCAGCAGGGGTCTACCCAGCTCCCTGGGTTGTTTCTTCTCCCTTCGAAGGCTGTGCCCTTACCCTGTCCAGTAAGACCAGAGGTTTGGGCTTCTTGAAATTCAGCCCTGTTGGAGCAATCAGCACCTGAGCAGGCAATTATGCAAACCACCCGGTAATCTTCCCAGAACAGCAAGCTTGCTGGGGAGGAAAGATGCAAACAATAAACAGCCACTTGGCTGCCTCTTCTAGGAGGACAAGGACAATGCAGGCACCTCATCTGTAGAGTCCCCATTAGTATGCAGCTCAGCTAGCCAGGTAGTGTTGGAACCCCATTGTTTCTGGGGATGTAAGCCTGGATGCACTCGCTCCTCCATTCGGACCTCCCATGCTGACTGCCCCTGCCATCTCTTCCAGGCCCTGCAAAATGCATAGGCATTGTCCCCTTCCCTACATAGCAGCGTGACAGTGACCTGCTCAGCAGTGACCTCACCCTTGGCCAATGGCTACACATTCCCCTCTCCCATAGGATTCATGGTCTGGAGGACTCTCTAAAGATTCAGCTATCATCAAAGTTGATCAAACTTTAGCTCTTTCATCCCCACTTTTCTTACTGTCTTTCCTTCCATTCTCATCTCCTGTCTTCTCTCTTCCTGGGGTCAGAACCTGGGCTTCAACCACCTCACACATCTGATGACTGACCAAGCAGGTACCCTCAGCCCTAGTTTTGAGGTCCTTCACTTCTGGCTACTCAGACTTGCACTGTTTACCTCCTTACGGTGTCCAGCAAATGATACTTATTGGGCAGCTATTCTGGCCCTGGTGATAGGGAAGAGATGTGACAGTGTGGATTTGACACGTGCATTATAGGATGGGGCAGGCATTGAACTTGTGACCCACAGCATGCCATGCATTAGGAGAAGGGTCTGCTGTTGGGAGGCCCTAACAAATGGGAACCAGCCCTCTCTGGGGTCAACAAATGCATCCTGAAAGGTGTGAGTTTGAAGGTTTCTGAGGAGGGAGCCAGTGAAGCAGTTCCAAGGAGGAGGCCCATGTGAAGAGAACCTGAGGCATGAGACAATGACACATTCCACAACCTGAAAGTCCAGTGCAGCCAGAATAGGAACATTGGGAGGGAGGAAAGGGCATGGCCCTTTAAGCCTCTGAAACTGTGGTTGAGGTTTTATCCTGAGAACAACAGGAAGCTGTTGAAGGGCTTTAGCACAGGATGTGTCTCTTCACCTGTCTAAAGACCACTGTCAACCCCCAGCCACGTGTAACTCCTTCACCCCACTGTCCAGACTCTTCCAGTCTAGACATGAACAGCTATCCACTCAAGGTGGTTTGAGAAAAAAGGAAACGAATTGAAGCATTCAGGCAGGGCTGGATCTAGGGCTCGATGCCCTCTCCATCTCCTGTCTCTGACTTCCCAGGCATTGGTTCCATCCTCAGGAAAGGGCAGGGATGGCTGCCAGCACTTGCAGGCTAACACTTCACTGCCTTGTTTTCCAAGGAGAGGGATCCTTCCCCAGTATTTTTTCAGAGAGCCCTGGGATTGGCACTGAATGTGTCTGCTTGTGTCAGATGCTCAGGCCTGCATCTGTGACTGGAGCCAGGGGGTGAAATATGTGGATGAAACATGTGCATTGCATAGCAGCCCCTGGATGTGGGCAGTGCTGTCAGCCCAGGCAGAACCCGCAGGTCAAGGGCAGAAGAGTGGTGGCTCCTCAAAGAAAACACGGTGCTGTCCCTAGAGGAATGGATGCCAATACACAAGAGCAGCAGGACTCCTGCACAGTGAAAGGGCTTCTCATAAATCCTCAACTCAGACTCTCCACTCAGGCCAGGCTAGGCTCCCCATCCCATGGACCGCTGAGGACCTCTTGCTTCCCTCTTTCTCTAAGCCGTTGTGCTTAAGGTTGCCTAGCCAGGCATGCACCTGCATCAGAGAAGGAAGTGTTGGCATTCAGGTGGGCCAGATTCAGAGCTTTAGGAGTGTAGGGTCAGATGGATGTGTGAATAGGGACATGGAGGAGAGGATATTGATGGTGGCTGGATTCCCAGGAGGTCATTCCAGAACCCAGTCTAGCTTTAGGTGTTTCCCTAACTTTCCCAGATGCTCATTCTTTCTCTCTGGGATTAGCAGGGGCAACAAATCCTCATTATTCTGGTTGTTAGATCCAAGTAAACAGTCAGGACAGCAGCTGCCAAGCCCGTGGCAAGGTGGCCACAGGCACGGGTGACTCCTGCCTGTCTCTGGGAGCCTCTCCCCTTGCAGAGGCAGGCAGCTATCCTGAGGCAGTCCACTCTCAGGAACCACAGGGTCAGTGAGGTGAGCCACCAGGACCAAGATGACCAGCTCTCCTGGCTGGAGGAGGTGAAGGTGTGCGGTGATGGGAATACTTGGGAATCATGGATGCTTCTGACCAGTGGAAGGGCTAGAGTTGTGTCACATTTCCAGCCTGGCCCCGTGACAGCCCTCCTGGGACGATTCCTGAGGCTCAAACTTTTCTTCAAGAGCTATTCCCTGAAACTCTCTCTCTTCTTGGTTTCCCTGTTTGGGTCACTGCCCAAGCATTCCCTCAACACTAAGGACTCTTGTATTTAACTGTTTTTCCCTCCCACTCTCCCCTCACCCCCCTTTCTCATTCAATAGCTGTTTCCTGAGGCCCTACTATGTGCTGGGCACTCTACCTATGCTTTGTTTCTACCTCATTTCATGAGCTCATTACTCCTCACAGCCTGATGGAAGGCCCTCAACGATAGTCTGTGGGTCACTGGCCACTTAGGAGATAGGAATCACACCTAACTTTTGAAACTTGAGAATTAAATAAAAGACATCTTAGCTGGATATAAATTTATGAGTCAGGTAACTAGGTAGCCACTACAGGAAGCAGCCACCAGCCCTTGGGATGAGGGAACAAAAGGAAAGGATTACAGTTATTCAAATGTAAAAACTTAGGGAGGGGACCTGAAAGGGGGGGAGGGGGAAGAGACCGCAACTACTGAGAAGGGGGTGCCCACAGGCTGACGTTGGTATCTTGGGATGGTGATTCTGAAAGTCTTGGAAGAATCACACACTGGGTTCCGTTGCTGCTCTGGGAAAGAACCACCACTGCCAGGACGCAGAAGCGCTGCTGGGTGATGCTCACAGGGACAGAAGGAAGCAGGAAGCCTCCGGAAAACAGCGGGCAGAAATCCCTTCACCTCCTCTAGCAACTCCTGTTGGCAGAACCTCACCTGGACCCAGCTGGCAAAGCAGAGAAGATTTGTAGTCGCAGCAAGAAAAAGTGCACGGAGAAGGGTGGACTTGAAACTGAGAGACAATAACTTGATAACTGGCATATGTGGGACCCGTGGATTGTGCTCCCCTCAGGGCCTAGAGCAGGGCTGGCTAGAGGGTGCAATTGGAAAGACACCGGATTTGGAGTCCGTGGACCCAGTTCCACCAGTTAATTTCAGTGTGCTTTATTGGTCAGGACACCAATATCTCTTAGCCTCCATTACCTCATCTGTAAAATGGGAGAATAACCCGTTCCCCCTCCCTCTGACGGGTGGAAGGAAATCAGTGGAATGCTGTGAGTGGACGCACTTTGCACTGTGAGCTGACTTTCAGGTGCAGAGCTGCGAGGTCGTGCTCCATAAACACTTAGCAGCAGCAGAAGGGTTCGGTATGTTCAGGGCTTTGAAGATCTTAAAGTACATCTCCCCTGGGAACCTTCAAGGTTCTTCTTTTAAGCAAAAACGGCACAAACAAAGCCTCATGTCAGGGAAACTTCCCTGACGAGAACACGATATGAAAGAAGGCAGACCTTCTCTTCTGCCAGGTGCAGCTCTGTTGCCTGAGACATCTCAAATAGACTCAGACAAAACACTCACAGCTCGTGGTGGAGCTGGGGGCGGGATGTCAGAGGGAATGTGGCTGCCCTTGTCCTTGGGGACGAGCATTTAGAGCTGGTGAAGCTGTTCCCCATGTCTAATTTGGAGAAACATTTACAGCTCCACTGGCACTGTGTGGGCGTTCGGGATGGTACCTCTGCTCATCTTAGTGATAGTTTACTCTATCAGAGACGTTTCTGCTCCCGGAGTTCTGCTCACTACTCTGAGTAAGCCTCCCAGGACACTGTGGGGGAGATTGCAAGCTGGCTCCTAGCTTTAGGCACAGAGGCTGCCTCGGAGCGGGGGGCACAAATGGGCAGGGCCCACAAATGCAGCTGTCTGGTCCTGCACATGCTGGGTGGAGAGATTGGGGCTCGGATCCCAGGTGCCTGTGGACTTACGGTGTGTACCGTGGGCCCAAGCCTCCACGCCCCCTCCCCACTCTAATCTCTGGGCCAGGGGACAGTCCAGCACCACCTTTCATGGACCACAGCTGTGTCCCACTTCCACGGAGGCAGGTTGGCAATGGGGACAGAAGGACAGGGGTTTAAACCTGACTCAGCTCTTTCCTGGTCATGTGACTTTGGACAATTCATTGAAACCTCTGTATGAAAGAGGAATTGTATGTGGGCAGGCTTAGCTCAATGTCTCCCAAATGTGCCCACCCCATCTCTTAGGTTTCCTTCTAATTCACCCTCATGATCCTGCCTGAATACTCTTGGCAGAGCACACCACTCCTACATCCGTCCCATTCCATGCAGGCTGTGTGTGTTCTGCAGTCCCCCGCTGCCCAGCAAATACAGTTGACACCCTAACACTTGGCATTCTGGGCCCTCCATAATCTATAGCGTCCATTTTTTCCTTCCTCCTAACCTGTTCATTAACCCCATCCAACTTGAGCTGCCCTGCAGCCCTCGGGAGGGATGACCATTTTCTCATTTAGACCACCACCCATAATGCTCCCTCTGTCTCAAAGGCTGGGCTCTCCCTCCCCACCCCATCCCAAGGCTGGCACATCACAACCTCCTTTCTGAGACTTTTCTCGGTCTCATCAGCCTGATGTTGTTTGTTGTTTCTTTCTTCTCTGAGTTTCCTGGCGATTCTATTGATAGATTTTTTTTTTTTTTTTTTTAACAGGATGGACACACACACTGAGTGGCCAGATTATTATGGTCTCTGAATGTATAATAATCTGGCCACTCAGTGTATATCCTATATAATAAAAGGCTAATATGCAAATTGTCTCCTCGACCAGGTGTTCCACCACCAGGCAGGCCGGCCAACTGCCCATGTTCCCTCCCCCTGGTCAGCCTGGCTGGACCTCACCCTTGCAGAATTTATGCACTGGGCCTCTAATATATATACTAAGTGGACATATATTATTAATTCAGAGTTCATAATCTGGCCACTTAGTGTGTGTGTGTGTGTCTGTGTGTGTGTGTGTGTATGGCAGGATTGCTATTTCTTTTACTACAGATGGGGGAGCATGAGCAGCCTTGTATTATATATACAGTAGACTGGGTTTGAATCCTGCACCTATCACTGGCAAACCTTAGACAAATTGGATTGAACTCCCTCAATTGTTTATGGGGCTGCGGAAAGGATTACAGATAATGTGTGTGAAGTAATGATTCCAGCGTCTAATAAAGGTAGTCTTAATTTTTATTATTACATTGTATTAGATTCATGGTAAGCACTAAATGACAATTGATGGAATGAAGTACTGGACATAGGGTCCAGAGGCAGTGACACTGGAGCTAAAAGTTGTAAATTGGCATTTAAAAAAAGAATTGCTTTAAATTATAAAGCAATATTTGCTTATTGTAGAAAATGTATAATGTGTGTATATAAAAAGGTAAAAAAAAAGTCACATGTAACCTCACAACTCAGTGGTAATGACTTTTCTTAGCATGTTCTATTTTCTTCTAATTTTGCATGCATTTTCTATAAGTGATCTCATACAAATATATAAATTTGTTTCCAATATGTGTATGTGTCACAGATATAGCATAGCTCTATTGTTTAAATTATTATTGTATAAGTAATACATAGTAGTCATTTTAAATACAGAAAATACTGAAGCATTTAAATACCTAAATCTAGCCTGCTATCAATATTTGGCCATATTTTTCCCCAGCCTATAATATTTTTATTTTTGCTTATTTTAGACATCAATATTAGATTAAGAGCATTTTCCTCTGCCATGAAACAAGTTTTTGACATCACTTTTGACAGCTACATAATATTCTACCCTGCAGATGTCGCATAATTTATTTAATTCTATCCTTGTTCCTACATAGTTTGAATGTTTTTATATTTTTCCCATTATGAATGCATTTTTCCTCAAAACTTCAGATTGTTTCCTTAGAAAGGGGAGTGTGATTTTATCTGTAATAAAAACCACACGAATTATAATGGCTTATGAGGGAGGAAGTATATTATCTCTGGTGATCCAAGGGTATGCGGGTGTGGCTGTTCCTAGACTAGTTAGTTCTGTGACGCCATGATCTCATCAGGGACCCAGGTACCTTCCTTCATTTCGATCCTCTGTTTCCTTCAGGGGATCCTGTGAATAGGTAGCTTGACAGGTGATTTTACAGAGTGTCGAAAAAATGTATTGATATTTCTTTCTTTTCAGATTTAACCCATTGGAATTAATAATTATTCTAAGTGTGTATACTTTTTTGGAGGACATCCTGTATATTATCTTCTTTCCTCTTCATTGCAACCTTAAGGGGTGGATCCTTTTATTATTCCCATTGTATAGATGAGGAAGCTGAGGCACAGTAAGGGACTTTGCCTGAGATCACACAGCAGAAGTGGAACTGCTCTGGCTCCAGGCATCACATCCTCATGCCCAGGAACCAGCCAGCTCTTCCGCTATCTCTTCTCCACTTTTTTTTTTTTTTTTTTTTTTTTTTTTTTTTTTTTTTTACTTAATCACTTTCAAGCCTATAGAAAATTTGAGCAAATGAGAGAGTGGGCACCTGTATTCCCTTCACCTAGATTTTTGCATTATTAACCACTTGCCACATTGCTTCCTTGGTCTCTACTCTGTCTCTCTTCCAGTTGAAAGCAATTTGAAGACATTGTGATTCTTGTGACTCCCTTTCTCACACTTTAAGAATGGAAACATGACATTAAAAAAGTATACTTCTCCTGTGTGTACTGTTTGATGAAATTCCACAAATTGGGCACATGTATGCGACCACTTGCCCAGAAACATATTGATGGTCATACTGAAGAAAATAGAAGTTCTTTTGGTAAGAAAGGTATGGGATGAGCACACAGGTCTGCCACATCATCTTATGGTCCTGCTTTCTCCTTTAGGCCTCAAAGTACAAAGAAGTTGGGGCCACAGGACTATCTAGCTTCCAGTTTAGCACACACTTTGTAGTCAGAGATTGGAATCTCAGCTCTGCCTCTAACTTGCTGTGTGATCTTAAGCAAGATGCTTGTCCTCATGGAGCCTCAGTTTCCTCATCTGTACAATGGGAGTAATAATAGGACCTACCTTTCAGGATTTCTGTGGCGATGAAAGGAGATCACATTTAAATCACTTATCATGGTACCTAATTCATAACAGCATGCACTCAAGAAATAGTATTTGTTAACTCGCATTATTACTATTATTACTAGAGGCCTGGTGCATGAAATTCATTCAAAACCAGGGGTGGGTCCTTCAGCCCAAACTACACCCTCTCCAATCTGGGAGCCCTCAGGCGAGCCCTGATGGTTTAGGCACGACTCCCTGTTGTTCTCTGCTCTCTGCAGGGCCTGGCCACTCCATGCCCACTGCCCAAGGCTCTCCTCTGCCCAGAGGCCCTCCGCACCCAGGGCAGAACACTTGTCTCATCGCCATGGCGATGAAGTAAGGATTCCACCAGGCCACTCCTGCTACTCATTCTCAGCGGGTGCCCTTCTCTGCCCCCCCCCCCCCCCCCAGGACTGGGGGACTCCAGCAGGGCTGAGGGGACTGGGTGCCATCATTTGTGGCTATGGGTGCCACCATCTTTGTGATGAAGTGATGGTTAATTTGCATATTGCCCTTTTATTAGATAGGATTATGTTAATAACCTTGTCAGGTTGGTGATATTATTATTTCCATTTTATACTCAAGAAAATGGATGACCTGAGAGATAAAGGGACCTATGACACTTGACTAATAAGGGGTAGATTTTTAGAGTCAGATTTTTCTGACTCTAAATTGTTGCCTCCCAGTGAATCGGCTGGCCTGGACAAATGGGGGACTCCATCATACCTCTGAGGATCAATTTGTTAACTGACAGTTTTATAATAGGAGATGTAATTGCCCAGCAGCTGGCAAGCTGGTACGGCAGGTCGGCACTTTCTTCCTCCCAACAAGAAAGTGCAAAACGCAGTGGGGGCCACCCTGCACCCCAGCCCTTGCATACCCCCCGGAAAGCACTGGCCCCGGAGAAGGGGGCACTGGGTCTCAGCAGGACTTAGCTCCTAACCCATCCTGTGGCCATGGTGCATGCCTCTCCCTCTCTGGGCTCTTTGGTGAAAGCACTGGGGGCAGATTATGGTCCAGGCGATGTCTGAGGACCCCACTGGCTCCCCCAGGCTGGGACTCTGGGTCCCTGTTCATTGCTGCCCCAGCTCTGCACTCCTCCTTCCCTTCAGTATTCAGGAAAGGGATTTGCTGTTTGGTTTTCATAACTTACTTCACTATTACTTTATTACTTTTCAAATGACAGGCAACAGAATAGACTTTGTCTCGCTACTGGCGTGGAGAACGTGGTCTGCATTCATTATAGAGTCTGATTTCATTTGGTTTCACTTCTTTAGTGTGACGGGGAGGAGGATGGGTCCTCCTGCATGGCACTTTCCTCTGGAGGAATGAGCTGAGTTTCCCAGCAGCCCCCAGCTTGGCACCGGCAGCAGGGAGGCCCTGCCTGTGATGGACTTGAGGGAAAACTCATTTCCCTGGAAGATGTACAGCAAGAGTTGCCTGGTTGAGGAAGAAGGTCTCCCTAACCTGCCGTCTGGGAAGCTGCTTCTGTCTGGGCCTCAGCCTCCTGGAGCCCTCGCTCCTGGTGACTTGGGGCCAGCTCTTCTCTGAGACCCGGGCTGCCTACAGGAGGCAGAGTCAGGTCTGGCTGGAGTCTAGATTCAGCCATTGGCCATGGACCTTGGCTTGAGGTTGACCACATCAGGGTCAGACGCTGATGCTCTTTGACTTTGAGGCTAATGTCTAGCCTCTCTGAGCCTCCAAGTCTTCCTGGGAAATGTGGACGGCAATTCTTATCTTGGAGGGTAAGAAATCAATAATCAGTCCTCAGGGAGCCTTTTCTGAGTGCCGGGCACTGTGCTAAGTACTTTCTATGACTGTCTCTTCAATTCACACAATAACTGAATAATAGCATTGGTACAAATACAACCCCTCCTTTATATCATAGTTGAGGGAACTGAGGCTCATATCTTCCAGGGTCTTGGCTCATACATCAGATGAGGCTGCAGAGCAGGCCTGAGGGACCCAGAGGGAGAGGTGATGTGTATTTTATGAAAATTGACCTGATGTTATTTTTAAATAACCTCATTAATCCTTTGGTTCCTTAGAATAGAAAGTGAAGCCATAGGCACCTGAGGCAGCATAGGAAGGAGGTATATAGTGTCTTTAATATTTTTGAAAGGGAAATTTAGAAATCTATAAAAAGCCATTCTTTGCAGAATGGTTTATCGAGCATCTCCTGGGTCCACTATAGTGTCGGGCTCTGTGGACATGAGATGGACAAGCTGGGGGTGGGCCCTGGATGAACTCCTGAGCCTTGGCCAAGCATACAGCTGCAGTGCATTGTGACATCTGTGCTGTCCAGGGTCCACAGAGGAGTGACCAGCTCACTGGGGCTGGGAAGGGCACCAAGGAGATTTTCCCAGAAGAGGTGGCAGGAGAAGGTTTGTGTTATTACTAGAGGCCTGGTGCACGAAATTTGTGCACTCGGTGGGGGTGGGGGTTCCTCAGCCTGGCCTGCACCCTCTCGCAGGTCTGGAAGCCCATCAGGAGCGGGCCTCAGCCGTCAGTTGGACATCCTTAGCACTGCTTTGGAGAGAGAGGCTCCCACCACAGCTGCTGAACAGCGTTCCCCCTGGTAGTGGACTGACCATTAGGGGACAGCACCTGCATTGAGCATCTGCCCCTTGGTGGCCAGCATGTGTCATAGTAACCAGTTGTTCCACCTTTCGGTGAATTTGCATATTAACCTTTTATTATATAGGATAGGATAGCACAGCCACTGCATACCCGTGGGGGATTCCCATAATGCTGAAGATTCACCCACTAGTCAGGGGTGTCAAACTGGGGCCTGTGGGTCGAATCCGGCCCACTCCCTGTTTTTGCATGGCCCACTAGCTAAGAATGATTTTCACATTCGTAAATTACTTAAGAAATGAAAAGGAGTTTACTATTTTGTGTGCCCCATGAAAATGCTATGAAATTCAAATTTAAGTGTCCTTTAATAAGGACACATTGGAGCATAGCCACCCTCGTTTGTTTACATAAGAGTCTGTGGCTGCGTTCATGCTACAGTGGCAGGTTGGGCTGTGAAAGAGACCTTTTGGCCCCAACCCCTAAAATAGTTACTGTTGGGCCGTTTGCATACAGAGTTTGCTGATCTCTGCTGTAAGCCATCACTTCTTCATCATAATCCTTTACTTTTACACATACACACACATTGTATATAAACACACACACACACACACTATATGTACATATGTATATACACTGTGTATATATTTACATTATCTCCCCTGCATTGCTCAGCTTAATCCCCCCAATCACCGTGGGAACCAGGCCTTTACAGTCTCTCTGTCAGATGCCCACTCTGAGGATCCCGGAGGATGAAGCGCTTGCTCCTAGTGCCGAGATGGTAAGCAGGAGCGCTTACTATCCTCTGAAGCCAGACCGGCTCCCATGCTGTGTCTGTGCAGCACAGACGGCGTGTTTGAGGCACGGACACCACGCCGATAGAGGCCAGCTGGTGTTTGAGGCATGAGCCTGTGATCCTGGCAGGGGTGGGCATCACAGGGTGGGAGCCTTCCATCTGGAGGATTAGGTGACCTTTAAGGTCCCTTTCAACTCTCTGAGCCTCGGTTCTGTGATTTCTGGCCAGTGTGGGGGGAGTCACCTGCTGTCTCCAAAGGCTTATCCACAAGGTGGGGCTCCCTGCAGGGCCTTGCTCCCCAGGCTCCCGCCTGCCTCTCTGCAGCTCTGTGGCTCTGAGAAGGGACACTGGAGCGTTGATTGTTTCTCCAGATGATTTCTGCAGACGGAAGGAGAAAGACCTGGGGAAAGCAGAGGTCGAGGTCAGCGGAAGGGGTGCCAGCCACCTCTGCTCTTCCCCACCTGCAGGAGTGTCCTCTGTGCCCCACCAGAGCCCAGCCTTCATGCCCACCCAGCGTGGTGCGGTGGAAGGGCATGGGGTTTGGAGCCAGAGGGGCCCAGATTCAAATCCTGATTCTGCCTTACAGGCCTCAGGACTGAGATGCGAGGTCTCAACTCTTTCTGCCTCCATCTCATAGCCTGAAAAAATGGAAATGTTAATAGTAGTTACCACTTAGGGTCAGGAGGGGAAATGAGAGAAATCACATAAAGTACCTAGCCCATGACATGGTCCAATAAATGTTAGTTATAACCTTAAGTCACATTTCAAGCAAGGGGAAACTGTATTAAAGAATGATAACCTACGTAGCATAGGACTTATCTGTTATACTGTCAACAATAAAAAAATGAACAAATTAATAAAAAATCTACATCCAAACAAGTAAAGACACATAATAGCTCCCTGATGGCCCCCCTTCACTAGAAAATATAATCTTATAAAGCAGCTTATCTTTGTGCTTAAGGACCTCCAAATATTTTAAAAATCCATCTCTTTGAAGGATGAATGGAAAATTCATGCATCTTCATCTTCAATGAATTCTGAGCAATTAGACTTCTGTCTCCCCCGCCCCCCCCCCCCCCCCCCCAAGCAAGCACCCAGCTCTTCATTCTGTGCGACTTTTGCAAATGAATGCCCCTGTGCCTTCTCTGGTTCATGAACTCCTGTTCATCCTTTAAAACCCGGTTGGAATATAGCCATTTCCATGAAGCCTTCCCTTACACCCTCATCAGTTCCTCTCTGAAGCGCCATTGCACTTTGTAGGCCTTATTAGAGCATCTGGCACCCTGGACGCTAGTGCACCGTTGGAACTCTTAAGGCCTCAGTAGAGGCCCACTCGGTGCTCCTCAGGATGGAAGGCCAGTGGAGCAGAACCCTCTACCTGGAGAATCTGCCTGTGCCTCGAGCCCAGAGATGGTGCTCCTAATTTTCCTTCGATTTTACTCTCCAACTTGATTAAAACTACGTGATGTTTACACTGCTGTGGGGCAGGTAGAACTGTGGATTGCTTTACGGTCTACACATCAGATTTTATGCCCTCCTGTATTTCATGTCTTATCAGGTTCCTGAAACTTCCAGTTCTCCTCCTCCATTCAGTGGGAATCAGAACTTGGCAGCATAATTGCTGGGGTGTCGGTGCAGGGGCAGGCAGGTCCCTGGGCCCAGTGATGGGGTGGAGACGGCACAAACACCCCATTTTTCCCCCAACCCAAACTGCTATACTTCTGCCCTCCGTCCTCCCATGCTCCCTCCAATCACGCCTGGTTTCCGGGCCCTCTCTGCCACCCTCTCGTGTTATGCCCACCTCTGCCAGCTGCATCAATGTGCCTGGACCCCTGGCTCAACCTTCTCAATGGCCTCCTGGGGAGTTACTGATTTCTAGTGTATTTTGCTTTCATTTGACTCTAAGTTTAGACTTCCAGGGTAGGAGAGCCTCCTCCATCTTCCCCAACCACTCTCTCTCCAGGAAGACTGAATTCATACCGCCTGGGTGACTCGAAAACCTCCAGACAAAAATTCCATGTAGAGAAACCCTGCATTGTCAGAAGTGAACACAAATCCTACCTAGTACCCACCTTTGTTCTAGGGTGCCTAAGAGAAGGAGCACTTCACAGGTAAAAGTAACTAAATGACGAGGTGACAAGACCCCCTTAGAGTGAATTGAAGGAAACAATGGCAAGAATTTCATTTGCTGACCCTGTTTCTGCACCAGTAAAAGGGATAATAACACCTGCCTCGACCAGGAGTTGAGAGAGAGTGAGCAACAGGGCCTAGTTTGTGCTGAGGATGCTCAGGGAGAGGTAATGGCTGTGGTTATTTTTCCCATTTACTTTTCTAGTCTTATCCTTCAGTGAATGTTACCTCCCACCCCCACATCATCACTCATGCACATATCAAAGAAAGGCACTATAAATAGAAAAGCCACAGGACTTGGTTCAGGAGGTTTAGATTAGCATTCGAGCCCATCCATCGCTGGGGTCCGGAACCTCATTTAGAAGTCAAGGCAGTGGCATTTTCACATTCTCTTACTGTGCGAGGTTGTTCGAGGAGGAAGTGGCGTGACCCGATAGAAGCATTTTACACACTGCGAAGGGCTCAGCCGCTGCTCTCTCTCAGTTTCTTCCACCTTCTCCCTGATGATGGTTCTGTTCTGAAACGTGGGGTGTGGAGTGTTCAGAGGTGACACTAGGGATGAGGGAAGGGGGAAGTGGTGATTTCTGGTCTCATTCTGTGGTTTGTCCATTGCCATGGCTATCTTCCTCCCTGAACCATTTTTGCCACCTTGGGACACTGGTGGCAGACTGGTTCCTTTTATTTTGAGGACTTTGGGCGATCAAGGACGGAAAGAGTGGTCTGGAGTTCAAGGTCTGGCATCGGGACACCTGCCATTTCCTCGTTGGGAGGCCTGAGGTCATTCCCTTTTGTGGGCCTTAGTTTTTCCATGTATGAAATGGGCGTGTGAGGATTAAATGGGCTTCTGTTTGGAAGATAAAAAGGTCGGAATGTATAGTCCCTATGATCTCGTAAGTTCACAACCTGAGACGTTTGAGGAGAGAAATGCTTCTGGAACAGTGATGTCCTGTCATTACTGAGGATGGCAGGGTCTGGAAACAGCGCGAGGGAGGACCTCCGTGGTGCTTGGAGGTCAGCCTTTGACACGGGCCTTGGTTTTCCAAAGTGGGATGGCAGCTGGCACCCACTTCTCTGCTGATGAAGCAAAGAGGAGCATCCGCCTCCTGAGCTGTCCAACTTGAGTTACATCTGAGCAACACACTTCATCTTCCTCTGCAAAACGTGCTCTGCAATAAAAAAAAAAAAAAAAAAAAACTTGACCCCTGACTTCAGGGCTCCCATCTGTCTCAGCACTTGTTTCCATAGTGATTGCCACTGAGAAGTGACTTGCCACTCACTCATCTGTGGCGTCCCGCCTCTCGCACACAGGCTTATCATCCCACGAGAAAAAGGACAGACCCTATAAAGCAGAAAGGGAACCAGGAGGCCAAATAGCTGGTCCTTGCCCTGGCTCTTCCACGGGCCGCTGTGTGACCTTGAACGAGAGGCTGCACTTCTCTGGGCCCGTGTCCTCGTCCTTAGATGACTTCCAAAGGCTCTGAGACACTGGGATTGAAGGCAGGGCTCCGCCCAGGTTAGGAGGCACTCACTGCATTCCTCCTTCATGGTGAGAAGGACATGAGTAGCATTGATGCTTCGGGACCTCATGTCTCAGCGTCCAGTCCTCCCAATGGCTTCCCTCTGCTGGGGTCCCACCCAATGATGCTCTCCCTGCTCTGTGCATTTCCCTCCTCTGCTTGGCTGCTCCTTCCACCTTTGGTATCTTTCTGGCGTTCTCCCCTCTCCCCCATGGTGACCTCCCATCCAGCTTTGAGATCTGGTCCAGTTGGTATCTCATGCACCCTTTTCACCCCCCTCTGCGCGCCCCCCCCCCCCCCAGCCCAAATGGAAAACACCTTTATTTGCTCTTGGGTCCATCTATACTATAGCCTTGGTAATGCCTTCTAGCAGTGTTGCCTCATGATTTCCTCAGCCACACACCCATTCCAAACCTGGGTCGCCCTGTGGTCACGAGGTTGGCAACCAAACCACCTTCCTCTGGCTCCAGGTGGGTCCTGCAAGGTGACAGCAAGCGCTGTCCTGAGCGAGCAGGTTGGTTTCTGGGCTTCCGCAGGTGCAGCCATTGCAGAGCCGCTCCTTCCTGCCCAGGGCAGCGCTCAGGACACCTGTTCTGCCCGAGGCTGCTCTGTGTGGCACTCCCCCGACCCAACTGGTCCAGGCTGGCACTCCCCTAACCTTCCAGGATCTCCTGACCCCTCTACTCTCTAGGATCTTTCCCTGCATCTGCACTTTGCCATCACTCCTTCCTCCACACTCAGCCAACATGATAAGAACACCCACTGCCCTGTGGGTTGGCATGACTCTGGGCCACCACTGCTGCCAACTTCTGTGCCCACCATGGAGAGGATGCTGGTCCAAAGACCTGCATGTAGCTGTGCCTCAAGTCCGGGGCTCTACTGACCCTTCTCTTGGGGCCCCATTTAGGATGGGCTCCCTGGGCTCCAGGCGCGGCTAAGGATGGAGCAGGGTTTCCTTTTAATCCCTCTGCTCCAGGAGGACAGCCTCCCTTTAATGCCTGCAGGGCTCCCTTCTGGGGTGGGCACATCTGTTGCTTTTCTCCCAAGAGAGTCAGGGAGGAGAATGAACTGGAGAACCCCCTCTCTGCATTGGCTGTGACCATCCTTCCAGCTTAGCCCTGAGCTCCCTGCAGGGACAGAGGATCTCCTGCCCTGCCCTACCCCCTGATTACATCATCATTTACGTCTCAGGTCAGAGGGCACCCTTTCCTTGACACCCCAGCCCAGATCAGGCCCCCGTGGCATTTCTTTAAAATACCCTGGGATTTGCCATCACATTCCTGATTTGGTTTGCAGTGATTTGAGTATGATTGTTATTGGAGGGGTGACTCTGTCCTCTACTAGTCTTAAGCTCTGTGAAGGTAGGAACTATAATCTTGTCAACTGTGTTATCCCAAGGAACTGGGATTGGAGAGAGTAGGAGGGAGAGAAGGTTAGGATGGGATTGTGTATTGTTCACTTCTGTACCCACAGTGCCCAGCATTGTGCTAGCAAAAGGTTAACATAAGGAGGGGGGAGGGGCGGGGGGCTGGCCGGCTCCAAGGTGACCACTGATTTAGAAAGACACCGGACAGAATTTATCTCTATAGGGACGTTGTTGGAGACCCCCCAGCCACCATGATTCTTGCTGTGCCTTTGGGCTTTGACTTGGGGGCCCCCGAATCCAGAAACTTAGGCTTGCTCAATGAGGAGGGGCACTAGATGATAGAGATGTTTCAAGGTTGTTTCAAGGTGACCCCTCGGGCAGCTGTTGTTACAGCCATGTGATGGCGTGGCCTGGCGAACTGGCTTTTACAGGGAAGTCAGAATGTGTCAGAGGTGCCCACGGAGACCTTGGAGTGGACCAGCCTGGATCACTCACTGATGGATACCAAGAGCCAACTTACTGCCCAGGAGAGGACAGAGTGGAAACCTTACGGTCCTTAGGGTCTGGCATGCTGTCCTATCTGAATTGTTTGCTGGCTGCATGGCTTTGGACAAAGACTTATGGAGACAGCATCTCTCTCCCAGGGCTGAAGGGAGGGAGCCAGTGACAGAGGCATTAGCACACAGGGTAGAAAGGTACTTGCCTTCCTCTTTCCTTTTCATCTCTGACACCAAGTCCTCAGGATCACCTCCGTGAAATGATTAGTCCTATTTTGGACGCATGAGATCCCTGTTCTCCCATTGATCCAGCTTCTCCTAGTTGCCCATGGACAGTCCATCTCTGAAGGGGTGCTGCTATGGAGGGGACAGAGCACTCGGTCTTCTGAGCCAGAGTCAGAGGGCAACATTGCCAACCCCCCTACCCCCCGTTCTGCTGTGGGCAGCAGCAGGGTGAACACCTCTTGAAGCCACAATGCTCCTCTGGCTCCTGCTACCCACGCGCTGTCCCTTTGGCCTTCATCCCAGCCCTGCAGTTCCCAGCGGGTCTCGCCATCTCTGTGGAGCTCAGCCAAGTGTAGTAATCCATCACTCAGAGTCATTTCGTCTCCAGGATCCAGAAGGACCCATTCGCCAGAATGGCGTTATCTTGACTCATTCATGCTCTGTTTGCTTTCAGTGGAGGAGGGCCAGGGAAAAGGAGATGTCGGATCTGGTCCAGCCTTTCTCAACTGATATGGTTTGTGACCTTATATAGCCTCCTAACTTCTTGAGGCTTCTGTTGTCTCATCAAAAACAAAACAAAACACAGGAAAGAGATTGAAAAAAGGAAAATCACTGGGCCCAGAGCCAACAGATACTGCTTCTAGCACTGACTCAATTACCAATGGGCTGTGTAGCCTTGAGAAGGTGACTTGACCTCTCTGATTCCTTCTTCTATTGCACAGGATTGTTGGGAGGACCAAT
The DNA here is from genome assembly GCF_014108245.1 of Pipistrellus kuhlii. Taxonomy (NCBI): domain Eukaryota; kingdom Metazoa; phylum Chordata; class Mammalia; order Chiroptera; family Vespertilionidae; genus Pipistrellus; species Pipistrellus kuhlii. The sequence continues at coordinate 5,797,325 of NW_023425527.1, read as the reverse complement.
GAGGTAATCATGGTATGACTGTGTACAGATTGTGAGGTATTCAATTTACAGAGGTGTCCTTGGGACATTTAAGGAACCTTCTAGTTCTATTGTCTTGTGACAGTGACATCTTGTGACAGAACAAGACACCCTGTCCAGAAGAGGGAGCTAGTAGGAGCTGGGCAGGGTACAGGGCCCTCACCAGTTAAGTGGATTGTCTCCAGGCCTCGAAAGTGGTGGCAAGAGCCTTGGGGCATCAGGGAGGAGTGGGGTGAGCCAGAAAACGGGAGAGGCCCCAGGTAATGAAGGCAGAGACTCTACCCTGACCAGCTGGTCCAGGTGCGGCACCACTCCTCCCCTCTACCCCCTACCCAGTTGGTCCAGGTGTGGCACTCCCCCTCACCCAGCTGGTCCAGGTGTGGCTCTCCCCTAACCCAGCTGGTCCAGGTGTAAACCCCCCACCCCCCCGACCCAGCTGGTCCAGGTGTGGCACTCCCCCTCACCCAGCTGGTCCAGGTGTGGCTCTCCCCCTCACCCAGCTGGTCCAAGTGTGACACTCCCCCTGACCCAGCTGGTCCAGGTGTGGCACTCCCCTCACCCAGCTGGCTCAGGTGTGGCTCTCCCCTGACCCAGCTGGTCCAGGTGTGGCTCTCCCCCTCACCAGCTGGTCCAGGTGTGGCTCTCCCCTGACCCAGCTGGTCCAGGTGTGGCACTCCCCCTCACCCAGCTGGCCCAGGTGTGGCTCTCCCCTGACCCAGCTGGTCCAGGTGTGGCACTCCCCCTCACCCAGCTGGCCCAGGTGTGGCAGGGTGACCAGCTTCTTGGCCTCCTGGCCTCCAGCCCCTGCAGCACAATAAAGGCCCATCGTCTCCCCTTGTAGGGCAGCCTTCCAAACCCCCATACCTTGGCAGCAGCACAAAAAGGGACATTTTTTATAGGATTCAGCACAGCACGGGGAGCCCCAGGCAGATATTTAAAATTCAGATAGCTCAGGAAACCCAGCCGCCCTGGGGGTCTATTCAAACTAGGCCAGAAAAAGGAAAAAATAATAAACGTACAAGCTCTCACTGCTGCTCCCCCAGAGATTTGGGCCAACCCTGAGGCCGGTTTCCTTCAAATCTATTTTCTTCCAGGTTTTTGACGTTCACACTCCCCAAGTCACCTGTAAGGCGAGGGCGCCCAGAGAGGGTGGACTTGCCAGGCCCAAAGGTCAGCATTCTCCCTGCACCACAAAGCTCGCTTCTGCTAGTCTGTACGAAAGAAAAAAAAAAAAAAAAACTCCCAAAGGCAGCTTCAGAAAAAGGATCCCTTTATGAATGAAATCTCAGTGGTCTTTGATTTAGAAGCATGGATGTTCCTAAGCATGAATGACTGACAGCAGGCTCGGGGCTGGGTAGGTCCCTCACAGCGCCATTGTTAAAACGGTGTTTGTTGCAGACGGGAAGTCTGATAAGAACAGTGAGTAGAAGAAAGCAGGAAACAACCTGGTAGATAGAAGATGGCCTCGCCAATTCGGAAATACTCTGCATAGAAAGAGGAAGGCGAGGAAGTGCCCAAAATGTGTTTGGACTACAGAATCACAGGGGATTCTTTTTCTTTTCTTTTTTAAAAAAAATATATATTTTATTGTTTGTTTTTTTTACAGAGAGGAAGGGAGAGGGATAGAGAGCTAGAAACATCGATGAGAGAGAAACACCTATCAGCTGCCTCCTGCACACCCCCTACTGGGGATGTGCCTGCAACCAAGGCACATGACCTTGACCAGAATCAAACCTGGGACCTTTCAGTTTGCAGGCCAACACTCTATCCACTGAGCCAAACAGGTTTACCAGTTTTGGCACAGAGGATTCTTTTTCATTTTTTTTTTTAACATGTTCCAAATTCTCTGTAATAAATAAACATTGCCTTCTGAGGAAAATAAAACAAAACAAAACAAAAGACAACAACTCATAAGCTTTCGTTGAAAAGGGGTTTGTAGCAGCAGGATGGTCCAGCAGCCAGGTTGCCATCTAGTGAAGGGGGTCAAAGAGCCAACCTCCCCAGTCCCTGAGGCAGGGAAGCTCCTAGCTCTTTCACTCAGGCTGATGGGGGTTGGGGGGGAATCAGTGGAGACCTATGGTGTGCCAGCTCCCAGGCGAGGCACTTGAAGTGCTCTGAATACAGAGTAATCTTAACTAGCCCCATTGTACAGATGTGGAAACCTAGGCTCAGAGAGATATGTTGATGCTTGTCTTCCCACAAGCATGATGGTGACTGATATATAATAGAATGGTTTTCAAAGTCAACAGCAAGAACCTAGTGGTTTCTCAGTTCCTGTCCGTCCTGAGGCTGCTCTGCGGGGAATTCAGCTCTCCACGTGGCTTGGACTCCTCTGTCCTCCTGGCTTCGTAGTGCCTGTCAGTGGCTCTCTGCCCAGCTTCGCTCTGCCTTTCCTCTGGGACCCTCTGCAGGCTTTCCCTCTGCATTCCAGGCCAGCCTCAGGCCCTGCCTGGGGGTGATTTGCAGGACCTGGTTCCTCGGAGGTTCCTGCCAGTAGGGGGGAGACCCCTGTCCAGGAGAGCATTCACAGTACAAGGTGAGGGTCAGTCTTAGACTCCCTCTGTCCGCTCTCTTTAGCCTGATGCCCAGGATGCCAGACATCCAGGGACACTGACACCTGAGACTGGTTCCTGAAGCCTTTAGTCCTAACTACGTATCTACATTGCCCTGGGGCTCAGTGAATCATAGAGTGCCCTTGTTACCCACCCTCTGCCCTCCCAGCTCAGCTGGTGCTTCCCACCGGGGTCTGCTTCAGAGTAGCTGTGGCCTTGCCTGGTCTGGGAGACTGATGGGGAGACTGAGGCTCAGGGAGGATCACACATCCTGTGATTGGCAGAGTCTGGTCTCACTTAGCCAGACACAGGATGCAGCTAAGAACTTAGAGCTTATCTTGAAAGGTCACAGGAAGTGTGGCAGGTAAGGGATGCCAGGGGCCGGGCCCCTTGTGAATGCATTGATTCAATACCTTTACTGGTTCCAGAGAGCACAGTCGTTAGGCGCACAAGGCCCAGAGGTCAAACAGACAAGGCTTCAAATCTCATCTCTGCCCCTTTTAAGATCCATAACCTTGGGAAAGTTATTGCTACTCTCTAAGCTACAGTGTCCCGATCTGCAACTTGGGAATAAGATTTAATCGGATGCTGTCGAAATAGATGCGATCTTGTTTTTAGAGTGCTTAGCACAGGCTTGGCAAAGTGAATGACTGTATTGCCTTGTAGTGGGAGTTGCATTCATTATTATTCATTACGATCATTGACTGTATTCATTATTAATAAATAACAGTTTTAGTCTTGAATGCTCTTACTAGCTTCTACGCCACATGCTGGGGATGGAAGATGAGTTACGCCACACTACCTCTGCACTCTGGGAACACCAGCCTGCCTGCTATCTGAAATAGAATAGAACCACTCCAATAAAATAATCTTCTTTTCTTGGTAAGAGCAACAGCTGCCACTGGAGGTTAGACATGTGAGTGGGTTGAGGATGACGAAGAGTTTTCGGGACACGGCAGAAAGGGAAGAGGGAGTGTATATTCAGGAGTGCCGAGGGGGAGTCAGTGGAGCTTGTGGGTTTGGAGATGGGCAGGCAGGCTTGTGGGGCTGGAGCTTGAGGTTTGTAGGTCACGGGGATTTTCCTGGGATGGCTGGTTGGGACCAGGTTGATGGGCCCTCCCACAGCACGCTGCTGGGAAGTTTTGCCTCTAGGCAGTAGGGATCCCTTTTCATTTGTGGGTTGGTGCCTGCTAGGATCTGTCACTGTTTAGGGTGGGGTGGCAGAGGAACTGAACAGCAAAGGTTGCCTGAGAGAGTGAGAGGAAGGGGAAGGCCTGAAGGAGTGTGTGTGTGTGTGTGTGTGTGTGTGTGTGTGTGTGTGTGTGTGTGTGTGTGTGTGTGTGTGTGAGAGAGAGAGAGAGAGAGAGAGAGAGAGAGAGAGAGAGAGAGAGAGAGAGAGAGAGAGAGGCTGAGGTGAAAAGTTAGATGGTAATTTTGAGCATTCCTGCTTAAGAAGACTGACAGTTGGGTTCTACTGGAAACATCTGTGGGAGTTACAGGCTGAATTTCCCAGTAGGCAACTGAAATGGACAGGTTAGCATCTCCTCCTCCAGCGTGGCCTTCTTGTTTCCTGCAGGATGGATCAGGTCCGCCTCTGAGCCCATGGCCCCTGCTCTTGGCACTTGCCTCATGCCAGCTGGATCCTGCTGGGCTTTGGTGCCCTGTGAACTCGTAGCCTTACCATGCGACCATGAGGTCTGGGACCGTGCCTTCCCCATTATTCTATCCCTTATGTGCAGCCCAGTGCCTGGCTCACACAGCCACTTGCAGAGATGTTGCTAAAGGAATGGGAAGAAGCACAGTTGAGTTGGGAAGTCAGGCTGGCTGGGGTGGGCTGGGGTGATTCTGCGTGAGCCAGGAGGAGGCTGGAGCTCCCAAGAGTGAGTCACCAAAATCAATATGTTTATCTGTCTGACCCTCGGGGTCAGATTCAGGGCAGCTCTGCCAACAGTGCTGTCTGGGAAATTCAGTTCTCCAGTTCCCATGACCCGAAGGGCTGAGCTGGGGAAGAAGAATGTGTATTGTTTGCTGCAGCTGCAGAGTCACAACTAGAACAAGTGTCTGAAAAACAGTAGCTACAAGGAACGAAGTAGCTGTTGACCTGAAAGGATCAAGTGCTTTGTGTTGATTAAAACAGACACAGAACTACCGCCTCGGCTGCCTTGAGAGTGATGAGCTGCTGTTCCCTGGATGTGCCCAGCAGGAAGGGGTGGTGTCAAGGGGCCGGGGCCGCGGCCTCGTGCTGTGCTGAGGCGCTCAGGTATATTTCTGGTATCCAAAGGGGTCTCTATTATTGAGAGTCTGTGGAGCCAGAAAGGTGTGCACCAGCAGGCGGGGCCCTCTTGCCTTTTAACCATGACATCTGTCTCCCTCGGCGATGCTCCAGAGTACACCGGAGTGGTCCTGCTGGCTTTGCCCTTTTTTCTTCCCCTTTTAAGGTGCCCTCGAGGAGGTCACTTTTGAGATCCTAGAGGAGGTCATTTTTCAAGTCACCAACCCCCTGACCCTTGGCTTCTCGGGGGAATCCATGGACCCCATCCCTGCTCTGTTCTGCTAACCTTTCTCCGCGCCCGAGTCAATGCATCAGGAAAACAGCCCGATCCGAACCCATTCACCTTGGGAGCCAATTGTTGTGTGTTCCTTAAACAAGCACTCACCGGGCATCCAGTGTGCGCCAAGCACTGTAATAGACAAAAGAGACAGAGGCTCCCTGTCTGGAGCAGACAGAAAGCAGACGTGCAATTTAATGTCAGGTAGCAATAAGAGCTTCGGTGACAATCAAAGCTGAGTGAAGGGAAGGTGATTGCTTCCAGTTGAGCCTGGGAGAGTGGGAGGGCTGTAGCCTGCTGAGGAGGTGACCTGCTGGTTGAGAACTGAATAAAGGCAGGGAGGAAGGAGGACAAAGGTCAGGGGAAAGCGCTCCAGGTGGAGGGAACGGCACTTTCAGAGGTTCTGCCTGGCACCTGGGCTGTGTTACAGAAGAGTGAGGCCAGGATGAGGGAGCAGAGAGAGGGAGGGCAAGAGCTAGAGGTAGGCAGGCAAGGGCACTGGCCAGGGCCTCAAGGCTGCAGGGAAGGCATCTGAGGAGCCTGGAAAGGGTTCTGAGTGGAGAAGTGGCAGAATCTAAGCCTGATCACTATTTCTCTCTCCCTCTGTTCACACAGAGCCTCTGATAACCTCTCCAGCAATGTTGTCTGAAAGGAATATAAAAAAGCACTTTGCAAATGTGCTTTTACATATCCCAATAGTTATGTTAAAACACACACACACACACACACACACACACACACACACACCCAAAACAGGTGAAATTAATTTTCATGCTATATTTTATTTCATCCCATATATCCAAAAACATTATCATTTAAACATGGAATGAATATTAATGGGATATTTCACCTTTTTTCATACTAAGTCTTAAATCCAGTACGTATTTTATACGTACAGCACATCTCAGTTCAGACCAGCCCGGTTTCTGTCCAAGAGCCACAGGTGGGCACGGGGCTGCTCTGTAGGGGTGCCTGGGCGGAGGGAGGAGGAAGAGAGGGAGGGAGGGACGGACCCATTCTGGGTCAGCGAGGGAAGGTGGTCTTGGCGTCAGTCCCTGCCTGCTCCAGGACAGCCTGCCCGCCTGGCTCAGCTCCTTTTGGGGGAGGAGAGAGGACATAAATTGAACCCGACAGAGCCAGCATGACTCGTGTCTAATCGGTTCTGAGACTTTAATAAAGTGCCTTTTTAAGGGCTGCTGGAATCCGTGCCAGCATTCCTTTCTTAGGGGAGCTGTTGAGAATGCGGAATACAGTGGCTCCATGCAGCTTTAAGCAGGCCCGCTCACAGCCTTTCCTTCTGAAGCTGAGGAAGACGGGCTCACGCTCAGAGGTCCCTCCTGGTTAAGGAAGGACATTTCATGAAAGCGTTTCTTTTCCCAAATGGCACCTGCAGGCTGGCTGGTGGGTTGAGGGAACCTAGGGACCCTCCTGGTTGATAACACGCAGACCGAGACTCAGATAGGCTGGTGTCAGCTCCCCGAAAGAGCTTGCTGAGGTGCACAGGTTCTCTGCTTTGCTGCAGTGGTTTCCCTAGAATGTGCCAGCCGGAGGAAGAGATGGTAAGCAAAAATGGAGAGGGCAGCCCTGGCTGGTGTTTCTAAGTGGGAAGAGCATCAATCTAAGCACCAAAGGGTTGCAGATTCGATTCCTGGGCATATACCTGAATTGAGGTTCGATCCCAGGTCCCTGTTGGGGAGCACATGGGAGGTAACCGATTGATCTGTCTCTCTCACATCAATGTCTCTCCACCCCTCCCTCCGCCACTCCCTCCCCCCTGCCCTTCTCCTTCCTTCCATTCTCTCTAAAATCAATGGGGAAAAGTATCCTTGGGTGAGAATTAACAACAACAAACAAAATGGGATGGGTAGCTGAATAAAAGGGAGCTGCCAAAGCAGCCAGTGAAGGCTCAGGATTGGCCAGTGAGTAGTGGGAGAAGGAACTAGCAGTGATACTTCTGGACGCAGGAAACCGGATTCTGCGCACTTAGGCAGAGGTGGTGGCTCCGAGGGCTGTGTCCCAGCCCCTATCTTGCCTTCCTGAGGTCCAGGGGACCAATTCTTAGCCCACTGGGATACGGGGCGGACAATTCTGAAGCACACTGAGCCCAGGCTGTACAAGGAAGGCCCGCTAGACAAGCTACAGGTGAATGTTTGGAGCAATTTCTGGAAAGCTTGACATGTGCTGTGACAGCCTTCTTAATATGCCAGCCTTCTCTTGGGACCCAAATGAAACTCGAAAGGAATCAGGGCAGACAACTCCTTCCCAGTAAATCCTGAGGAATGCAGGGAAAACTTACAAGTGAAAGAATCCAGGCTTCGCTGCTGGGGGGATGATGAGAGGGTTACCGACAAACTTGCTGGATGCCAGACTTCCATTACTTCCCCTTGCCCCATGCTTTCTTAGCTGGCCTGCAGGTCAGTGGAAAGTTTAAAACAAAAAAGTTGGCCACATGTGACACCCAGTTGATGTGGGCTCTGATCAGGTGGTCTGAGAGGCATGCTACCATGAAGCCCACCTGCACAGCTGGCTCCTTGAGGGTGGAGATGGAGGGAGATACCCCTTCTTTGCCCTTTGCCTCCCCCCCCCCCCCCCCCCCCCCCCCCCCCCCCCCCCGACACACACACACACATACACAAACTCTGCCTTTAGCGCCTCAGGACCCAAGGTCTCTCTGTGGCTGTGTTCACAAGCTCCCACTCCTTTGCCATTATGATGATGTGAAGTCGTTTCTTTTACTTTAATTTTTTTACTTCCCAGCCCTTGTAATAATACAGGCAGTAGGCAGCACCCCCTGGAGTGGAAGCTATTTTAGGCTAAGGTGAAGGAAATGCTTCGCACAGCAGCGAGTCAACCTACAGCTGGGTGCACAGTGAATCACGACAAGGCAAGAGGTGCAGGGCAGGTGCCTCCTCCCCGGGCAAAGGTGCCTGGCCGAGGGCACTCGCTGCCCTCCGGGGGCTTGATCCCCAGTGCTGCTGCTGCCAGAGGAAGCTGCCAAGCTGACCCCGCAGCGGGCCTTCTGCTCCCAGCTGGCCGGAGAGCAGTGTCCTTGCCTTGCCTAAGTGGGCATCTCCGCGGGGAAGGCACCGCTCTGCCCCCCTCCAGAGCCCCAGAAGGTGTTGCTGATGCCATGGAGGGCTACTTTTGTGAACCTGAATTCACGGTGGAAAATTAACTAAATGAGCTTGGTGAGTGACATGTAAATGAGCTCCAGCTCAGCAGGAGCCAGGGAAAGATTCACAGTGGGGCCAGAGTCAAGTAGGAGGCTGGGAATCTGGAGGGAGCAATAGGCTAATGCAGAAAGGCCAGCAAACAGCTTGCTGAGGGTCCAGAGGCTCCACGGGCAAGTGAGGCAAGGGCCTGACCAGGAAGGGAGGACGAGGGAAGAAACGGAGCCCTCTGCGGTGTCTGAGGGTTCTGAGAACCCAGTGAGGGTCTGGATGTGGCAGGGACTCACTGACAGGGCAGTTCAGGTCCCACCTCATTTAAGAAACTGCTATTTGCTGCAGGAACAGGAGGTTCAGGCTGGCTGGAGCGAATGTGTGGGAGTGGCCGGTTCTGATAAAGATACACAGAGAGCGGAGGAGAGTTTCCTTGGGAATCCAAGAACAGCATCTGAGTGCGGCCACATCTGGAAGAAACAAGGGCCAGGAGCAGGACAGGCGGTGGGTCCCCAGGCACCAGTCCCTCGTCCCACCTCTCTCCTGGAGTCACCTCCTATCTCTAGGAATCTGCTATGTTTCCCAACTTGTACCAACTCCTGTACTCATTCATGCCTCCTGCATCCCCGGAACCCTGGCTCATTGCAGCCACCTATTCCAGCTCAGCCCCATGCGCCCCTTTCAGTACCTGGAGCCTGTTGCTCTATGTTTCCAAGAGGGATCTGGTCGTCAGAGTTCACCGTTTGAAATGTGGCTCAAATCCCTGCCTCCTGTCCAGTCTGTGATTTGTCAGCACTTGGGCCAGGGTTCAGTCTAGGCCCACCAGAGAGTGAGGGGGGGGGGGGGTTCATGCCATATGGAACATGGGTATGTGGGATCTGAAGAGACATGAGGGTCATCTGAGAATCCCACAGGGAATGTCCTGCCATCACCAAGCTTCTGGCCCTGTGGGGGTGCCCCACCCCTCGCTGAGGATTCCTGGGGCACCCGGCCACTGCTGCTGGTGGGAAGGGGGTGTTACTCCTCCACAATGCTGGACTAAAACACCAGGAGAGAAACTAAGAAGGGTTGCCAGAGGGCATGCAAGGATGGGCATCTCGGAAGTAATATAGTTTTTCACGAAACGGGCCAAGTTTCTTGGACTCTGACACACAAGAATGTGGCGTTTGACAGTTGGCAGGAGGACAGGAAATAGACCAAGACATGGAAATGCTTCCCAGGAAGGCTTTGCTCCCATATGCTTTTCTTAAACCTCTGGTGCCTCCTACTGTTTGCCTGCTGTCACTCACCAGCAGTTGACAAATGGAGCCACAATTAGCAAAATTAGCAGACAGACATTCTCAAACAGCTGATAACTCAGGCCTGGATTTGCTGTCTTGGTGTGTGTGTCAGCCCATGTGTTCATGGCTGCGATTTGATGTGGTTTACATTAAGCATAGTCGCATCTATCCGACAATATTTTCTCTGAGTCCCAGGGATGGGCGTGGGGAGAGTAGGAATGAAGAGTATGGAATTAATTTAACTTTCTGGCTCACTGATTTCCAGCTTGCGGAGTTACATTGGGAAAGTGACCTAACCTTGCTGAGCCTCAGTTTGCCAGAAAACAGTAATATTGGTTCTTCCCCAAGCATTTCTGTGAGGATTGAGTGAGCTATGCCATGGGAAGCACTTAGCACAGTGCTTAAGACGAAATAAGAATAGGGGTGATTGACAGTAGTACTTTTACAACTCTCAGGTGTTAAATACTAGCATTTTTGCTTCTGCAAAGAGGACAAAAACTTTCAGATACTCGATTGCCTGAACACGTTTGAGGATTATTAACTTGGGATACCAACTATGCGGCTGCCAAAACATCATTGCATATGGTCAACCAATATAAAAAAAAATATTTTCTCCATATTTGGATGATAATAATATTGAAACTTGAACCTTTTACATCTAAAGACTATCCGCATTTGGGGGCGCACAAACAGACTTCTTACGATCCTAAAAGATAGATGTGGGTCATATTGTCATATTCTGAAATCCACGAGGGCACACACACAACTTCAGGTGGTGGAGGGGGGGAAAATGGGGAGTCATTGTTGTCAGTGGACCACAGCTTCCCTGCCAGGAGTTCAGGCTGGGCCAGGGCGGGTCAGACCATGGGAGGACGTGGCATTAGGCCAGTTTCCTGGATTTGGAGGAAGTATGGACGACTCAAACCTGGGCCACGGAGCAGAGCTACACGGAGTGACGTGGTGCCAGCCCCAGAACGTGGAGCCAGGGTGTCTAAGGTGGGGGTGAGCCTCAGAGACTGGGGTCAGGCTGGGCTGCAGACAGGCCAGGTGGCCCCAGCACTGGGGAGAGGAAGACTACTGTGACCCAACTGGACAGGCCCAATTCCTGTTCTGCAGCCACTTGTTCCATAAGCCGGCAGTAGGGATGCGAGGATTAGGATTGGATGGTGTAATGGTCTCTGGGTGACAGCGCCTGCCCTGGAGGAGAGGAAGGGAGTGTCATGTATGAGTGCGATGCCACCTGAGATGCTCCCCTGCTCACCCTCACGCTGTCCTCTTGTGCAGGTCGGTACAGAGGTATGTCCACCACCTTCTACAGATGAGGAATGACCTTGGGAGGGTTAAAGAGCTCTCAAAGGTCACACAGCTGGGCTTGAATTCAGGCCTGCTGCCTCCAAAATCTCTTCTCTGCCACTAACCTGAGCGTGGTTTCTGGACTGTCCACAGCCATCACCCCTGTAGCAGGGGACCAGAGAAGCAGGGAAGGCAGGCAAGCCCCAAGGGCAAGTGCTGTGACCCTCAATTATTCTGCTCCATTCAGAGGTCAAGGGGCGCCAGCGGAGGAGGCACTGCTGTGACATGTGTCTGCCTGGTTGTCACAGGCTGTCCCTTTCTTCACTGTCCCCTCTCCCGCTGCAGGGTCTGAGCTCTGGTTGAGGGTAACTTAGAACGACAGAGTGTTTGCTGGCCAGAGGCAGCGGCAGCAGTGACTTGAACAGCCTGGGAGAGCGGGCAGATAGCACAGATGCCCAGCTGGTGTGTGTGCCCCCTCGCTGCTCCCTGTGAGTCAGCAGCCCGCCTGGGTCATGTCAGAGAGCCTTCAAGGAAGGGCACGGAGGCAGAGAATCGCACCGTCTCCGCAGCCCTCCTGTTCACACAAGTGAGTTCCCAGACGTGTGTGAGGGGCAGAGTTGTGACAAGGGGAAATGGGACTCTAAGTGCTGTGGAGAGGCTCCCAATTAAAGCACGAGCACGAGAATCCGCCGGTGGCATGACAGCCACTCCCCGCCTCCTGACTTACCCGCTCTGCAACGCCGAGATTTTGTCAGTGCAGGGGGATGCTGAGTGCTCTCTTCCAAATGCCACCCTGAATGAACGGGAAGCAGAGGGGCTCCTGCTCAGCCAGCAGAGCTAGGGGAGCCAGCATGGGTGTGGCTGCCCTGCCAGCCTGACCCCGGAGCTGGGGGCACTGGGGAGCCACCCACCCAGCAGTTCTTCTCAGTGCACGATGAGGAGGCAGCGAGTGAAGTGTTCCCACCAACCATGGTGACAATGGCCATCTATCAGGGGCTTTCTAGGCCAGACCCTGTGAGAGGCATTTTGTAAACATGCCCTCTGATCTGCCCCACAAACTTGCTCTGAGAGGAAGGAACAAAGATCAAAGAATGGCGACCAAGGATAGACAGGGCCTGGGACCTGCTCCGAGTCCTCCCGCAGGTGGTAGTGAAGCTGGGAGCCGTGGCCTCCCCTTGTCTAAATCCTACATTAGCCATTCACGAGGGGGTAGAGTATTGAGGCTGGGCACACGGGCATGGAAACTCCAGGGTTTAAACGCTGGCTTTCCCTTTCACTATCAGCGGGAGGTTAGGATCGTTCATTAATAGAGCAAAGCCTCAGTTTCCCCATCTGAAAATCGGGAGGGCAGTGTATTGATATTTACTTCCCAGTATTGTTGGTATATTTTTTGATTAATGCATGAAGGTATTCATATGTCTTCCCCTGGAAGAGTTAGGGTGTTAAATCTTTGAGGACAGGGATCTTCTCTGTCTGAGTGACTGCTATCCCAACCCCCAAAACAGAGCCAGGCAATATCGGGGAACAAAGCCATAGGGGTCGCCAGTGCCTGAGCAGCTTCCTGGAGTGCAGGGCTTTCAGTGCTGAAACCAGGGAAGTCCTGGGGGAGATCTTGGTGATCACGACACATCCCCACCCCACTTCATAGCAGGGACCGACTGTCCATCAGGTGCACGGGACTGGCCCTTGCTGGCACCCAGGCACCCCAGCTAAGTCACAGCGTATGTCCCAGAATTCTTCAGGCACTGCAGGGAGACCCAGGTCCTTCCCAGCATGACTCATGTGTAAAACCATCTCCTGAGTGTTTCCCATAATGTTAACATCTCCAAATCAAGCTCTTGTTTCCGGTAGAGGCCTTGGAAATGAAATACCATGCCTTCATCTCATAGTCAGCGAAGATTTATTCTCTGTCTAAGAAATCATTAATGGGCCGTGGCTTCTAACAATTTCACCATTTTTGTTTGTTTGTTTGTTTGATTCCTCCCAATCCACAGTTTTCCTCCAAGCGAACAGTTAATAATGCATAAGCAAGTTAAAATGAGCCCGAAGATTTATTTAAAAGAACCTGTGGGGAATCTCTTAAACATTTTCTTTAAGTAAAGAATTCTTCTTTAGTGCAAAGGAGCTGGCCCTAAATAGTGCCTGTGCTCTGTGTAGGTAAATGCATGCTCAGCCCGTTGAGAATACTTTCTAGTAGTCTGTGAGGCAAAGATACAGAAAAGCCCCTACCATTCAAGGCTTCGCAGTCTAACTGGGCAGGTAAGTTACTTACATAAATACCCATTTTCCACCCAAACTGGAAAATGCAAGGCAGGACTTATATAAGATGTTTGGGGAGATAAGAGGAGGAAAATATTACAGTTGACTAGGGTAATAGGCGAAGATTTATGGAACAGTATCATTTGAGAAAGGCCACAAAAGGATACGTAAGGTTTGGCCGAGCAGAGTTGGAGGGAAAATATTCCAGGGAAGAAAACAGCATAAGACAAGCCAAGGAGTTGAGAGAACATGGAAATATGTGTAGTTCAACCTGATTTATGGAGAAGATGCAAAGAAAGCAACTTAAAATTGGCGAGATGAGTTGGGAGTGAATGAAGAAAGCTCACATTCACCACTGTGTGTGTGTGTGTGTGTGTGTGTGTGTGTGTGTATGGCACAGAGAAGATGCTGGATGCTGTAATCAATGCTGGTTTAATTATGCTTATTGCATTCAAAAATAGATAATCATGGGCATTTGGGGGGAAGAGAAAGTTAATTAGGAGGGCCTGAGCATTAATAAGATATATTCATTCAGCTCTTGGGGTCTGAGATACCATTGGGGACTGCTCAGTAGGCTATTGAGATGACACCCATTCCCATTCCCAGCCCAAGGGGTGGCAGGAACTTGGAGTGCTAGTCTGTGGAAGACAGAGAAGGTAGGAGCTGTTCAGAGATGTGGAAGAAGATTAGTGTGACAGGACTTGGAAATGGACATGGCAGCAAAGGGCAGAAAGGAGTGGCAATGACTTCAAGGTTTTGGTCTTCAAGGACTGAGAGAAAAGAGGTGTAATTGGGCAAAAGAGTGAAAGTCAAGAGGAGAAGCGAGTGTGGAATGGAGAATTCTGGGGAAGAAACAGTGCATGTGTCATTGGAGATATGCCACGCTGGAGGCCCTTGTTGGGACACCCAGGAGAATGGTGTCTGGCTTGTAATGGGAAGAGCAAAGGAGAGAGGATCAACATGGAGAATCAGAGGTCCCAAGGCCAGAACTTTGGAAAATGCCCACATTTTGGAGGAGGGAAAGGAGTCCAAAAACGTGTGATTTAGAAAAAGGCAGGAGGAGAAACGGAAAGCAGGAGTCACGAGGAGCCATGGGAGGAGCCAGGTAGTGAAGCATGTGCTGGTCAGCAGAGGGTGGTGTGCAGGGCGGACATGGATGACAGCCTGGGACCTCTGCTGCTGCCACCATCTGCCCCATTTCTCCAGATCCCACCCCATGCACTCCTCATAGGAGCCTCATTTCCAGGGAAAGAAACTGAGGCCTGGAGAAGCTGAGGAACTTTTGCAAGTGCTGGAGCTGGCCCTGAACCTGCAGGACTCTGACTCCCACGGGAAGGCTGTGGGACATGCTCAGAAGGGCAATTGAAAAGAGGGCATTGATTTTGGTGCCTCAGAAGCCATCGATGATTGTATTAGATTTCTGTGTCAGTTGGGACTCTTTCTGCTGCAAGGAACATAAATACCAACCAACTGGCTTAAACAAAAGGCTCGTGAACTGAAAGCCAGCAGGTAGGGACAGTGTCAGCAGTGATATCATGTAGGGATTTAAATGATATCACCAGGATCAGATTATTCCTCCTTCATCTTCTCCAGGCTCTCCCCGGGTGATGGCAAGGAGTGACCAGCAGCTTGAGGCCTTCTCTCTCTCAAGTTTAAATCCAAGAGCAAAGAGGAAGGAGCTCCCTCTCAGCATCCTGGAAAAGGTCATTGTGCCCATCCCTTAACAATCCCTAATTGGTTTAAGCCAAGATCATAAGCCAAGATCATATGCTTCGTCCCTGAGTTATATGGTCAGCAAAGCAAATCTCACGTGTTGAGAGTGGGAAAGGAAGTGACTTTTTAGGAGGAGAATTGGGGTGTGATTACCAGAAGAGGGGAGAGCAGATGCTGGGGGAAGGGGAAGTTGTGGCAAATAGATGTTTACTACCTTTGGGAAAGCATTTCAGAAGAGTGGTGAGAGCCAGCATTGAAATAGTTAAAAATTGAGTGTGGGATTAGGATCCAAGAGATGTTCATTTGAAAGACCTGAAAGCAGAAAAATGGGTGTATCTGGAGGAGAAATGCAGAAATATCATCTTGAATGTGGGTACTTCTGAGCATGTTTGCAGGCTGAGAGGGAGCCCACATACCGAGGAAGAAGACATTGAAAATGTAGGAGACACCAGGACAAGAATTGAAGGAGTTATGCTCTCAGGCAAAGGCAGCAGGAGGTAGAAGGCAGAGCAGAGACACCCTAGAGAGGAATGGAGCCCGTTTATGTGTATTTGAGGGGCGAGAGGGGAGACGAATACAGAAGGCCACAAGGAAGCTCATGGTGAACGATGGGCTTTCTGAACACAGGGCACGCCTGGCAGAGGCCATGTCTCCTCCATCAGAGGTCTCAGCCTTGTGCAGCTGTTGATCCTCATTTCTTGGATTATCGGTTTTGTCACCAGACATTCATACAAACCATTTCCTGTGAAATATGTGGTAGTTTTTTCCTAATCCTTCAAAGGAAATGAGCCCACTTGATTTCATTGCTGGTGCCCTTGACATCAGGGCAGAGCACGGGCCACTCCTGCGTGGCCCGCATGCGCCAGCTGCTTTGGTGATGACCCTCCAAGTTGGGTTAAGGCAGCCACAACAGATCGCAAGGGAAGTTATAACCATAATGGCTCGTGCCCTCTGACAGTGTGTATTCCTAGGACAGAGAAAAGCACAGCATAAGTCTGTGGGCATTCTTGTTGACTGAGCAACTATGACTACTTGGTAAGCATTTATTTGTCCATGGCCATGAGCCAGACACCTCAGGAACCACAGCTTCCTCTCCCAGCTTGCTCACAATCTCAGCAGGGCAAGACATCTCAATGTCATTGAAAAACAAGTGTGCAAGTGCCCATCAGTAGATGAGTGGATAAAAAGCTGTGGTAAATTTATACAATACAATACTCCTCAGCCATAAAAAAGGACATTTCACCTTTTGCAACAGCATAGATGGACCTAGAGAGTACTATGCTAACTGAAATAAGCCAGTCAGAGAAAGACAAGTACCCCGCGACTTCGTTTATAAATTGAATCTAATGAAAAAAATAAACTAACAAAATAGAAACAGACTCATAGATTCAGAGAACAGACTGACAGCTGTCAGAGGGGAGGGGTATTGGGGGGGCTGGGTGACAAAGGTGAGGAGATTAAGCAAAAACAACAAAACATACCTCACAGACACGAACAACGGTATGCTGATTACCAGAGGGAAAGATGAATGGGGGAGGTAGAAGAGGGTAAATGGAGGGGATACATAGTGATGGAAGGAGACTTGACTTGGGGTGGTAAACACACAATACAATGTATCAATTATGTAGTATATAATGGTACCCCTGAAATCTATATAATTTTATTAACCAATGTTACCCCAATAAATTCAATATAACACATAAATAAATAAATAAACAAACAAACAAATAAATAAATAATACTTGTGTCTTGGAGTCAGACTGGCTGGGTTTGAATGCTGACTCTGCCATGTCTGAATTACCTTGGGCAAATGACCCCAGTTCTCTGGGTGCTCTGAATAATATTATGTCACCCCACATCCACGTTGCTTCAGATGTCCCTTGTTCTCAGCCACTTGTTTTGCTTTCAACTCAATTGGGCCCATGGAGGCTCTGGCCTCCTCACTAGCTGTAGAGAGAGATTAGATAGGGGAGTTAACACCCCATGGATCTGACTTGGAGCAATAAGATGTAGGAGACCAGAAGAAGCCAGTCAAGACGTTGGTTGCCTGTCCTACCCACAGGTGGACATCATCTGTGGCTTCTCCCGATCAGCTGTGCCAGGTCGTGGCCAGCCCAGTTATGCACCTCTGCGGACCTGCTTCTCTTCCTATCCTATCCATCCGTCTCCTTCATCTGTGCTTCCCTGGGCTTGCACTCCTCACCCATCAAGTGTTAGCCAGAAAGCTGTGGCTCTGGCTCTGTTCTCAAGAAAACCCAACTCAGACTCTGAGCTTCAGTTTCCTTATTTGTAAACTTGAGTTAAGGAGATGTCTCTCACAGGATCGTTGGCAGGATTCAATGGGATCCTGTGTATGAAGCACCTTGTCTAGAATGGCACAGTGTAGGTACTCAATAAACAGGAAAAGTACCATTATCAACAATTTAAACAGGGTGATGAGAGTTACTATTCTGGGGGTGTCTGATTTATGCCTGACATTTAATCATTTTATTTATAGCATGATTGACAGCAATGACATGTAAAGATGGGGAGTAAGACTCAGTGCATCTTTTAATGACAAATACGAAGAAGGAGCTACTTGTAGCTTGCCTGGAAGTCTTGTCTAATCATTAAAAAGGAGGAAGGTGTTTCAGATTTGGTACATGGATAGAGTTTTGTAGGTTGGGTTGATGGTAGTAATACCCTAGAGGTCAGTTTATCACAGTAAAAGATTCAGGGATCAGCACAAGGTCAAGGGTGGTCTTTTCCCCATTTGATGTTATAATAAATAGAATATCAGAAGGTAAGAAAGGCCCCCAGGTAAAGAATTTAACTTAAAAATAAGTTGTATTTTCTTAGTCACAGTGTGGAGCTTGCCATGACATAAGCTTAACAATTTTGCTGTTAAACCATTTTGCTTAAAAAAAAAAAAAAGTGTTAAAAGTTGCAGTTACCTAAGCAGAACACATTTTGAGGAAATGAGAATAATAGTTAACATTTATTGAAAACTTACTCCTGTCAGGTGCTGTGCTAAGCTCCTTACAGCTATCTCATTTCATTCTTCTGAAACCCCAAAGGTGCCAAGTCATCTTGGATCCCCGACAAGTCCAAATAAAGAAGCTGAGAAATCTGTGAGAATTGGCCAAAAATGAGGGAAGCTTTTTTTTTTTTTTTATTAATAGAAAAGTGGTAAGCTAGAAGTGCTACTGAAAGGTAGAGCAATTAGAATGTAATTTTGAAAGTGCTGCTGACAGTCGTTTCTCTGGGCAGGCACAGCTGACAGTTGCCTTAAGACAGAGGTTCCCACACTGTGCCCTAAGGACCCCGAGGGAAGGACCAAAGTCCAGGGGATGGGGTGGTAGGTGGAACTACAGACTGCCTACCTCTGATTTCAGTAGAGAAATATGTGTTCAATCATAGTTTAATGGATTTCCATACGAAGTATTATTGGAACCTGGGTTCCGCAGCTTTCAGTGTTTTAAATGATGCATGGCATGGTGGTCCACTGATCAGCATGAATATTGGCTAGCCTGAGAGTTCATCAACCCCTGGTCCGGACAGTGATTTCACTGCACATGCCCAGGGCAAGGCGAATGCATGCAAAGGGATAGATCTGCTTTGGGGTTAGACTGCCTCCTATAGTCCCCCCCAGTATCTGTTCTAATTCTCTCTAGAGCCCCATGACCTATAGCATACATCAAGACCACATCCCTCAGCCATCTTTTGTACACAGGTATGGCTCTATGCCTAGATCTGGCCAATGGGATGTAAACAGAAGGCTCTTGCAAGCTGCTTCCTTCCCCCACGCCCTTTATCCTGCTTCTGAGGACACAGTGGCCAGGACCATGCTGGACCTCAGGGTGATGAAGCAGGAAGCCAAGGCTGCTTGATCCCCGAGGACTGGGGAAGCCAGTGTCCATCTTCTTTCAACTTCTATGTAGGGTTTTCTGCTCCTTTCAGCCAACTGAATTCTAAACCAATCTCATTTTTAGATTAGAAAGAGGTTCCTAATCAATGTGGTATCCTCTCTCTCTCTTTGGATGGTGAAGAAAAATATATCTCCATTTTCCCCCTCCCCCTCAAAGGGACTCTCTAAAGCTTTCTGCAGCATGAAAACTCTGCCTCTCAGGAGGAATTTTAACCCGCCCTCAGGCACTCTTTCTGGGTACCACTGGACCAGGAAGAATGATGCCAAGATACTGTTGCCCTTTGTTCTTCCCTCAGCTGGGCTTTCTTTGCTTCCTGTGGTTTTGCCCATGGACATGCCTAAGCCCCCACTTTCTCTGCCCTTGACACAGTCTCTGTCATCCTCCAAGATACCATTTCTGTGCCACCTCCTCCAAGAATCCTTCCCAGTGCCCTGAAGCAACCCCCCCATATGTTTCTTTATAGTTTTACTAGAGGCCCAGTGCACGAATTTGTTCACCAGTGGGATCCCTCAGCCTGGCCTGTGGGATTGGGCCATATTAGCTCTCTGACATCCCCCAAGGGATCCCAGATTGTGAGAGGGTGCAGGCCAGGCCAAGGGACCCCACTGATGTGCAATTGGGACCAGGGAGGGACACTGGAGGTTGGCCAGCCCAGGAGGGACTGCAGGAGGGCTCCAGGGCAGGCAGGCAGGCAAGAGGTTGGGAGCGAGCAGTCCTGGATTGTGAGAGGGATGCCCAACTGCCCATTTACGGATCAGGCCTAAACGGGCAGTTGGACATCCCTTGAGGGGTCCCAAATTGGAGAGGGTTCAGGCTGAGCTGTTGGACACCACCTCTCTCCATGCATGAATTTCATGCACCAGGCCTCTAGTTTGAATAATAAAAGCCATCATGTACTGGACCCTCCTTCATGCCAAGCACTGTTCCTAGCACTCCATGGGTACTTGTAACAATTCTATGAGGCTGGTGCTGCTGTTACCCCCAAGCTGACTGATGAAGAACCTGAGATGCAGAGATCGAGAAAGTTGCTCAGGCTCACACAGGAAGCAGGTGGAGGAACAGGGGTTCAATGCTAAGCAGCCTGGTTCCAGAACCAGTATGTCATGTTGCCTGTACAGTGGATGAAAGAGTTCTACCCATCATATAAAGAATGTAGCCTCCATTGGTCCACACCCTAATTACCGTTCAGGCTCTCAGAAGAAATGCTAATTTGAGAGATGCATCCCCCAAATTATAAATTATGTAATAATCCTCTCCACGCTCTCTTGTTAACTGTGGGTGAGTGAAGAAGTGAAACAAATATCATAGAATTAAATTATTTACCTCTCGGTTGTCATTGATGGGATTCTCCTGGGGGCTTTAGGTTACATGGCATGTGTGTCTGAGCAGGAAGACAACTCTTCCCAATTCATCCACCATACCCTCTCCTCATCCACCTCCCTAACCTCTCTCCCCCACCCCCCGCAGCCTGTGGGCTCCACATCCCACGCTCTGTGCTTTCTCCCTGCCTCTGGTGCCTTCTCTCTTATTAAAACACCTTCACCCGAAGGCATCTTGGAGATGAGAAGTGTGCCTGCCAACTCACCCTGGGAAGCCAAAATGCTTAAATTGCTTCTTTGATTTTCAAAAAAAAGGTGTATGTTCTTTGGAATGGAGAATGGCTTCACCTTGTCCTTGTGGGCCTGCTGTTCTGGGATATTTTGTTAAAAACCACGGGAGAGGATAATGCCTTACATGCACACAGCTGCTCTTGTTACAGAAATTGTAATAAACTGCCAAGAGTGCAGGCACCACCGCTGTTCTCTTGATTAATGTTTTCCAAGGTGTGGGGAGTACATCTGTCTTTAGCTGCCATCCCTAGTATCCAGAGATGGAAGGTGGGCATCGTGGAAGATTGTCGGTGAGATAAGGCTTAGTCAATCCCCCAATGGCCATGCTCCCCAGGCTCCCATTCAAAAGTTGCTCTTTTCTGCGTCTCAAAGTGGATCCTGAGCATGGATCTTGAGCTAAGGGAACAAGCAGGGGCCATCAGGTGAGCAATGGGAACAAGGAGGGAAGAAATGTGGGTCTAGGACTAAAATGACTAAGAACATTTCACTAGGAAATTTCACAACCTACTAAGTGAATAAGTATTCACTGAGGCCCTACTAGGTGTTTAACTCTGAGTTAAGCTTTAAGCAAAGGACGGCATATTAAAATCTGAAGGCCTAGCCTGGCTGGCATGGCTCAGTGGGTGAGCATGGACCTATGAACCAGGAGGTCAGAGTTTGACCCCTGGTGAGGGCACATGCCTGAGTTGCAGGCTGGATCCCCAGTAGGGGGTGTGCAGGAGGCAGCCTATTGATGTTTCTATCTCTCTTTCCCTCTACCTTCCTCTCTGAAATCAAGAAAAATATATATTTTTTAGAAAAATAAAATAAAATTCGAAGGCCTGGTTTCCATTACTAGTTCCGAGCATCCATGTTAAGACAATGGGACTCTCTGAGACTCATTATTTATTCTGTGAAATCGAATGGTAGATAATGTTTCTTATATAGGGTGGGGCAAGAGCAGGTTTACTATTGTGAGTATGTGAAACACAGAGTTGATTCGTGTATTAGTATTTATTAATTAGTGTTTTATTTCCTGTATGGACAATTGTAATCCTACTTTTGCCCCACCCTATAGTTAGCCAGGTGTGTGTGGCTGCTAGTACTTGTTACCCATTTAAGCCAACTTTGTTAAATCAGAAACTGGGAAAGATACAGTGGTATGTGTCAAGGAACCCAAGGGCCAAAAGTATTGTGAGTCTCTCAGGATCCTGGACTCAGGAACTCAGATAATATTAGAAATGGAGTCTGGCATACTTTATGGCCTCATCTTTTTATCTCCCCCCTTCCCCCCTCCCCCACCCCATGGTTTTTCCCCCTGTGTATTTGCTTAATTCATCTCTTTCTTTCTCCTTCACGATGCACATTGTAGAAAATCAATATTCCCATATAGACCAATGTGCCTTTGATCCCTGGATCTCTATCATCATAAGTCTAAAATTTATGGGAATTTTTGAGTCTGAATTACAAATACCAAAAGAAAGAGAATCTGATTGGCCTAGCTTTGGTCAGGGAATTGGATAACACTTAGTGCAGCTGTGGAGTCAGCGACTATGAGAAGTGAGCATGGGCAGGCTTTCTAAGAGGAGGTGCCAGTGATGGAAAGAAGAGCTGAACACTGGGCTGCTGTAAGGATTCAATAAGGATAATAGGACATTTCTCATTACAGCCTATGAGAACCCAGGGAGTACTAGCGAAATCTATTGCAAAGGAAGCTTAAAATTCAATGTGAGTGAAACAAATGCATGCACAAGGTGTCTAACACGGTGCCTGCTGCACTGAGTAGGTGTTATTTTCAAGTCTTACACTCAAGTCTGCAATACAGTGTGCCTGGCTGATGGTCAATGTCCAATAAATGCTTGCTGCATTGAGCAGAATGAGAAGGACAACGTGGAGCAAGAACCTACAATCAAAGACTGTGGAATGAAGCTCTACGTTAGGGCACACTTAGATATTCAGGGATACCATGAAGTGGTTAGTTGACTGTATGTAGTATTTAGTAGAGGGTTTTTGGAAGAGACAGATTTCCACATTGCCTTGAAGATATACAATTTGGGAAGGCATCAGAAGAAAGAAAATAATTCAAGACGAAAGAACAATATGAATGAAGACTGAAAGCAGAGCTGAGATGTGCCTGGGAGAGAGGAGTGCCAACTGGGAGAATGAGTGACATGTCACAGTGGGAAGCAAAATTGGATGGCAGAGAGAGGTCATTTTCAGAGACCACTGAGAGACTGTCAGAGATGATCAAATGGGAGGAGCAAGGGGCTTCTTGAAAGCAATTGCCAAGTGAGACTGCCAGCCCCTGCCTTTCCCAGTTCTGCTCAGTTGCAGGGTGTAATCCTGCCCAGTCCTTGTGTCAAGGAAAACCAGCACTGAAGAAGCCCATTCTTATCAGGAAGAGGGGCTGGAGCAGTGTTGCTGTCTAAGCTGGAGTATTCCGGTGTTTACTGAGCTATAGACCTCATCTCACCCATCTTTGTGCTTTGAGGGCAGAAAACAGTGCCCCTGTTCCTGAGATTCCTGATTTTTCCTTCTTTCCCACTCCCTGATTCCTAGCCTGTTGGGTTGAGAATCAGATTCCCTTCTTCACCTTAACCAGCCCTCTCCCCCAAGGACCAGATCTTAGGTCTCTGTACCCAACCCTTGGTAGGGGCTGCAATATCCTAGACAGAATCTAAAGCCAATAGAATATCTTCCAGCTTATCCCTTGCCCAAGGAATCAGATACTACTGAACACAAGTCAGGCCAGTGGTGCCCCTGCCAACCCTGGCAGTCGCTCTGTCCATGGCCCCACTCAGTGCCAAATGATCTTCCTGTCCCCAGCAACCCCCACATTAAGGTCCTAAGATGCCTTGAAACTAAGACCACAGATACATTTCCATCTATATGATGCAAAGTCCTAGAGAAATATAGAGTGCCTACAAGGTACCTACATTCCAGCAGCCCCATAGCACAATGTGAATGAACCAATAGTCTAAACTTTAGACTCTAAAGAGTGATTGAGTGGTGTACTGTTTTGCCAACATCATGTTCTAATATACTCCCAGGTGTTTCTAGAATATGCTGTGAGGAAAGAGTTTTTGTGCCTCTGCCTTGAGCTTATTGAAATACCAACAAGTTTTATACAAGTAGAGAAGGATGCCTGGCCAGCCTCAGAACTAACTCCACTAGGTAGCTCAGCATGTTAGGGGAGAAATATTTGGTCAGCATTGATAGATGGCCTTAACTTGACTGAGTGAACTTTTTAGGTATCATAGGTCTCCTGGTTGGGAAGGCATCCCAGGTCCCTGACAAGGGAATAGATTTCAGCCTAGTGTCATCTTTTAGGAACATCAACTTGTGACAACACTCCCGCACCTGTCCTGGGTCATTGCCCCATGAGTCTGATGGGAGACTAGCTTCTTTCCCTGCCCCAGCTGGGTGGGGACAGGATTCAGGATACATCTATGACAACTGCCTTTCTTCTATTTACTGTTGACCATGATGGGTGGTTGACAGAATCCTGTATCTACGAGTTCACATTCCACGTTAGCATTTCCCTCTCATCCGTGTCCCTCCTTCACATAGTATCTGCCCTCACACATCTCACATGCACCGAGCACTCCTTATCTATGTCAGCACCATCTCTGCAGAAAGGAGCAGAGGATGAGCTTTGATGCAAGGGAGAACCTCAGATGGGTAGATGGGTAGCTCTAGCCTCTGCTCTGAGTGTCTGGTAGGGACAGCATCTTCTGAATGCTCTGGTCCATGGTGTTATAGAGTCACTCCTGCATGAAGGCCAGTGCCAGCACCACCACTTAATAAGCAGGAGGACATTTACCTTCAAGGGAGTCTTGGTTTCCACTCCAAAAGCGAGGAATACGAATAGTTACCCTCTGGTGAGAAAGAAAATCTCTTAATCTAGACAGCTCAAGGAAATTGCCTGGTATGTGGAACTGCTTAATATAGCTAGCTGTTTCCATCCCCATCAGAAACATCTGTACCCAGTGATGGGACGCTAAGCCTAGGATGGGCTGTGCACATTTAGGGCAATTGCTCTTTCTGAAGTTTTCTGTTCAACCCAAGATTCTCTACCCAACTGGAGACTTCAAGACCACTTCTGCCAGCTCACAAGGAAAGAGCATTCCTTAGCGATGGCTGCTGCCTTTCGACATCCTAGGCATTCCTGCCTGTGAGGACGGTGTTTTGATGAAGTGCCAAGGCCCAGAGAAGCCGCAGTAGCCCACCTCCTAAATCCCTTTAGGAAGAAGTCACCATAGTAACTAAGCCCAGAAGGGTAGTGTGGCTTTTGCATCTGATAGCATCTGTGCTGAGGCCTCCCCGAAGGCTGTGAAGTGTTCCTTGGGTGGTTCTCACTGCAGGAAGGCATGCCACAGGTTCCAAAGGCACCGCCCATCAGCCCCAACGTGAGCGCGTGTGGCAAGGCCGAATAAATGAATGTGGTGTTCCTGGCGCTGTTTCCTTACTCTCGCTGCCCACAGCTTACTCTCCTCTGCATTAGACCAGTGGTTCCCAGTCTTGGCTTCATGGCGGGGAGTTTTAGAAACCACCGGTGCTGCCTCAGAACTGTTGAGTCAGAATCTCTGGGGATGGAGCCCAGGGAACTATAGTATTTTTAAAGCTCCCCAGATAATCCCAAAGAACAGGCAGGATGGAGAACCACAGTTTAACACCAGTACTTGTCACATGTTAATTTGCATACAAATCACGGGGAGATCTTGATAAATTGCAGATCCTGATTGAGTAGATCTGGGGCCAGAGACTGCATTTCTGAGGTACAGAGGCTGCTGGTCTAGGTCCGAGCACATCTGAGTAGCAAGGCTCTGCAGCCTTCCTCGTCATCACAGCTGTACTGACTTAAACCCCACCTGCAGACCCAGCCCTGCACTCCTTTCTCAGGACCAGCGGTGAGCTGGAGAAGCCTGCTCAGCTTGACTCCCCTCCTAAGCTCGGGGTCAGCCCCTGGCTGTGACGCTCGCCCATTGGCATTGGCCAGTTGTACTAGCTAAGTCGGCAGCAGGTGTTCTGGAAATCGAAATCTCATGTTCATACCCCTGGTTGTTTAATTCAACTTTCTATTCTGAGGTGTATCATCTACACAGACCCATAGAACACTGGGAAGCAAATATAAAAACCCTTCCATGTTTAAACAAACTAGGGAATTCTGGGCTAACCGCATTTGAAATTTGAATGGGCCTTTTTACCCCAGGATCCATCAGATACACAAACGTGTGTTCTGAAATCGCAAGCATGCAACGCTTTCCAACCTTATTTGACTACAAAATACTTAATAACGTTTCATAGACCCGATGAGATAGAAAACCCATTTTGGAAAATGCTACTTTGGATTTATTTCCACAGACTGAAGAGTGCATGGGGATAGATCAGCACGGAGCCGGCGGTTGGAATTTTCCATCAGTGTGCAAGAAAAGGAGAGCCCTCCATGGACCCTCATAAATTGTCCAGGTGTCGGCAACCATGAGAGGGAAAGACAGGGCCTGAGAAAAAGATGGTCAAAGGTGATAATTTTCCATGATTTTGAGAAACATGGGAGGTCATTTATATGGCTGCTGGAAAGGAATACATTGCTGCTGCAGCATTTATGGCACCCGGGAGAAAAGCCGAGACTAAAATAGTCTTGCCGAGTCAAAGGTCTCAGGAGACAGACCAGTGGAACGGATGCTGCTCTGTCAAAGACATCATTTCCTCTCCATGTTTATTATTTCTGAAATAGAAAAGTTTCTTGGACTGGGAGGGGGGTGCAGGCAGGGAAGAAGGCCCATGCCCCATGTGGTAGGACCCTTGCTGTGCTATTTGTTTTTCCTGGAAAATCGATGAATTTGTGGGAAATGGCAGCATCTTAACAGTTCTGGATGAACATCTGCTCTCATATTCTTTTTCTTGAAAAAAATTGGGGTCTTATGTTTCCCCCCCAAAAAACTTAGGTTCCTAGTGAACTCTGCCAGTGTTTGGGAACCTGTTATCTATTGATAGAAAGCCTGGATGACAATTATCTTTGTGTCAACTGCTGGAGCCTCCGCTTACTCACTAGTAAGTGAGTAAGGATGATCCCGGTACCTGCCCGAGCCCTGCACAGGCTGCACATGTCTGGGTCCAGCCATACCTGCTGGCACAGGGCCGTGAGGTCGGGACTCAGTGTATCATCCCTGCCCCACACCTTGCTCACGAGGCCACTCCTCTTTGTAACCTTGACCTCTACTTTAGTGCAGAGACAACTTCACCAGGAGGAGCCAGGGGCATTAGCCAGCTGGGAAGGAGTGAATCTCAGCATGCCTTCCCCTTCCCTTGAGCTTGTAGACTGGATTCTGCGCTGTCACGCTGAATTTACGTTCCTTTGGGTGCTGTGTTGTTTAAGGCTTAGTAGCACTCGATGGAAACAAGTCTGGGTGGTGGGAAGGAAATGGATTTATGACTAGGTCTTAGTTGGTTTACCAAAGAATTGATGGGGTTGAAGGAACAAGGTAAACTCTCAGGAACGATTCAGTCACGCCTCCTGCTGCAGTAGATCTGCCCCGCCTCTCCCTTCACAGCCCGGATTCCAGTTTAGGTCAAGTACAAGTGCATCTGATTGCAAGAACCTCCATCATAGCCAGATCCTAGGAATAAGCTAGCAGGGAGGTGCCGTTGAAGGTTTTCTAGTGTCTGTGCTGCCGAAAGACACATGCAAAGAAAGTGGAACCGTAGCAGAATGAGCGCACCCGCCATCCCCGTCACTGGAGTGACAGAGCATAGTCACAATATCATTGTCATTAAACGACTAAGGAAACCTATTATAACTGGTTGGCAAACATAGCAGAACTGATTGAAAATGTAGTCCCGCCGATTGGAACTAAGCTGCCACGATGATTTTGCAAAATCCCAGACCCAGGTCAATGTCACCACACCTCCATTCCCCAGTATCCATATTTGCTGCACCATCAACATTCTAGCCCACTAGAACTCTGGTAAGGGGACCCTGGGGACGAGCCTGTTCAGACTCCTCATTTCAAGGAGCCTATCACATACTTCACTAGCTCTTCATTTTCAGACCTGTCTTCCCAGCTGAGCTGTGGGTTTACAGGGATGTTGTCTTAGTAATTTATGCATCCCCAGTGCCAAGCTCGATCCCAGGCTTAGGGTGGGTGCTGGGTAATCAAAGAAGGGATGGAGGAAGGAAGCGGGCCCCTCCCCCACCCCCCTATTGGAAGTCAGGTGACCTATCTCGGTGTAATGTCTTCCCTTTCCAGGAGGGAAGGATAAACAGCCACAGTGATGAAGCTGCTGAAGGGAGTGCCCCTTTTCCAGAGCCTTCTTTCTGTGGCTCCTGTTGGTGGTGCCATCCTATAGATGTATGCCAAGTTCAGAGGGAGGCAGGCGAGGAGAGGCATGAGTGAGCCAGAGGGAAGAAGGAGTCGATGGTGAAAAAGAGAATCCTAAAAAAAAAAAAAAAAAAAAAAAGTGTAGAGACTGAAGTACAAGGCCAGGGACTCTGGCAGCCAGAGAGAGAAAGAAAGGGCAGGACAGAGGAACAAATGGGCAAGCATGGCCCTGGTAGCACATCTGAGGAAGGAAGCCACTCTCAGCTGGGTTCTTTCTGAGTTTGTTGGAGCCTAATGCATAAAAGAGGCATCTTAATCCAAAGAAATCAGCCCCCAGGACCAGGAACCTGGGGGCTGTGAGCCAGTCTCCCTGTCTCTCGTGCTTGCTTTGTGCTATCTCCTGCTGTCTGCAGCCCAACCTGGTTAAGGGGCCAAGTATGGTGCTCACTGGTGGAAATGTGCAACCTGCTGCCTGGGAGTCTGCTGTGGCTCAGAGCTCAGCCCACAAGACAGTGAAATCTCTAAATGATCAGCCCATCCTCTTTCCTTGTGGGTTGCCTCGCACCTCACTTGGTATGTATAAAGCTGTCTGTTAGTGGATCTTTATTGCACTTCAGGAGGGAAATTGAAAATAGACTAGTCATTGCTGTTCTGAGGTTAAGTACGTTTTATTAGGCTGATGGGAAACCTAATAGGTATTTTTTTTTTTTCATTTGTCATGAGTCAAAATAATACAGTGAGTATTTAGATATTTATTCCCACCCTACCAGTAATACATACTACACAGTAGGGCATTCATTTTAATGAGCACATACAGACTCAGAGTGTTTGGAGGGCCACTATAGTCTTATAACTAAACTAGAAGCACAATGCATGAAGATTTGTGGAAGAATGGGCCTTCCTTCCCCTGGCTGCCAGCACTGCCTTAGCTTTGGCTGGAGTCGCCTTTCCGTCTTCCCAAGCTGCCCAGAGACCGGGAGTGGCTGGGATGGTGTAAAACGCCCCCAGCTGCTCAGTTTCTGCTTATGCAAATTAACCCACCATCTTTGTTGGGTTAATTTGCATACTCACTCCTGATTGGCTGGTGGTTATCACAAATTGTCAATTAGCATGTTACTCTTTTATTAGCGTAGATGCTCTGTGGGAGCATGGGGGTGTGTGTGTCTTCATTACTCCCACTCTCTGAAATACTATCCAAAACAAGAAATAATAACTCCTCTTCACTATTGATTCCAGGAGATTCCATCAGGGGGATGAGTGGTAGTGGCTGCCTTCCTCCCCAGGTCTGACTGGCTGGTGAATACACACTGGCTCCCCCCGCCCCCATTCTTGATGAATGTACATGCTACCCATCAATGTGTGATGAGGATGGAGGGAAGGAACTAACTTTGCCCATGTCTGCTATGTGCTGACTAACATGTGTTACTTAGGTGAACTCTCAGAGATGCATGATGACCCTGGGAGAAAGGCATTGCCACGCTTGTGTGGCCATTGAAGGAATTAGGCTCCCAGAAGTTAAAGTAGGGTACTCTCACCCCATCAAATAGAACTCATCCAGTCACCTGTAAAGACTGCCTTGTACAGTCGTACTGGTTGTGCATGCCCACCTGGGCTCCGTTCATGTAGACACTCTGAATTTTTGAAGTTCTTAACTTGCACAGTTTATGAAATATATTGATTGCTAGGAGCAGGGAACCAGGAAGTACAATCCTATATACTTAACATGAACACATCTATGCAAAAAGTGCATATTATAGAGGGTCATTGTGATTGAATTTTAAACACAAGTTTCAGGATTTGAAATTTACATGACGCATTCTCTTACATATGTGATGCTGGTCTCCCAGGCCCTCTTGAGGAGGAGGCACTCAGACTTCAGCAGAGGGGATCGCATGGTCACATCCCCTGCCTTGTCCTGTGACTTGTGGCTTTTGCTGTAGGCTCTGACTGTCGCTCCTGCATCACTGAGATGTCCGGTCTCCCTTCTGCTCTGCCCATGTCCAATCCTGCCATTTCCTGGCTCAGTTCTCCACACTAGCATGGCTGTCCCACCTTCCCGAGGCTCACTCTGAGTCCACCCCTTCTTTCAGCTTCATTACTCCCATTCGGTGCCGACAGCTGGCAGCAGGCTCGCCCCATTGTGTGCCAAGTTAGGGCTCGCCAAGGTTAAATGCTTGGATGGTGCTGCCTCTGCCGAAAACTCCTGCATCTTCTCTTTGGGGAGTTTCTTCAGAGCTTTGACCCAGCATCCTGTTATTTCTTCAAACCAGAGACTCTTTCCCTTTGGGAAATGACTATGAATTTGGGAAACCGACAAGTCATTGGAGGAAGGTGTTAACGTGGTATCTTGGATTGAACCTTGAAGCAGAAAGAGGACACTATAAAAAAAAAGGTGAAATTCAAATGGTGTCCATAGTTTAGGTAATAGCACTGTACTAATGTTAATTTTCTGGTTTTAATAATTGTACTATGGTTATGCATATTGTTAAGATTAGAGGACGCTGGATGAAGGGTATACATGAACTCTATTATTTTTTAATGGATTTTTTAGAGAGAGAGAAAGGAAGGGGATGGAGAGGGAGAAAGAAGAAACGAGAGAGAGAGAGAGAGAGAGAGAGAGAGAGAGAGAGAGATTTGCTACATTAATTTATTCATTCATTGGTTGCTTCTTGTATGTGCCCTGACCAGAGATCGAACCTGCAACCTTGGCATATCGGTATGATGCTCTAACCCAGTGTTTCTCAAGGTGTGGTATGCGTACCCCCAGGGGTACGGGAAGAGTTTGGTGGGGGTACGCGTTGCACTGGAATTTGGTGGGGATATGCACTGCACCGTGCTTAGCTGCGCCTAATTTTACGTTCTCATGAGTACGAGGGGTACTCAGCGTTACGAAAATTATAGAAGGGGTACACATATGTCAAAAGTTTGGGAAACACTGCCAATTGAGCTACCTGACCTGGGCCTCTCTGTACTATTTTTGTAGCTTCCCTGTAAGTCTAAAATTACTTCAAATAAAAAGTCAAAACAATAACAAGAAACAAACCAGTAAATGGGGGCAGGTCACCCCACCCTGAGAGAAACTTAAATTAAATCTTATTGGAATCCATTTGCCTGCTGGTATCTCGTCTAGTTGCAGGGAAAATATATCACCATCTTATTAACCGGGAGCACTTTGCTATCCCTGACTCCTACAGTTTGAGTATTACTAGCATACGTTTCCATAACTGTCCCCATAACCTATATTCATCACCCATTGGCTATCCCCACCATGATGCCCCTGGTGTCAATTCACTCCCAAATGCCCATTCTCACTCTCAGACTTGTTGTCACAGTTACTGCGATTATCCACCAGACAGACCCCTTTCCTCCCAGAAGCCCTCCCCCAACTGCATCTCCAAGGACAGGTTCTAACCGCTGGTGGGCTTCCCCTCCCATGGGCTCCCCCTCCCATGGGCTCCAGCCCTGTCAGACTTCAGTCCAGACCTCCAGCTAGGAGACAACAGCTGTGAAATCAGAATTTCAGATGCACTTGAGCAAAAGCCATGTTGCTGGAAGTAATGCGTAGCTTTCCAAGGAGATCAGCTACTTTGAAATGCAACACCCTTTGCCACATATGGGGTCCATTCATTGCAAATGCGGTTTTTCCACTTTACAGCCAACCTTTTGTGTGTTGAGACTGGCTTCAAACTTGATTTCCGGCAAAAGTCAATATGAACCAATTAAAGAGAGCTGGGTAAGGACACATTTTCTCTAATTCAAAATCACTTGTTAAATACCACGGTGGAGCAGACCTGTCCCACATAATGGTAGCACGGAGATGATTAAGAGATGGTCTTTGTCCTTGAACAGTGCAAAGTATGGTGGGGTGAGATGCTCCAATACAAAGTTTAATGTGAAAAGGGGAGGGAGGGAGGGAGAGAGAGGCTCTTGGGCAAATCCATCTTTTTTTGTGGAGCAGCGAAAGGGCATTTGACAGAGGCTGTGCAGAATAGCAATGAATTGGGAAGGAGGAAAAGGTTTCTGAGTGTTTCCCATCTTGACATTTCATACTTGGAATAGCAGCTCAGATTATTCTCTAAAGTCCCTCCTTTTCGATGTCCTGCTGGCCAACACACACAGATAACCTGCTAAGTGACAAAACCCCTTTAATGCGGTATGAGGTTGACTCCCCAGTGTACTGCACATATGTGTTATCTGGGAGCATTCATAGAACTTCATTATCCCAAAGCCCCCCTTCCGCATTCCAAGATTCCAATTCAGTAGGACCAAGTATTGACTTCTTAATGTCTGGTGCATTTCAAGCAAGGATGGCCTTTACATAGGCCTTTAACAAGAGGGCATGCATTGCTGTGGGCACTTGCAGGGAGCAGAACAGAATGAGCAAGAGTATAGGGCAGGGCTACCAGTTGTACAACCTCAGGAGGCTTCAGGCACAGGAATACAGTGTGAGTGTCACCTTCTGTACTGAAGTGAAGTGTGTTTGGGTCACAAGCAACAGTGTGAATTGTACTCTATAGGGTAAATGGTTTCCCAGGTAATGAACAGTGATACAACTACCCTGTTTCCCCGAAAATAAGACAGTATCTTATATTAATTTTTTCTCCCAAAGTTGCACTAGGTCTTATTTTCAGGGGATGTCTTATCTTTCTATGCGCTAGGTCTTATTTTCGGAGGATGTTTTATTTTCGGGGAAACACGGTAGTATACACTGAGAGGACAGTAAGAGCGCAGAGCTGGGGTTCCCTGTTAGTAAAGTTAGAGCCTGAATCCACCAAGCCACCCAGAGCCCCTGACCGGAGCCAGGCGGTTGGGCTGATGCATCCTCGTGGAGCTCCAAGCCCCCACCGGCCAAGCGTGCAGACCCTGCTCGTCCTCCTCAGTCAGCATTTCATGTCCACTGCGCAGCTGAGGAGTGATGATGAATATTCATCCTCTGGCTGTGCCACAGTCACTTGACTCTCTGCATATGCAAAAATCAGAACTTGAGCTGGCAGGAGGGAAGCTTGCCCCACAGAAAGCATCTGAGGGAGTGGATTGAACCAGTGTGGGGAAGAAAGCTGGTGGTGGAAAACAGGAGGAGGACTACGGAAGTGACTCCCGTTTCTGCACTGGCTGGCAAGATGCCATCCCCGGGGGAAGGCTCCTTTGGGCCAAGGAGACGAACACAGTCTTGGCCTGAAGGTAGGTTACCTGGAGCACCTGAGCACTGGTCCCTTTGTCCTCAAGCAGGCCCTGAGGCAGGAAGAGAAGAGGAGTACAAGTAAATAGTATCTTTACCATTAGAGGCCCGTTGGATAACTATATAAATAGAACAACACATTCATATTTGAAAAAACGTTGTTCCTGATTGAGTGCCTATTATAGGCTGCATGCTTTGCATTTTTTAAAATTGATTTTTCACAGGGAGGAAGAGAGAGCGACAGAGAGCTAGAAACATCAGTGAGAGAGAAACATCAATCAGCTGCCTCTTGCACACCCTCTACTGGGGATGTGCCTGCAACCAAGTTACATGCCCTTGACCGGAATCGAACCTGGGACTTTTCAGTCCACAGGCCGACGCTCTTATCCACTGAGCCAAACCGGTTTCAGCTGTTTTGCATTTTTTAGCTCATTTAATTCTCATACTTACACTGTGCCAGGGCAGCTATTGTTGTCCCTATTTTACAGATGAAGGAGCTGAGACTCAGAGAAGGTAAACATCTTTGCCACAGAGTCATGTACCTAGTAAGTGGAGGAGTCAGGATTTGAACTCAGCTTTTATGAGGTCTAAAGTCCATGTTCAAGCCTTTCTGCTGTCCTTCCACTATAATATAATATAATATAATATAATATAATATAATATAATATAATATATTTATTTTTAAAGTATATATTTAATTGACTTGTGAGAGAGAGAAAAAGAGAGAGAGAGAGAGAGAGAGAGAGAGAGAGAGAGAGAGAGAGAGAGAGAGAGGGAGAGAGAAAGAGAAACATCAATGATGAGAATCATTGATCCGCTGCCTCCTGCATGCCACACACTGGGGATCAAGCTCACAACCCAGGTACATGCCCTGACTGGGAATTGAACTGTGACCTCCTGGTTTCCTGGTTCATAGGTCAATGCTCCAACACTGAGCCACACCGGTTGGGCTATTTATGTAATAATTTAAAGAGAATCCCTGTATTTCAAGACATGTGTGATGGATACCCATCCCAGCATGATGGAGAAGATTCCCTGCCAGGACCATCACAGCCTGGGAACACACCAGGTATCAACAGGCTTGAATCACGAAGGCTTTTTAAAAGGCAGTTTGCCTGTTGGCTCTAACTGGGCAGCCCCCTCAGGGCCAGTTTTGGCTCCATCATTTCTTAGGAGGAGCATGAGCAGGGGTCTGTCTTTGAAGTGGTGTCACTGTGTCAGTACTTACCACTGGCTGGGCAGGGGCTGCATGCACAGCATAGAGTAAAACATCAGTCCTCGCCACAGTGCTGCTACCGACCCCGCTTACTCAGATGGGGAAATGGGGTGCTCAGATGACTTACTCAAGCCCAGACATTTAGGACATTCAGAGCTTGGATATAAACCTGGTAGGCCAACTTTCCAGTCTGACCTTATGTCACATGGGCCAGAATGACAGCATGGCTAGCAGAAAGCATTATCAGAGTGCTCCACGCATTCCAGGGGTTCCGACCATGTTTATCCTGCAGGCCAGCTGTCAGATGGGAAGGGCCTGAGAGACAGGCCCAGCAAGGGCCAAAGTCTTGTTCAGCATCATGCAGCAACTTAGAACTAAACAGACCCCAAGTCAATCACCAAGATGCCTTGATATAGCACTTCTTCTACCCACTCATGCACCATACGTCAGTTAGTTATCTGCCCACTATTGTTAACCCCATTTACACATGAGGAAACTGAAGCCCATTGAAGTTAGAGGACTTGCCTAAGTTCACACAGCTAGTGAGTTTTGAAGATTGGGAATCTAACTCATGTTTGAATAACTCTAAATGTGGACTCTCAGTGATGTCTAGGTGACTCTCATGATGGTGGCATCAGGTGAGAGGTGAGAGTACCTGGGAGTGCACAACTCACTTTTGATATCTGTCCTCTACTCAGAAATCATATAGTATAAAAGAGTAATATGCAAATTAACAGTCCCTCTGTCACAAGGATGGGGGTGTCCATAGCCACAGATGGCAGCACCCATTCCTCTCAGTACTGCAGGAGTCCCCCAGTCCCGGGAGGGGAAGGGGTGGCCCCTAAGAGTGGGCAGTGTGAGCAGCCATAGTGAGGAGGCAGATGGCCTCTGGTCAGTAGGCATGGAGTGGCCAGGCCCACAGAGAAAATACTGGTGCACAGATTCTACCAGGGTTCCTATGGCCCCATGGAGGTCCAGGCATCCACTCCATGCAGCTTCTTCTGGGGTTTCTGTGGCCCCACTTGCCCAGAGGTCTTGGGGATATCCTGTGGTGTGCCAGCCACGCAGGGTGAGACTCCAGGACTCAGACCGGAGGGGCAGAGCCTGGAACCATGGGAAGGAGTGCAGGCACGGGACTTGTACATTTGCTTCTTCACACAGTTTTTCCCTCTTTGTCCTCCCTTCTCCTCTCCCTGTTGAGAGCCCCAGCAGGCTTTCCCACCCATTATCCAAATTACTCTGGGTTTGTACCCAGGAGCTTAATTTCACATCTGGCAGGAAGCAATTGTGCAAAGTTGCTGAATCCTCTTCTCCACCCCCTTAGGGGGTTCATCAAACCCCATCATCCCAGAAGTGTCAAAACATTTTCCATTCTCCAGCAACAGCAAAAGTAGCACAGAGTTGGAAAGTCCATAACGACATATAAAAACAAGCAGCTTTAAGACACAATTCGCCTCCAGGAATCTGTGGGGCTATAGGTTTTGCCCATGGGGCCTGTAGCTGGAAACAACCTAGGTATCTGACCTGGACTGAGAGGAAGCTTTGGAAGAGTAAGCTCTCTAAAACCCACACCAGCCAAAACTGGTTTGGCTCAGTGGATAGAGCGTCTGCCAGTGGACTAAGGGATCCCAGGTTCAATTCCTATAAAGGTCATGTACCTTGGTTGCAGGCACATCTCCAGTAGGGGGTGTGCAGGAGGCAGCTGATTGATGATTCTCTCTCATCGATGTTTCTAACTCTATCACTCTTCCTCTCTGTAAAAAAATCAATAAAATATATTTAAAAAATAAAAATAAATAAAACCCACACCACCAGTCAGTATGGTTTTGTGAGCTCAGGGCTGGAAGAAAATGCAGAAGGATGGGAATAATACTTACTCGTGGTCTTCTGCCAAACACATCCCATATGTAGCATCATATATTGAATGCCTACAATCCCAGGAGATATGATCCATTTCACTTCTTATGTGGGTATGGATTTTGGACTAAGAATCCACAATCCTGAGATTTTTGTCCTGGATTACCCACTAACTGTCTAAATAGCTTTAAATTAAAACCCAGAAATCCAGAATGGGCGTTGAGATCCTCAGATGTTCCCTGGCATAATGAGTATCCAGCCTTTGTCCAGCCACCCTCTGGCACGTGCCCCTGGCTGACAGTGCTAATTAATCGTACTGCTCTTTCCCAAGCCTCTTGGACGAAACGTCAGAATCCTTCTTAAAATAGCCTTGTAGGTGACCACCTCCTGTACACTGGAATTGGCACAAGGGATGAACTATATTTGCTATACCTGGACCTAGGTCAAATCTTCTTTATTTTTTTAATATGTTTGTATTGATTTCATGGAGGAAAGGAAGTGGGGGGGAGGAGAGAGAGAGAGAGAGAGAGAGAGAGAGAGAGGGAGGGAGAGTGAGAGTGAGGGAGATATCAATGATGAAAGAGAATCATTGATTGGCTGCCTCCTTCATGCCCCCTACTGGGATCCAGCCCATATCCCAGACATGTGCCCTGACATGGAATCGAATCATAATTACTTGGTTCATAGGTTGATGGTGAACCACTGAGCCACACTGGCCGGGCCAACTCTTCCTTTTTAAGATGAAGCTATCAGGGCTCAGAGAGGAGAAGTAAATGACTAATATCACACAAGTAAGAGAGAGCTAGTTCTAGTAGTTAGGACTTAGAGTCCAGAGTGCATTACCTAACACAGCTTCTCATAAAGAGAGTGATCCTGCAAGCCCCATGTGGTAGTGAAGCTCATTTCCATTGTTTCTGAGGCAACGGATTTAAATTCTGGAAACAGCTCCTCAGACTCTTCCTTCCAAAATGCCCCTTCCCCTGCTCCAGCTGAGCAGCCAAGACGCCCTCGGTACCCAGCCAGTTAATGTGTGCCTGGCATTAGCACAAAACTAACATTTTATTTCCCTTCCATAGCATGTAATTTCTTTGGAAGCTGAAGTGTAATGAAATTGGTGTTTATTATAATTAATAAAAGCCCCATAACTTTAAATTGGGTCATAAATCTTGCAGGGAAATCCAATATCGCTGTAAGAGTCATTCCTTTCCCAGAAGGGGCTCTTCAGAGGAAGGAGGCAGCGGCAACCCCTCCCCAACAGGCTGGCTGTGCTCACTCAGGCAGCTGCTTCTCCGCTGCCAATCCAGTCAGGTCACAGGCAGTGCCCCAGCAGCCCTGGCTTCGCAAATGGAAAGAGCGGGCCTTCCACAGGCGCCTGAAGACATCTCTCAGGTGTGCGCGGTGCCTGCATTGTCCTCTCAGCAAGGAATAACCTTGAAAAATAAAGCCACGTGCTTTCTGTGTGCCAGGACTGTGCTCCAGAGAAGGAAGATGCTATTCTTGTCCTTTCTGAGGACACGTCAGGTGCTCACAGCGCCGTGGGAAGGCATGCTTGTTGGCTGTTGTGTGCAGTTCGGTGTGGACTGGACAGGTAGAGGAGGCATACAGGCGGCAAGTGGCTGACCTTCTCTCGGAGTGGTGTAAAGGGTGATGGTGTTTACTTCAGGGAAACAGGAGATAGGGGTGGCAGGAGTTTTGAAAGCTGATTAGGAGGTTACCAGGTGAATCCAACACATCACCCTCCTCGTTGCACCAGGTCCTTGGCACCTGCTGGTGGTTGTGCCAGGCATACGCCAGTTCTTTGAGTGGCTGGCACCTCTGCATTCAGACCCCAGTTCCAACATCACCCCCTCAACAGGCCCTCCCTCCTACCCTACCTCCTGTTTCTCCCTCCCAGTCCCTTGCCATCAGGCCACCTTTTCTAACTCCTTTACAGACCTGGCCACTTTGTGAAGTCATGCTTTTATGTGCTTTCTTGTTCCTTTCTGCTTCCCAAATGCCCAGTACATGGTAAATGCTGTCACAACAAGAGCCAGGTCTACTTTATTCACTAATGTAAGTCCCCCCACCTAGAGCAAGGCCCAGGCACCTAACAGACAATTAATCACTATTCTAGGCAAAGATCCATAAAACTGCATTGCTCATTAAAAGGAACTCCTTTTAAAGCAGATTACAAAATGGTATGCAATGTTAGGACGGAAAACGGTGCATGAAGATGCCAAAGCAAAAGAAAATAAGGGAAGAAAAAGAAAATTACCTACCCCGTATACATCTCCAGAGAGATGTAGAAGCCGAGAAATGTGTAATAAAGAAGTGGTAATTTGTTTGCCTCCTTCTTTGCCCCCTCCCTTGAATCTTTTTAGCTAAGTCTTCATAGCTCACAAAAAATAAATAGGTAAATAAGAATTCACTAAGCCAAAAATTTAGGTTAGTGAATATATTTCAAATGCTTTAAAATCTTATTAGAGGTGGGTAGCAAACTGGGTACCGAGCTCCCAGTCAGAACAAGAGGGAAAAATGAAACGTGATTAACTTTTAAACCTCAGGGTCTATGAAATAAATCCAAGGGCATTGCTGAAGAGAAGTCTAGGTTTTCCTGGAGCTGAAGCTTGAGAGAAATTTTCCCATTGGTCCTCACAAAGTTGACAAATCTTCAGCTATACTAAGGAAAAAAAGAACTCTGAAAAAAATGAAACTTTAAATGAAAGATGAGACATTACAATGGATACTGCCAACAAATTGGATAACCTAGAAGAGATGGATAAATTCCTAAAAACATACAACCTGCCAAGACTGAATCATGAAGAAATAGAAAAATATGAACAGACCAATAAGGAGTAAGAAGACTGAGTGATCAAAATCTCCCAACACAAAAAAAGCCCAGGATCAGATGGCTTCACTGGTGAATTCTACCCAACATTTAATGAATAATTAATACCAGTTTTTCTCAAATAACTTTTAAAAATGTGATGAGTAGGGAGCACCCCCTGAAAATCATTTTACAAGGCTATCATTATGCTGATATCAAAGCCAGGTAAGGATATTACAAGATAAGAAAGCTTCAGGCCACATCCCCGAGGAATTTAGATGCAAAAATTCTCAACAGATGACCAGCATATTAAAAGGATCATACAGCATGGGTTATCTCTGAGATGCAATGATGGTTGGACATAGGCAACCAATAAATGTGATACACCACATTAATAGAATGAAAGATAAAAACCACATGATCATCTCAATGAATGCAAAAAAAATTTGGACAAAATTCATCCTTTCATGACAAGCACTCTAAAAAAATTGGGTGAAAAAGGAAAGTATCTCAATGTAGTATTTAACAAGCTCTGCAGGTGAGCTACAGCCCACATAGTACTGACCTGAATGATGGTGCCAACAATCATTTCCCCCTGACACTAATAAGATGGGACTTTAACGTTCAAAAGGCTCTTTCCTTGCCAAACTCTTTTCTCTGATCCCCAGAAAGTCCCTCTAAAGACTGAAAACTAGATTCTCCCATTGAATTGGTGGGCTAAGTGAAAACTGAAGTGTTTAAGTATCTTTCTTACAGGAAATATCAGCAAGGGATAGGGCCAGGGCTAGGACAACTCACAGAAAACAGTATGGGTGGTAGTTCAGACTCAGGCTCTGGAGCAGATGATCTGGGTTCAGTTCCCGACTCCCTACTTATTGGCTGGTCAACTGGGCTTCCACCTTCTCATGGGCATACTGTATGTGCAGGAGCTCTCAGAACAAATGCTCTGAAAGCACTAAGCACTGTGGTGGCAAATGGCAAGCACATAGTAAATACAGTTACCACCATTATCTCACATCCCAGTATTGGATAGAGTACAACTGCCATAGAAAAAATTGGCAAAGGTTTTGAAGAACACAGATAACATTCACAACTTGGGTGATTACCCCAATCTCAGCGGGAGAAACCCAGCCCAATATTGTAGTTTCTAATTTCATGTGGCTACCAAGCACTTGAACTGTAGTTAGGTGTGATTGAGGAACTGGATTCTTATTTCAAAACTAGAGGCCCGATGCATGAAAATTCATGCAAGAATGGGCCTTCCTTTCCCCTGGCTGCTGGCACTGCCTTTGCTCTGCCTGGAGCCTCCTTTCTGCTTTTCTGCCTTCCATGCTGCCCGGAGGCCTGGAGTGGCTGGGGTAGTACAGAATGCCTGTGTCCCACCCCTGGCTGTTCAGTGCCTGTGTATTCAAATTAACTTGCCATCTTTGTTGGGTTAATTTGCATACCCACACCTGATTGGCTGGTGGTCATCACGAAGGTATGGTCAATTTGCATCTTTCTCTTTTAATAATGTAGACTAGAAGCCTGGTGCACAAGATTTGTGCATTCAGAGGGGTCCCTCTGCCTGTCCTTCGCCCTCTCACAGCCTAGTAGCCTTTGGGGATGCCCGACTAGCGCTGTTGAGGAGGCAGAAGAGGCTCCTGCCACCACAGCTGCGCTCACTAGCTGTGAGCCTGGCTTCTGGGCTTCTGGCTGAGCAGCACTCCTCCTGTGGGAATGCACTGACCACCTGGGGGCAGCTCCTGTGTTGATTGTCTGCTCCCTGGTGGTCAGTGCACATTATAGTGACTGATGGCTCTGCTGTTTGGTTGATTTGCATATTACCCTTTTATTATTTAGGATATTAATTTAAATTTAAAGAGCCACCTGTGGCTGGTGACCACCGTATTGGGCAGTGCACCTCAAGAAGGAGAAATGCAAGCTCCTCACTGGAGTCTTGGGATGTGGTATCACTCCCAGATGAGTCCAGCTCTGTGCACTCGCTGGAAGAAGGTCCTACTTATTTGGAGGACATTGCCTTTCTTCACTCTCCTGTCTGATTCCCACCATGCCAGCCAGTCCTGGTGAGGCTGGGAGCTCCTGGAGGGCTGAGACCTAATGATCTGGGTCTCTCCTTTGCGGTCTCAGAGCCTAGCACAGTGCTCTGTGCTGGATATTCGTGGACTCGGGTTGCATTTAGCTAACTCTACTCTGGTCTGTCAGTCAGATTTGTGGCATCCGTGCTGCAGTGGAAGGCTGATTACCTGTTCCGAGGTGGCCAGCCGAACAATAGGTGCTAATGAAGATTTTAAAGACAGGTGTGAATATCTGATTGCAAAGCCAGATGCAGGCAAGGAATTGCAACTCACATTAGCGTCATCTTCATCAGAAGCCTGGCTGCCTTCTCATTGTGGAAAGGAGATTCCCCCCCCGCCCCCCCTTTAACTGATAGAATTGTTTTCCGTGAGTTAAATTAAACCCATGTTTCGATATAAAATGCAGCATAATTCAAGTCAATGTTAATCATGATGGGAAGTCTGAGGAATTATCTTTTACAGTAAATTACTGCTGAGATGGCAAGCACACTCCGTATCCAAAAGTAAATTTAATATAGAGAACACTAAACACGCAGGAGTAATAAATTATGGGGAGAAGTCACCTGCCAGCATTTGGGGCCTCTGCGTTTTGCATTTCAAGTCACAACCTGGACTTTAGGGAAGTCATTTCCTATCTCTGGGCTGCAGGTTTCTCATCTTAAAAAAAAAAAATAAAAAAAAATGAGGGGCTTAACCAGGCGCTCTTCACGGAACCTTCCAGCTCTGAATATGTATCAGTCTGAGATTCCATGAAACTGATCCATTTGGTATTTCATTCTCCAGTGCCCTCGCCACGAGAGAGAAACCTGCTAATTTAATAAGCTGAGTGGCTCCTAGGAGGCAGCTGTCAGGAGTAGGTTCCCTCGGGTCCCCACTCGGGGAGCATTAGTCCTCAGCAATGTGAAATGGCAGTTGCTGCATTTATTCCTCAGGCCTGGGGAGAAGGGGTCGGGGAGGGGGAAGAAGATCCTTCTGCGTCTCTCTACTTCCCCCCCTTGCAGTGGCCTCTTATCCCATTTCTACTGGGGACTGTTTGGGCCAGGGGACCCCCAAAAGAGACTGACAGCTTCAAAGAAAGGATTTTCTTCTGCCCTCACCTTCAGCCCCCCTCCACTCCCCACCCGTATTTAATGATCTCCAGATCTCTGTAGTTCAGAGCCGCAGTTCAGCGAGGTTAATTGCACGTTAATTGCCTCCTGATCCCGGGGGGACCTACATTATCATTGTGACTAGGAGGCTTGGGGACAGATGACTAACTCCTCTGGCCCTCGGTGCGGTCTCACCCACACTCTGCCCTCCAGCCCCAGCCGCTCCTCCTAGCATCTCCCTTGAACAGCTCCCTGGCCTGCTGGCCCACACCTCTCTGCTGCTCCATGTGCCAGCAATGCTCTCCTTGTTCTTGCCTCTGGGAGTCCCAGGGCCTGGAGCTCAACCTGGAATACAGGGCAGATGGATAGGGTTAGAAGGCAGACAGATTGCTTGGCTTGAGCTGAGCAAATTATGAAATTGTATGGATGCAAAGGAACCATGACTTCCTGCCTCCAATGTCATATGGAGTTTGTAATCCTCACGTTTGCTGTGCGGGGCCCTTGCCTTTACTGTCCCCCACCTGTCCTGTCCTCTGCCTTGTCCTCCACTCCCACTTTTTCCATCCCCTCCCTCTTCTCTCTCCAGTTAACACTACTTTACAATTCAGCGCAGGGTCCATGTCTTCCTGCAGTCCTTTCCTGACGGTCCCAACAGCACCTCTGGTTGCAGCAGCCACACCTGGTATTTCTTTGTTGTGTCAGTGGCCTCTGAGCTGCTGGTCACTGCCAGAAAGGTACCAGGCCCTCAGGGAACCCTGCATAGAGAGCTCCTACTCACACCTTAATGATTGCCTCTTCCAGGAAGCCCTCCCTGACACCCCAAGACAGTGCCCCCTTCATCTGAGATCTCAGCGGGTGTTGTTTACACTTATGGGAATCGCAGTTACATTGTTCAGGGTCTGTGTGCATGTCTGTCTCTCTCCACTAGACAGCAGCCTCCCAAGGGCAGGGACCCTCGTCATGTTCCAGTGCTTGGCGTAGTTCCTGGTATGTAGCAGGCGTGCAAAGGATGTCCCATGACAAGTCCATGAAAGGGTGAATGGTGAAAGAGTTGTCGGAAAGGGCACTTAACGTCATGGGCTTTCAGCAGCAGTGCCTGCTGGTGCTGCTCTCCTATGGGCACGAGGTCGCAGGTTTTATG
This sequence comes from Pipistrellus kuhlii, assembly GCF_014108245.1. Taxonomy (NCBI): domain Eukaryota; kingdom Metazoa; phylum Chordata; class Mammalia; order Chiroptera; family Vespertilionidae; genus Pipistrellus; species Pipistrellus kuhlii. Next base: position 5,754,316 of record NW_023425527.1, on the reverse strand, counting down.
TCATTTTCTTCTGTTTCTACAAAATTAACATGATGAGGCTTTCTGCGGTGGGTAGAACCATAGGCACCTCTGCCTTCTCTCTCATTCCAGCAGAGACAGAAAAGATGCATTCATTTTCCTTCGGTATCTACATCAGCGCTTCTCCAAATTGGAAGGTGACTTCAAATCATCTGGGATCTTGTTAAAGTGCAGATTCTGATTCTGTGGGTGTGGGTGGGGCCTGAGCATCTGCATTTCCAGCGGATGATGCTAATGCCACTGTTTCAGGCATCAAATTACAAGCTTCTGAAACCAAAGGGAACCATGAGATTTAGGAGAGAGTGAGCTTTGGAGTTAGTGAGACTCACTTCTTAAACCCCTGGATTCATCATCTACAAAAGTAAAGCTTGGTCCCTATGGACATGTGTATACAGGGGAGGAGTGTTTGTGCTTGTGCGTTTCAATAAGGATTCCATGTCAAACATATAATAATGCTTCCTGCCTCATAGTAGGTTTTCAACAACTAGACATTCGCTCCCTTCTAAATGGAACTTCCAGTTACTAGGCCCACTGTGTGCTGTCTCTGATAGGTCAGGCTTTGGTTCCTCCTTAGGCAGAGCCCCTCTGGGAAGAATCCTGCCCCTGATGTCAGGATTGGCTGTGTGCCTTGCCGGGGCCAATGAGATGTAGGTATTAGCGTGCATCACAGCCAAGCTTGAACTTTAAGGGCCATTGTGTCTTCCTTGCCATCTTCTATAAGATGTTCGTAATGGAGCCCGGGTCCCAGAGTAAAGGTGCTATGGAGTGGAATTCCAACCAACTTCAAGGTGAATATTGAATGAATGAGAAATACACCTTTGTTTTTGAAAGCCAGGGTTATTTTTTAACTACACCATAACGGGTTTAGCCTGAATGATGAATCCTACCACCCATTATTGCCTTCCTGTCTACTTTATTCAAGGCCCTGAGGTGCTCACGGAGGTTGTACTTATGAAGGATAGCAGTTATGTCCTCAGAGCACTCCACGTTTAGTGAAAGAGCCAGAAATGTAAATCCCCAAGAATAATACACAATTCATCCGAGTAGGCCTATAATCAGGGTGCTTCTAGACTGCAGGAGAAAGATTAGTGAATCCTTCTCAGGGAATTAAGAAAGATTTCACAGAAGAAGGGGCAGTTGAGTTAGGCCTTGAAAATGAATTGACTTTTTTTTTTTTTAAATTATTGATTTTTAGAGAGAGGGAAACATTCATGAGAAGGACACATCCATTGGCTGCCTCCTGCATGACCCCTACTGAGGACCAAGCCTGCAACCCAGGCATGTGCCCTGACCAGGAATCAAACCAGTTACCTCTTGATACATGAGATGACAGTCAACCAACTGAGCCATACCAGCCAGGGCTGAATTAACTTTTGATTAGACATCACAGCACATCATCTTTAGAACAGTATATATTTAAAAATATATATTGTTATTGATTTCAAAGAGAAAGTGAGAGGGAAAGAGGGAATGAAACATCAATGATGGGAATCATTGACCAGCTACCTCCAGTACGTCCCACACTGGGTACTGAGCCCACAATCTGGTCATGTGCCCTGACCGGGAATGGAACCGGAACCTCCAGGTTTATATAATAGGTCAATGCTCAACAACTGAGCCACATCAGTGGGCATAGACCAGTGTATTTTTGAACCAGATGCCTCATATTCCAGTCTTAACTCTCTCGCACTTATTTGCTGGGTGACCTCAAGCAAGACATATAGCCTTTCTGTATGTCACTTTCCTCTTGTACAAAGTAAGGCTAATAAAACATCTCAATATTGGGGAAAGTTTAAAACAGTTTATATACAAGCGCTGCTGTATGCACACAAAAGACTAATATATAACAACCTTTCCTTATAATGGGGCATAGAGTAATACCTGCTTACATCTTTGAGAGCTTACTTTGTTCTAAGTACCGTGCTTCATGTTTTACTTAATCCCCTTAAAAAATCCATCTATGCAAAAGGTAAAACTGTTGTCACTAGTTTACAGAGAAGAAACTAGACTTGGAGTGGCCCACTAACTTGCTGAAGTTCAAAGCGAGAGCAAGGGCAGCACATAGACAGCCTGACTCCAGCCCGAGTTCCTCACCATTTCACAGTCCTTCCTCCCCATGTGGAAGGAGAAAAGCCTGAAGCCCAGCCGTGTGTGCGGGCAATGGAGCTGTTAAGTCAAGAGCAAAGGCAAAGCAGATGGTGCTGGGAGAGGCTTTTGAAGCAGCTTGTCCTGGGATTACATCGCTGGTTGAGATTACAAAGTCTTTGAGGATGTTTTCACTGCAGCCCTGTGTTCCTGTGCTATACACCTTTTGGAAATTTACAAATAACAGTGATATTTTCTTCATTCAACACAACATATATTGAATACAACCAAGCCCTCGGAGAAATATAAAAATGAATAAGACCAACTCTAGACTCAGAAGTTTGATTTTATTCTTTGGGCATTAGGGAACCACTGAAGGGTTTTGAAAGGCAAATAAAAGGTGAATGTAGGCTTTCTGGGGAGGGCCCTGACTGTTATGGAAGATCCATTGGAGACTTAAGAGCTGGCATGCAGGGAGGCAGGCGGTGAAGCCAATGGGTTAGTCTAAGACGGCTGTAAGGGTAACCTAACTCTGAAGAACAAAATACTAGAGACTCTTCAAGGGTGGAATTCACAGGCCTTCATAATGCCAGGGGTGGGAGCAGGATGGGAGGGGAAAGTCATAGGTGACATCAAAGTTTGTAATCTGAATGGATGCCAGCAGGAAAGAGAAGGCAAGGACTATTTGCTGAGGGGTGAATGGTGTTAAGTGGAGCAACAATTCTAGAGGAGCATCCAGGGACAGCCCCTGGTAACATTAGAGGGAGGCTGGGAGGGAGTGGGTAGGGTCTTCTCCCTTCCAGTCTTCTAGTCTCTCATTAGCCACACCCAATCTTCAGCCAGGCAGCAAGGGAGTCCATTTAGCATGGTGTTAGAGGTCAGCATCCTGAAATCCAGAGCAAAAGGTGTGTAGCACGAGAACACAGCCCGAGGAAGGCAGAGAAGGGACCTGGCGTGGGGTTACAGACAGTGCCTGGGCAGAGAGATAGACTTGTGATTACAGACATGGGCTCTGGAGCCGGCTGCCTGGATTTGAACACCACTCTTGCACTTACAAATGGTGTGTCTGAGAGTATGTTCTTTCACCTAGCTAAGCTCCAGTTTTCTCATCTGTAACAAAGAAATTGCTTGTTGCAAGGTAGTTCATAGAACACAAGTGCTAAATACATGTGAAGTTTGTTGGTCAAAAATTTCTGATGGACAAAAATAACGGTCCACTCCCTAATACAGGGAATGCAGAAAGAGTTGCTGGTTGGGCAAGGGATGCTGACTTAAGTCTTGAGTCTTGTTCTGATGGGGTCTTGTACTTGTGGACTGTTCGTGGGAGGATGGCCACCAGGAAAGTGAACACAAGCACTGGGGCTGAGAAGAGAGGCTGCAGGGCTAGAATAGAGTTGATGGGGATGATGGTTCTCAAGACAGGCAGTGGATGGGGCTGTCCAGGGACAGTCTGTGGGAAGGGAAGGGTTTGGAATCTTTCTATACCCAATGAGGTGGCTGGGCCACTTGCTCTGACTTAATCCTCCTGTTGCAGTGAGACAATTGCATAATCCTCTACCTGGTTCTTCCTGGGTACAAATTCGGTTATGTGTTATATGGGGGCATGGAGCCAGAAACCAAGTCTGTAGTCTTGGTATAGAGCTAAGCCAAACAGCCCACTCAGGGTTGTTTCATTCATTCATCTAATTATCAGAATTCTACTCAATATGCAAATGAAGAATGCCATACAGGAAGAGGGGGGAAACGAGTATAGTTAATCATGAAGTGGCCTGGGCCTGTTTTAGTATGTTGAGATATGCTTTGGTGTTTACTATGGCAAAGTGCCCATCACTGGACTTCCGTGAGTTTAGAAATAATGTAGAGCTCTGCTCTTTGGCTCAGAAAAGCAAAAGGAACATAAATTGATATGAAACTCAGACTTGAACCCCAATACATGGGCTTTGTAGATCATGGGAATGTTTCAAGGGAAGCTGCCGCTCTTAGCTAGATGCATAGAGAACCAATCATGCAGAAACCCGTGAATACTACATGGCTTTTGGATTCTACAATTTACCTGTGACTGGACTGGTCTTGTTCTACTCCTTGCCCATCCAAGTGGCATGAGAGGAAGACCTGGTTCAGATTCCAAGTTCAATGACAGCTGGATCATGAGCTCAGGACTGTGGGTTTTACACATCCCTCCCCTATAATATTCCCAATGCCTAACACAAGGATGGTCATATAGTAGCTGCTCAACAAATAATGGTTCAATGAATGTAGATACGGGAAATTTAAGATAGGCTACTTAAGAGAATATAATCTTTTCTACCATTTGTTAAACTCTGAGATCTTGGGCATCTTGCCTTCTCTGTAATTCTCATTGCTCATCTATAAAGCAGTGATACTAATGATTGCCCTCATAAAGTTGTTAAAAGGATTGAGATAGTGCAATAAAGTACTGGTCCCTGGTAAGTGATTAATCGAAAGGAAGCTCAAAAATATAAATTACTACACTATTCATATTTTTATCACCGTTTTGTTTATTTTGAAGACATTTGCTTAGTCTCAGATGTTCTGATTTGAAAGGGATCATAAAGTTTGTTTCCTAACCACAGGTCAGATACAAAGTGACCAAGAGTCCTGGGCACCCACAGTGGCATGTCCCGAGGACCTTCCCAGACACATCCACATGAAAGACAGAGATCTCCTTCCTCTGTGTATAACTTCTCAAGGAGTCGAGAGAGTTTACATTTCCTGTCTTATTTCACTATCACCATGACCCTGTGAGTTAGGGAAGAACATACCTTCAGTCCCATTGTACAGGTGAGAACATAGGGGTATGGAGAGATGAAGACAATACAGTAGCAAGCGCACAAGGCAAGATCTTGAGCCAATGGCTTAGTGTGTGTGTGTGTGTGTGTGTGTGTGTGTGTGTGTATTCATTAATTTCAGTGGGAGTGAGAGATAGAAACAACAATGATGAGAGAGAATCATTGATTGGCTGCCTCTTATATGCCTCCCACTAGGGATCAAGCCTGCAACTTGGGCATGTGCCCTGAGCAGATATTGAACTGTGACCTCCAGGTTCATAGGTTGATGTTCAACTACTGAACTACGCCAGTTGGGCAAGCCAATGACTTTTGAATCTTGTTCCTGCATCCTTTGAATAAAATGCCCTAATGCCAATTTAGGTTCCTGTTTTGTTTATTTTTTAAATGTTAAATATGTTTGATATGAATACCCCCATTGTTCTTAAAAAATGCATAAAACACCTCACAACTGAGAATTTTTTAAATTCAAGCATTTCTCCCATTTGTGTGAAATCAAAAGATTTATCTGCTTTTTACTGGGATTAAGAGACTTGCATTGAGTGGTATTATAAAAGCTGGGATGTCACTCACTCCTGGACCCTTTGGCCAGGGTTACTTTGGTTGAAATGAAATAAAGCAGCCAAGAGTTTGGATTCACCCTCATTCATTAAGCATCTTCTTAGCGCACAAGGCAAGGGCAGAAAGGGGATCTCAGAAGAGAAGCATGACAGTGAGTAACCCAAGACAGCTCCTATGGCCTTAGGGAATGAAACACAAAATCATTCATGTGAATTGAGAATTCTGCTGGAAGGGGCAGCAGCCAAAACCCTCCCCCACACTTTTGCTCTTTATTTTTTCTTTCCTCTTTCTTCTGGGATTTCTTTAATTTTAACCACTATTGCCAAAGGAACCGCATATTTTATATGTGGTTTTATATGTGGTTATAAAATATATTTGTGGTGAGTGGGCCATTGGCTGTCATCCAGGCAAAATTGGCCACCAGTTTTCTCTGCTCATCTCTTAGAGGAGTTTCTATTACTCATCATCACCCAACTCTCTCAGAGCCTCAGTTTCCTCTTCTATTTTCACTTATTCAACAAATATTGGCTAAGCATGTACTATGTGACTGATGCTGCCAAGTGATGGAGAATACAGTAGACACTGGCCCAGACACACTCTTAGAAGTCAGACCAGCTGTCATTGGAGCGTGACATAGGGCAAGGGGGAGGAAGGCAGGTGATTTTAACAAGACAGGGAGACTTCTGGGGAAGAGGAGCCAGACTAGTCATAGGTATGCTCCCCGGTAATCCAGGGAGAACATGCTTTTGAAAGAGCATGTGGTGGCCAGCAGCAGAGGGGGCTCAAGGTGGGAGGAAACAGGCACCAGAACACACAATATTAAGAAGTGCTGGCTGGCGGGAGGTTGGCATGAGGGAAGTCTGTGGCCAGCTAAGGGGGAAGGCTCCAGTGTCAGTGGGACAGGACTAGAAGAGGAAGTCAAAGTGTCTGGGATACTAGGAAAGAGTGAGTACCACCTGTTAACGGCAAAGCATCGTGCCTCCAGCTCTAGCTAGGGCCAGCCCAAGCCCCAGAGCAGGGACAAACTCCTCCAGGGCAGCCTCTTCCCTGGGATTTACCCTCATAAACAAAAAGTTGTGCTCCATGGAAAGTCATCAACAGCTCCACACAGCACTGGAAATTCAGTCTCTGCACCTTCCCAACTCTTCTCCTCACCTCCCCCTCTCCCTCCTCCCCTAAGCCACACCACCCCTCCCTGCATTCTGAAGGTGCTGAGCTCTTCCTGCCTCAGGCCTTCCATGTGTGCTCTCCCTATGATCCCATGTCCAGGCAACAGCTCCAGTGTCTCCTACCCAGTGTGGCCTTCCCTGACTGCTGTATCTTACGCAGGCCTTTCTCTAGCCAATCACGCCATTCCTGTTCTAGTTTCTTCTAAGCACATATCTCTACCTGAAGTCAATGTGTGTGTGATTTGCTTACTTGCATTTTGTCCGTCTCCCCATCACACCGTTCCATGAGAATAGGTATCTCCACTGTCTTGTAGATGTATTCCTGACATTGGGAGGAGTGCCTGGTAGTGCTCAATTACCAAGGACTGGTGAATGAATGAATGAATGAATGAATGAATGAACGAATGAATGAATAAATGCATCCATCCATCCATCTTGGTGTCTCTGGTTGCTTTCTAATCTCCATGTTTATCTCCCTGCCAGGTCTGCTAGACTGTCCCCTGATTGAGGCTGTCTGTGGGTCTTGGCTCCCCCTATCCTGAGTTTGCATGGTTCTATTCTGTGTGCCTCAGCAGTCAGTCCCACTCCTGGCTTTAGGCTCACCTCTATGATTTCCAGGCTGGGCTTAGAGGTTGTCCAGGAGACCAGTCAGACACATACAGACAACAGAAACTCATTTGCTGAGGGGAGAAAAGTCCTCATGCTCTCCTGGCTGAGATCTGGCTGGTCCAGGGATGTTAACCACGGGTGGAGTGGGGTGGGGCAGAGAGACAGCCTGCAATTGGGAGTTGGGGAGGAACCCCAAAATAGTTGGGTTCATCAGGAACACAGTGCCCTCCCTGGTCCTTTTGGGGTCCAGCCTTCTCTCTCTCTCTCCCTCTGCCGGTGTGACTCAGTCCAAAACCTCACCGGTGATGGGAAATGGTACTGGCTGACAGACTAATCACCCCCTTTGCTGTGACCCAGCACCCAGCTCCCTTTGTTTTCAGGCTGTGCCAGCTCATCAGAGCCATCCAGAGACTGTTTACTGTCACCTCCCACATGCATCATTCATCAGCCTCCTCTTTCCCAGCCATAGTCCCTCCCTCCCCAACTCAGGCAGCAGAGTCCTCCTTGCAGAGCTCTGAAAACAGAGACGCCCCTACCTTACTGAGGGGTCTGCCCTGAGCTAGGGCACCTCTAGACTAGGCTGGAGGGGTAGCAGGGACTCGGGTGCAGAAAATCCATCCTGGTCCTACAATAGACACATATGTGGAGGGGAGCATCACACACATACTCCTCCCTGCTTCCCAGCCCCACCCAGCCCACCAGGGCCTTCTCCCACAGAGTCCACCCTGGAAACTGGGAAAGTCAGCAAGTCAAGCTAAGCAAGGCAGGAGGAGGCTGGGGAGATACTGTGGTGGGGACTAGAAAAGGGGTGAGAGGGCACCTGCTGCCTTGCTGCCATCACTTAGTATCAAGTGTTGCTTCTGCAGGTGCTGCCCAGAATAGATGGCACTGGTTGAGCACTTTTAATATCCCAAGGCGGGGACTTGCTGCTGTCTGGCTGGCCCTCTCCAAGCCACAGCTGAGGTGATTGAGACACTCACCCTTAGTAAGTGTTCCAGCTGCACCCAGACCCAGAACCCCTCCTGAAAGGGCCACTGGGACTCAGCCCTCCCAGGGGGTGGGAGCTACATGTGACCTTGTGTCACAGACCTGGTGTCTATCTAGGAGGCCTGCAGTGAGCTGGGGGCTCACGGGCCTCCTCGAGGGAAAGGAAAGGGAGGCGAGATTTCCTGCACTTGATTGTGGACACATACAGACAACAGAAACCCATTTGCATCCTTCATGCTGAGATAAACCAGCTTAGGTTCCAACTGGGGCAGAGAATTCACCACCTGTTAATGTCAAAGCATGTGCCTCCCACCTTTGCTGAGGGCCACCCTGCACCCCAAAGCGAGAATGGCAAAGGTGTCTGGCTGGCATGGCTCATTGGTTGAGCATCGACTTACGAACCAGGAGGTTATAATTCAATTCCCGGTCAGGGCAAATGCCTGGTTTACAATCACCATCCCCAGTGTGGGGCATACAGGAGGCAGCCAATCAATGATTCTCTGTCATCATTGATGTTTCTCTCTCCCTCTCCATTCCTCTCTGAAATAAATAAAAATGTATTAAGAAACAAAAAGAATGGCACACGCATCCAGGGCAGCCACTGCTCTAAGAACTTTGTGCGTATTGACTCTCTGAATACTCATAGTGACGTAGTTATAGTTCTGCTCATTTTAGAGAGAGGAATCTGAGGCACAGATGAGCAATAGGTGGCTTGCTCAAACACACAGCTGGTAAGAAGTGTGGTTGGGATTGAATGCAGATGGCCTAGCTCCAGGATGAGCTCATAACAATGGCACCACACAGCTCCTCACCCATGGTGGCAAAGGCCAAGGTACCCATGCTTCATGCCAGCATCTCAAGGGGGTGCTAGCGGGTCTAGAGGACAGTTTTCAAGGGGAGGATCTTGCCTCTCCTAGTTCCTCTCTCCCCTCTTTGCAGTCCTTGGCTCTCAGAGTACAGAAGGTTCACAAATAACTGTCGTCTCGTTCAACATTTCCTTATAATGTTGCTTCGTTCAACACCATTTGGTTATAAGGCAAATGAGGTTGTAGAAACTTAACTCTTGTTTTATATCAATTAGCCTTTGGTAAAATTGGTTTTGTTATATGTCATTTCACTGCATTTCCGAAAGCCTATTGACCTTAAGTGAGGACTTAGATATTCTGTTTAACACTTATGTTGAGTTTACATATGCCGAGCAGTATTCTAATAGCTCTCCAAATATTAACTCACTTAATCATCATGACAACCCCACAAGGTAGGTATTGTTATTGCAATTGTACAGATGAGGAAAATCAGTTCTGAGAGTGTCAACCCTTGGACCTTGCTAGTGAGTCTCCAATGTCTGGGATTCTCCCCCAACACCACCCACCCTAACAAATCTGTTCAGAAGACCGCACTGCCCGCCATCCGCTGCTTAAGCCAGGAAACTGGGGCGGCATCTTGAATTCTTCCTCCTGAAGCTCCTCGGTCTGCAACCATCGTCAGGACCTCTTGTCCTGCCACCTGTCTGTCTATTGTTCCATTCTTCCTGCAAGTCTGTTTCCATTCTCGCCCTCTCCAGCCCACTCTCTAAATAGCATCCAGGGAGAGTGCTTAGAGAAAACAAATAGAATTTCTCATCATAGCCCACAGGCTCTGCTTGACCTTGTTCCTCCTCTCTCTCCTGCATTTTTCCCTTTGAAATACCCATTACGGTTTCTAACTGGATACCAATTAGAAATGATTTTGTGTTCCATACCTGCCTCTGCCGCAGGACTATATGCTTCATCAGAGCAATGGTGTGTCTCATTTTTCTCTGCTATGTTCTCCGCACCTAGCGCTGTATCTGGCACCCTCTTAATTAGGGGTTGGCAGACTGCAGCCCTTGAGACAAGCACAGCCGGCTCTCTGAGATTTTGGTCGTTTTTAATATAAGCATTATATTGAGATGTAATTCAAATTACATACAGCTCCCCCACTTAACGCATACAGCTCAATGGTTTTTAGTATAACCCAGTGGTGGGCAAATTCATTAGTCAACAGAACCAAATATCAACAGTACAACGATTGAAATTTCTTTTGAGAGCCAAATTTTTTAAACTTAAACTTCTTCTAACTCCACTTCTTCAAAATAGACTCGCCCAGGCCGTGGTATTTTGTGGAAGAGCCACACTCAAGGGGCCAAAGAGCCGCATGTGGCTCGGGAGCCGCAGTTTGCCGACCACTGGTATAACCACAGAATGGTGTGACTATTATCACAATCAGTTTTATAAATTGATTAAGAAGCTCCTTAGCAGTCACTCCTCATTTCTTTTTCACCCCTCATCCCCAGCCCTAGGCAATCACTAATGTGAATTCTGTCATTATAGATTTATCTGATCTACATATTTTTATATAAAATGGGATCATACAATGTAACTGGGTTCTTTCATTTAGCGTAGCAGTTGCCAGCTGGTGGTCTGCAGACCGAGGGGGTGGTCCATGAGGTCTGAAAGGTTTGTGACCGCTGACTTAGCGCATTGATTTCAAGGTGCACCCATATTATAATACGTATCTGTACTTTATTCCTTTTATGACTGAATGATATTCCATTGCCTAGATATGACACCTTTAATTTATACATTCACCAGCTGATGAATACTGGAGTTGTTTCAATTTTTTGGATCTCATTAACGATGCTACTGTGAATATTCATGAGTAAGTTTTATGTAGACATCTGTTTTTATTTCTCTTGGATGTATACCTAGAAGTGAAATTACTGGGTCATACAGTAGCTCATGTTTGACCTTTTGAGCAACTGTCACCCTTTTCCAAAACAACTCGCCATTTACATTCCCACCAGCAGTGTGTGAGGGTTTCAGTTTCTCTCCATCCTCACACACTTGTTACTCTTTTTCTTTCCTGGTGGGCCAGAAACAGGATCTCCCTGTGGGTGTGGATTTGCATTTCTCTAATGGCTAGTGAACTTGAGCATCTTTTCATGGGCTGATTGATCATTTACATACCTTCTTTGAGAAATGTCTGTCAGATTCTTTGCTCATTTTTTTTAATGAGGTTACTTTGTTGTTGTTATTCTGCTGTAAGAGTTATTTATATATGTTGGATACAAGCCCCATTTCAGATATATGGTTTGCAAATATTTTCTCCCATTCTGTGGATCATTTTCATTTTCTTGATGACATTTTCTTTGCAGCACAAAAGTTTTCATTTCGATGAAATTCAGCTTATTTCTTTTTTCTTTTGTTGCTTGTGCTTTTGGTGCCATAGCTAAAAACAACAACAACAACAACAAACAAACAAACAAACAAACCAAAAACAAAAACAAACACAAAAAAAACAAAAACAAAAACCCACAACAAACCAAAAACCAAAAGAAAACACACAAAACACACACATATTGCCTAATTAACATCATCAAGATTTATGCCTATCTTTTTCCTAGATGTTTATGATTTCAGCTCCTACATTTAACTCTTTAATTCATTTTGAGTTAGTTTTTGTATTCAGAATGAGGTAGGGTCTGATTTTATCCTTTTACCTGTGGCTACCTTATGTGCCCTGTAATTTGTTTTTGTGAAACACTTTTGTCTGAACACAGACACACCCATTCTATTACATGTTATCTAAGGTTGCTTTCAAGATAATAATGGTAGAGTTGAGTGGTTGCTAGAGATCTATGGCTCATAAGCCTGAAACATTTGCTATTACTTAATTCATACTCCCCACTCCATTCTAATGCTGGCCCCTGCTATAAATATTTGTCAAATAAGTAAATAAATGAATAAATTAAACTTACGTAATATTGGGTCGGCATCTAAGTACTTGCGGATTTTTTAAAGAAAATCAAAGACAATTTTTTCATGGAACTAAATAACTTTATTCTGTAATGTATTGCCCATTTTGATCAATGACCTTTTGCCATCTTTCAGGCAGCATCATAATCCCACGTTCAAAAAACTTCTGGTTTTTATTAGCAAAAAACTGAATCAGGTACGATTTGACATCATCATCATTATTGAAATTTTTACCATTCAAGGAGTTTTGTAAAGATCGAAACAAAAAGTAATCAGATGGTGCAAGGTCAGGACTATATGGTGGATGTGGCAAAACATCCCAACCAAGCTCCATTAATTTTTGCCGAGTGACCAAAGATGTGTGTGGCCTTGCATTGTCATGATGGAATACAACACCTTTTTGATTTGTCAATTCAGGCCACTTTTCTTCAACTGCATTGTTTAATTTCGTTAGTTGTTCAATGTAGACATCAGAATTGATCGTTCGGTTGGGTGGTAAGAGTTCAAAGTAGACAATTCCTTTGTAATCCCACCAAACTGATAACAAAACCTTCTTTTGATGAATATCAGCTTTTGATGTTGTTTGAATTGGTTCACCTGGCCTGCTCCACGATCTTTTCCGCTTGATATTGTTGTAAACAACCCATTTTTCATCGCCAGTTATTAGTCGTTTTAAAAATGGATCATTTTCATTACGTTTCTTTAGCAAATCGCAGCTGCTAATGCGTTGCGTTAACTGTGATTCTTTCAGTTCGTGAGGAACCCATGTATCGAGTTTTTGAACATAGCCAAGTTGTTTTAAGTGATTTTCAATGCATGTATGTGATATATGAAGCTTCTCTGCAATCTCACGTGTTGTACTGTGACAGTCCGAATTGATTATTGCTTTGATTAGGGCGTCATCAACTTCAACTGGACTACCAGAGCGTTTTTCATCTTTGAGTGAAAAATCACCAGAACGAAATTTGGCAAACCAATTTTGACACTGCCGTTCTTTTAAGGCTTCGTCACCATAAACAGCACATAACTTTTTATGAGCTTGCGATGCATGTTTCCCTTTGCGGAAATAAAAAAGCAAAATATGACGAAAATGTTCCTTTTGATTTTCCATTTTTCAACGAACGCCAAACGAAAACTACAAAACAGATCAAAAAACTTTTTTTTTACTGATTAACAGCTGAATAGCCAACTATCAAATAACAAAATGTGTTTTACATTTGTACTACGTCTGCAAACAAAAAATTTAACTGAAGCCATATCTGTGTGAAACCCGCAATTACTTAGTTGCCGACCCAATATATACATGCATGGCTATCAAAAGTCCCTGGCTCTTGCCAAGAGCAAACAGTAGAAGAGCCTTCTCAGATGGAAACCATGGGCCAGGAGATGGGAATTCAGATCTCAGCTTTGCTGCTTATATAAGACGCCTTGAGAAGAGGCCATGAGCATCACTTTCTACAAGGTGACCACAGAGCCAGATCTCTGACGCCACGTGGGCATCCACTCCCCTCTTTGCACTCACCTGTCTGCCTTGTCAAGGTGTTCCTCACAGAGTGTCCCCATGTGAAGGTGCAGAGTGAGCACAGGGAGGAACCCATATTTTTTAGATCTGGCAGCAGAAGCCTGGAGGCAGTTATCAGAGCAGTTGCAACCCAGACCTCTCCACCTGTCCTTACACATAGTGTGTCACTCCTGAAGAGAATCCTCCCAGTTGAACCTCAGCTCCTCTAATGGAGAGCTGCTCTCTTTCCCTTGTCTCTCTTTGTCTGCATCCCTGGTAACCCTGAAAACCTCCCTAATTGGCTCTTTATTAAAATGCCTGTAGGTGGCAAAAATAAATAAATAATAAAATAAAATAAAATAAAATTTAAAAAGCCTGTTTTTTGGAGTTGGACAAAGAAGGTGTCCAATCTTACTTCTTCTTGACAAAGCTACATAATCTTGGCAAGTTCATGTTATTCTCTTTCAGCTTTTAAATCTTCATCTGAGAAACGGGGGAGGACACTAAATATATGTTATTTAAAAATTTTATAGAGATAGCCTAAATAAAACATCCCCATAAAAATCCTGTTGCATTTAGAGGGGACCAGAAAGAAGAGTTGTTGACAATATTCATATCCCACTTAAAACCAGGTAATCCTCAGCCAGCCTGACCCAGATATAACAGCAAACATATAAATTTTCTATTCAAGCCTTTCTGTTGCTTCTGTAAGCTTTCCTTCCCTCCTCAGTGCTTGCATAACATGTCTTGTCTCCAATATAGAATTTTTGACCCATGTCTCTGTCCTAATGGTCTTTGGATAACCAATGTCTAAAAGAGTAGTTGGCACGTATGACTCAGTAAATGTTGAATATCAGCATTCACATTATGTGTGCTTTTCTTCCCACATAACTGATGTGTCCAAAAGACCCACGTATGTTGATCTTCATGTCTGGGTCCATGAAATCTCTAGACCCTATTTTTTTAAAAATCAAATCCATTTAAGGCTGCCCAAGAGGCACAGCATCAGTAATATTCTTGTATTACTGATAGCTAGTTATTAATAATAGGAAAGGAACCAGGGGGCAGGCCAGACATTGTAGACATGTCATTTGGGCAGCTTCACACTCCTCAGGGAACACTGGCTCGTTCCCCGAGGAGCACGGGGGAAGGGGTGCAATAAAGGGAAGATAGATGCATGCCCAATGAAGTCCGGGTGATGTTGAGAAGGTCCTTGCCAGTGAGTCAAACCGGGGGACAGAGATGATTGGCCAGAACGAGTGTGGCCACAGCAAGCCTGCAAAAAATTGGGAATACACAATCTCCTAAACAAAGGCGTTTGCTCTCTTGTTGTTCTTGTGACGCTTGGCTTCTGGGCTCTCTTGTGCCTGCTTCCTCACATTCGCCTGTTTACTCCATACCATGTGGCCCTGTGGACTTCATATGCAATAGGCTGATGGTCTGCAACAGGAAACACAAACTATGCTAGCCTAATGCTGGATTGGACTCTGCTCCAACATGAAGAGGAAACTCTGGACACTGACCTTGATTCTAGTCCTATTGAAACCACAGCTATACTTCTTTTATGGTGGGACAAAGGGAAATGGGACTTTGCAAACTCAGGGATTTAATTCCACAGGAAAAATAAAATAATTCCTTCTCCTGGGCGAGTCTCAGAAATTCTTTTTCTTGGGATATTGCAAGAATGCCACTCCCCCGAGTAACAGGTGGGGATGCTGACCCCCCGCCCCCCACTTTCATGGTAACACTGGGGCCCAGGTCTTCTGGGACAATTGCAGTGTATTCAAGGAAGCAAATACAAAAAGATGAAATTTAGGGACAGCCAAGAGGATCATGGGGTTGCAGGAAATCAACTTAGAAAAGAAACGGAGGAAACCTGAAAATATGCAAATTTAAAGTACACATATTCTTTGACCCCCAGATCTTAACCTTTGGCATTTACTCTAAGGACGAATCACAGAAGAGCTCAATGATAAATGTGAAAGGATAGTTATGGAAGCATTGTTTGTTTGATTGAATTTATAAGGGTGATATTGGCTTATAAAATTACACAAGGTTAAGATATACAGTTCTACAATACGTCATCAGTAGATTGCATTGTCCAAGTCTCCTTCCATCACCATTTATCTCTCCTTTATACTCTTCTACCTCCTCTCTATCCCCTGGAAGCACTGTGTTGTAAAAAAAATGTGTGTAGAATTGGAAACAACGAAAATTACAACCAAAATTCCCATCATTGGGGAACTGTGAATATGTTCTTAGACTAAAACATGATGTAGACATTCAGAAGGATGAATTTAGGAACTTTCATAAACTCATGTTGTGAGTGAAAATTGGTACAGACGTTTTGGAAAAGCGGCAATTTTCCTCCTAGATATACAGCCAAGAGAAAGGCCTGAAAATGGACCAAAAAGAATGTACAAAGCAGCTCTCTTTGTAATAGCCCCAAACTGGAGGCAGCTTAAAAGTTCATCAACATTGGAAAGGATGCATCAATTATATATAACCACACATTGGAGCACCATAAAAATAAAAATGAACTACGGCTATGCAAAATGTTGAGCCAAGAAGTCAGACACAGAGGAATATGTAGTGTTTGATTCCTTCTATATAAAGTTTGAAATCAGGCAAAATTAATATATATTTGAAGTCAGAAGAATAATCATCCTTAGAGAGAAGGAAGGGAGTAGTGATTAAGAGGGGATATGAGAGAATTGAGGGGAGTCTATGCCTTCTGAAGCAGGGGGGGTGCGTGGAAGGACGCTAGCAGTGATCTGCGTATTATCCTCTATGGTAGTTCCATTATTTGTGGACTTCTCTATGTTTATTATATTTTAATAAAAGACAAAAGTTCAACAGAATATTCATCATATGTTAGAGGAAATAAAACAGGTTACAGATTACCATGTGTCAGAGTAATATCTCCTTTAGGTTAGAAAGAAGGAGGTTAGCTATGACTCAAAAATTCTGGAAATATATATACCAAGATGTTCATAGCAGTACCTGTCAGGAAAAAATTTACTTGCTGCCTTATACATTTCTATACTGTTGAATATTTAATAATGTATATTACTTTATGCAAAAAGCAAAAAAGATGCTTCCATTGCGATAAATGAAGGAAGTGGGGTCCTCGTGCTGGGCCAGGTTGCAGGGTTACTCAGCCAAGGGAGACAGAGCAGAATAAGGCCTTCAGTTTATGTGACTGAAACTGCCTCCCGTGATCCCTGACAACAGCCCAGCGCTGGTGCGCATCCTTGAACCCGGAGCATGTACATCTTTAATGCATCACCCCATGTCTCCCACCTTCATCCCTGCTCCTCTCCTCAGTTGCTAGGCAATATGTAATTAAATTTTTGAAAGCTTCCTCCACCCTGGATGCATTATCCTGAAAATTGGACTTTGCATCTGGCAGTCTTAGAAAGCAAAATTCCATTCCCCTCCGCCCCCCTACCCTCTGGCTTGCAATTGACTCACAATTTAATTAAAAAGATTCCAGGGACATCTGGCCTGTTTTTCTAGGAGTCCATTTGCAGTTGGTGTTTCTGGCGCGTTTTTGTTTGCAAGCTATGGATATATTTACGGAGACAGAGGCTCATTTTCCTCTCCTATGTGTAGCTTTTGTGGTCTTTATTAATGCTGTGTTTTGTAAGCTCCGACGGGTCCTCTGCACTGTGTTCTCCTATTGGTCTGTTTCTCCCCGAGCTCCGCTCAGGCAATGAGGGACCAGTGAAGCCACCAAGATGCTGACCCACCCAGAGCAGAGGATGCCTGTTCGCTTCTGGGGAATCCAAAACACAACCTCCGGGGATGGTCCCAGCCCCCGAGCCCCTTACCAGCCACAAAAGCCTTTGGTTGGCCATTTCCTTTGCTACTAATAAAATAAATCTAGACAGAGCTCTTAGAGATACATGCATGGCAGAGAAGAGCAGGGAGGACAGAGCCAGGAGGATCTAAGAGGTGATCTCTGCTAACCCATGGGCCCTTTCTGAACCTGTGTTCTATCTGCAAAAAGGGCGGGGGACTTCCCCAGCATATCTCCATACCTGCACGAGCTTTTCTGTATCTGCATGACTCCGATGCTCTCTTTATACAGTATTTTTTCTTCCAATTAACTCTCCTCTCTCCCATAAATGCGTGCATGGATAATAGGGACTTTAAATCACTATGTAAATGGTAAAATATTATCATTCACCCTACATAGAAGGGAACTGTAAAAAGGAGGATAATGAAAACAAAGCATTGTTGCTGGCTCGTATCTAGATGCTGCTTTCTGCCAAGATTCTGTGCAACACTTGTTCTCTCTTTGTGAAAAGGGAAAATTAGCCAATGTTTGGAGACTTGTAGGAGGCGTGTTAACACCACTTTGAGGCTTTCTCCTCAGTCAATGGCAGAAGAGCTGAAAGAGAGTTGAGAAGAAAATGGGCTTCTCATTATAGGATAATTTAAAAAGAACAGGGGCCTGGCTCATCTTAAAAGTCCTTTCTGGTTCTACCAATCATGAGAGAATAGACCGTAGCAGAGAGCAATTGCAGACCCCAGGAGTTGACGCTGCGTTCCTTTCCACGAGGCTTCTTCTCCGAGTGTGGCAACCTGTGTCACCCGAGAGAAGGTGGGCACAAGGAGGGCATCGTGTTAATGAAGATTTTTAATTAGTCACTCACTCACTCACCTCACTCATTCATTCAGCTGTGGAAGGGCTGGAATGGTATTATGGGAAGAGTTGGAGATAGAAAGGTAAGTAAGTTCAAATATGGGCCTGCCATTTACTAGCTGTTTTACCCTGAATACTTAGGTGCCTCTTATGTCTCATCTGTATGATTGAGATAAGAAAAAATAAAAATAAAAAAGACCTGTTTCTTAGATACTTTTGTGAGGGTTCAGTGAAAATGTGTATTCTCTGGTCCTGAGCATTCACTCTTGTGGGCAAGAGGTCCCAGGTTCGATTCCGGTCAAGAGCATGTACATTGGTTGTGGGCACATCCCCAGTAGGGGATGTGCAGGAGGCAGCTGGTCGATGTTTCTCTCTCATCGATGTTTCTAACTCTCTATCCCTCTCCCTTCCTCTCTGTAAAATATCAATAAAATATATTTTTAAAAATTTAAGAAAAAAAAAGAATAGAGTGTGCTACAAATATGAAGAGACGATGTTACACAGTGGAGTTCCCAGCAGGCTTCATTTTAGCTGGCCTTGAAGGGAAGAGCACACAGAAATGAGAGACGCTGGTCAGAAGGAAAGTTTGAGCAGTACAAAGAGGTGAGGCAGGTGAGCTAAGCCCTGGGAGCTGGGGGCAGGCAGCACTGGGCAGCTCAAGCATAGGGGTTATTAAATGGCAAAGGCAGGAGAGACCAGAGGGATTCAGAGGGCATGCTTGTGTCAAGTTAAGCCCCACCTTGTTCATGCCTCTATCTCTCATCTGCCCTGATGCTTTTGGAGCCTGAGTCAGAGGGCCTTGGCACTGAGGGCCCCTGTGCAGAGATCTATAATAATAAAAGCATACTATACTAATTAGACTAGATGACCTTCCAGACAAAGCCAGGACTGCAAGGGAAGCATGGGTCCCAGGTGCCAAAGGGAAGCTGGTGCCAGCAGCTGGGGGAAGGAAGGCCTACTCTTGCACGAATTTCATGCACCGGGCCTCTAGTATTTCTATATTGTAGCAGGAAAGCATTTCTGGACACATCATTACCTAAGTGAACGTGTGGATTACTTTGCTACAGAGCTAAGCAGTAGTGGAAATATACCGAGACAATTGTGGAAAATTATTACTTTAATTCAATCAGGGGTGGCCCTCTCACCTTCCTCTCTGCAGGCAGAGAGGGTGTGGGAGAGCAGAGGCAGGCTGCTCGCTGTTCTTGAGCGGGCATCAGGTATAGAGAAAAATCAGTGCGTTTTATAAGGCTTTGGTAGCAATTCCCCATCCTCTCCACAAGTGAAATTCTTGGTTATTAGATGCATAAGCCTCAGCAAACCTCAGTCTCCTCACATTTAGAATGGAAGCAATAATGCATGGCCTGATGGGCTGTCATGAATCTGAGAATTAAGAAATGCATTCGAAACTACTTCAAAAGCTGAAAAATGCCAATTGAATGTGAAAAAAAAAGTATTCCATCGCTGTGATATTAGTGCAGAAACAGATTTGAATCCTGTGCTTTTCATTTAATTTTGTACCTAAATATTCCTCACATTACTGGGAACTCTTAGTATATGTGCTGCCGAAGCGAGCATTACTGGGAACTCTTTATACTGGCTTTTTAATGATCACCCTCTATCCCATGAAGTGCGTATACCCTACATTACGTAAGCACCCTCTTATCACTGGACATTAACATTGTTTTCTTTTTAACATTATTCTTTTTATTTTTCAATTACAGTTGACATACAACATTAGTTTCAGCTGTGCAACCCCGTGATTAGACATTATTATAACTTACAAAGTAAACACCTCGGTAGATCTAGCACCCATCTGACACCATCTACAGGGGTGGACAAAAGTAGGTTTACAGTTGTAATACAAATAAAAATGCAATAATTAATAAGTAATAATACAAGAATAAGCTCTGTGTTTTGCACACACACAAATATAAACCTACTTTTGCCAACCCTTGTATAGTTATTATACTTTTGACTGTATTTACTATGATGCACTTTACATCCCCATGATTATACTGTAATTACCAATGTGTACGTCTAAGTGCCTTTTTCTTTTTCACCCATCCCCTTAACACTCCCCTCGCGCCCCCCCCCCCCCCCCCACACACACACCGAGTGGTCAGATTACTATGCGTTCAGAGGTCATAATAATCTGGCCACCCAGCGTATTTCACTTAGCCTTCCCCAGAGCCACCCAGCTGGAAGGCAGCAGGGCCAGTATTCTAATGCCATTACCTCACGCTGCTGTCCCCCAGTCTCTCTAATGCTATGTGGGGAACATATATAAGGAAGACTCCCTCCACCCCACCCTAAGCCTGGGTTACATAGCCTGTCTCACTGCCAGGCCCATCCAGCCTTTTCCATTTGCGGAATTCCAATCATCACCTACTTACTCATGTGGCCTTTCCTGACTGGCCCAGTGGACCAGGACCTTATTCTGCACTGAAGATCTGTCCACTGCTCCTGGTGACACTGAGTGAGCTGTTTAACCCCCCGAGTGGATTTCAGATTTTCTCATCACAGGAGACACTGACATCACCAACCTCCCTTTTCTGTACTCTCTTCCTTCTCCCCCACCTTTCCCCTTACTCCTTTCTTTCCCTCTGCTTGTCAACCCTTCTTTGCTGAATGACTGCCAAGCGCAGAATGTTGGGCTAGATGTTTATTGTGCCACAGACACAGTGGGAGTCACAGCTTTTAGACCCGGAGAACCCCTTGGTCCCTTTTGAATCTGGGGCAGGTCACTCATGTTTATTGCTCCTTGTACTGAGGAGAAGTTCACAGTAACACTATTATTTCTATACTTCCCTTGCTTCTTATTTCACACTACTTAAAATTACTATGGTTATTTGGGTGTGTAGACATGGCTACCCTGCATTCCTAAGATTTGGCACAGTGAATGACATGGTAGTAAGGTCTCAATGAATAACAATTTCACAAATGAATATGCTTTCTCCTCCCAATGACAGCTTCTGTTCCTGGACAGTCTGGGCCATGTCAGTATCAGTCAGTATCAAGGGGCCTCGATGAACTTCTGAGTCAGTCTGCTCCAATGGCTAAGCAGGGGTTCAAGGTCAGTGACAAAACGCGGTCTCCCGACAGCCACGGGGTACATGCCCTTTCTGTCCCTAGCGTGGCAGCCGCAGGCGCTGCCACTCTCTTCAATCATGGTTTGGAAGATGGGATTTAAGAGAGGCCCCTGGAGATTCCCAGAGAGAGCCCAGATCTTGTGGGCAGAGTTCTCTTCCATGATCCAAAGCCCCTGGAAAGGCAGCGGAGGCCCTCGCTCTGGCTGCAGGCCACGGAAGCACCTGGCAGGTGAGAAGGGAGCAGCAGAGATGCCCGCTGAGCCACCCGGGCCCCTGGCTGCTCAGGGGCTCAGGCTGCCTTTGATTCTGAAGATGAATTGGCTGTGAAGCTGCTCCCAGGAACCCTGAAGTTAATGAGGGCTTTGAACTAAACAAAATTCACATCTGTAGTTGAGAGCACAGAGAGAATTGCTTCCCGGCTGGCAGCACAGACCCCTCATTAGCCGCTTCTCTGTAACCAGCGGCTGGGCCCTGCAGGTCGGCCGCGCAGAGGAGTACAGAGAGAGGGTTGTGATATGGCCGGGGTTAGCCTCCCAGTTGTTACTCATTTCCCAGCTGTGTTCCCTCATCTGTCGAGTGAGGTTTGTTCTCTCTCCCCTATGGGTTATACAAATTGACATGTGCAAACCCCAGTGTCTTCAGAGTAGATGGCTTAAGAATAAAGGAGAAGGGCTGATGAGGCAGTAGGAGCCAGCTCAGCGAAGAGGTTGGTCCTAGGGAGCGACAGAGGAATGTCTACCCACCTGTCTGTGGGAATCCTGATGAGGGCCAGAGCTCTCAGGACTTGGGGTACCCCTACTCTACAGGTGTCACCTAAGCTCTCCTTGACACTCACCAGAGCCTGGGTCAGAAGCCTGAGGAGCTGCACAGCACTTGCTGTTGAGGCTTCTAACCTTGAGCAAGCATTTGCTAAGTGTAGGGCTTGATTTCAGAGAATTTATGTACTGTAGAGGAAGGGGATTCAGAACCCTAAAACCCAGAGAGGAAAAGTGACTGATCCCAGGTCACACAGCCATTGGGGAGCAGATCAGGGTTTCCAGTCTGGGGTTGGCCAGCTGTCATCTCCTTCCATGCTATAGCAAGGACCCAGTTATGCTCATGTATGCAGGGGAGCTCATAGCACCCCGTCCCTCCTTTCTCGTGCCATCCCATTCACCTTCCTGAAGCTCTCAGCTTGCTCAGTGGGTAACCTACAACCATCTCTCACGGAGATGGCCAGGCTTTCTGCTGCCTGCATCCCACTCCATGCTCTCCCTCTTCTCATAAGAAAAGCACTGGTTGACTATCTACTTGCCCACTTCAACTGTCCTTCCAGCGGGAGCCTGGGTCAGAGGTTTCTCTCACTTCTGTTCAAGCCCAGCAACCAGAAGGAAGAAAACAGCAGCAGCCCCACTTGGCCCTGGAAACAGCACACGTCGTTCTGAACATCAGCAACTATATGTAATACTCACCACGTGCAGGATGGACAGCCCCATAAGGAAAGCTCATCTCAGGCAGGTGACAAATGGGAGCTGGCCATTTGTGTGACAGAGGTCCCCAGATGTCAGCCCCAGCTGGTTCAGCGGGGCACATACTTCATTAGGACAATCTCCTGCCCCCGTGTCCGTGGGTTGGCACATCTGGACAGCATGTGCAGAAACTCTGCTCATTCTGCAGCTTCTGTTCCTGTACAGAAACCACTTCCCCGCCCTCTAGTCCCATGCACTGATGGAGTCCTCAGGCATGATTCTCAAACTCTACACATGTCCTAAGCATGCACCTTAAGCACATTAGTACATGTGCTCACCAAAGAAGCACATGGCTGCATAAGGTGCTCATATATGTGCACACACACGATATACACATGCATTGCTGCACACAAAACACACACCCACACCAGGAAATTCCACCCTGTGCACCATGGGGGACTACATATGTGGCCTATACACACACACATGTTTGTGCAACACATGTTTATAAGTAGACACACCACCCACCAAATAAACAGGCACACATACCCTGAATGCAAAAGCACACAGATTCACTTCTCTGCCTCCCAAATTCAGCTGGAGTTGGTGCTAGGCCATTAACCACCAAACCAACATGCCTCCCACCCTTATTTCCCAAAGACATATACTGGGACAGACAATCCACACCCAGGAGATGTGTTGCACCAGGATCAACCTCTGAGTTAACTCCTAGTCAGAGTGGCTGACAGCTCAGGGATCTTAGACTATTAACATTGATGTGTAAATACCTCAACTTTCCTAGAGGTAAACTCATGGAACCAAAGTGGGAGATCTCTGCAAAGGCAGTTTAGAGATGAGGAATCAGGTCTGGAAGAGACCTCAGTGAGATAGCCCTAGAAGATAACAAAGTTAAGATTCTACTTGGTAGGGGAGCCAGGGTTAGAATTCTGGTCTCTTGGCTCCGAATTTGGTAATTTTCTGCCTGTGTCCATGTGCTTATCAGAATCAGCAAGTATTGTGTTAATATCCACTCTGGGCCAAACATGGTGCTAGACCCTCAGGATATAAATGTGAATAAGTTCTGCCCTTGGAGAGCTTAGATAGGAGGGCTTCTTATCCTCTCATTTCAATCCTCCTGCTGATGCTATCCATGTGGACCTTCAACTCCCCTCAGAATAAATTCCAGAAAACCATACTGTCACTTATGGACTCCCCTGACTTGTAGGGTCCTGGTGACCATTAGAGATCACGCTTAGAGATCATCCCCTTGAGAACATCTGCCACATTCCATTTTGCAGGTGACGATAGAGATTCCTTAAACACAATTTCTTGGTGAACCTCCTTGGCCATTTTGTCTTTAAGCCAAACATAAATGAAGATGTGGCCCAGCCAACGTGGCTCCGTGGTTGAGTGTTGACCTATGAACCAGGAGGTCATGGTTCAATTCCTGGTCAGGACACATGCTTGGTTTTGGGGCTCGATCCACCAGAAGGGGTGTGCCAGAGGCAGCCAATGATGGGGGAAAAGGGGTGCAACCCCTCTATCAGAGGTGGGGGTTATCCATAGTGCATGTGTTGGTACCATATTCTAGAATAAAAAGGGGTCCCCACAGAATGGCATCATGAATGGTAGCCTGTTCCTTAGACCTTCCTCCTCCTGAGACTTTCCAAGCTCTCAGAACCTCCCCTCAGACCATGGTAAAGACACTCGGTTTTATACAGCGACCCCCTTAGGTGTCCATTGAAGAGCTACGTGACTTGGGGAAAACTGTTTCTTCTTTTTGGATGAAATGTGTCCTTATCAGAAGCAGGTGCAGGGAAAGGAACCCAGCTTTGCAGCGAGATAGCCCTAAATTCAAAAGCTGACTCCCAAGTCATCCTGGGCAAGTCACATAAACCGTCTATATTTCAGTTCCTTGGTGTAAAACCACACTAAGTGTATGTCAAATGTATGTGTGGACTGCAATCACACATGTAAAATCCAGCCTGGTACCTTCACATAGTTGATGCTCAGATGCCAGCTCCTTTCTGTCATCCCTTTCCCAAAGAGAGGACTTTTTATACTAGATGTCTAATAGCCTCTGGTCCCGAACAGGAAGGGGGCATAGCTTGTCCTGGGGCCAGTGGAGAAAGTTAAACGAATGCAGGCCTGTCCCTGACAATGTAGATCTCCTTCCCCACTCCAGCCTAATGTGACCACAGTCCACAGTGATTGATGATGGTGGAACAAAGGAAACTTCCTGAGCCCCTGGTTTCCGCGGCTGCACGTCCCTAGAAGGAGTGAAGTGTTTTGGCAAAGGGCCTCATTACTCTCCGAAAATGAAGATAAATGATCCCTGTTTTCCTCATTAGAGAACAGCCATCCATACTCCATGACCGAGCGAGGGCAGGCTCTTTTCTCTGTACAGCCGGTTGGCTGCCTAACATCTTTTCTCTCTCTCTCTCTCTCACTCAGAAGAGAAGCTGGGATGATTGGGTCCAAGGGATACAGACTAGGCCTGAGTCAATGATGCAGGCTGGGGACACAGGGAGCCATATGTCATGGACTGGGTGGGCACCCAATGCAAGGGTGGCTGGTTTGCTGGGATCATCTCTCTCCTCTGATGGCTAGAGGTGGACACTAGCTTCAGGGTCATGGACACAGCAGCAGGACTTCTCATTTGGGCCGTTCTTTTTGATGTCCCACAATCACTCTGGGAACTGAGCAGATCCAGTAGTCCCTCTTTGGGAGGTAAACAAACTGAGGTTCTTCAGTGACTGATTATCCACCTAGAAGAGTGGCTCTCCCCCACCCCAAAGCAGGGGATGCAGAGCAGTGTTACAACTGGGGGTGCTACTGGCACTTTGTGGGTAGAGGTCATGGGTGCTGCTGAACATCTGATAAGGCATAGGGCAGCCCCCATGACAAAGAAGTCTCCAGAAGACAGAAGCACTGAGGTTGCTTTAGACCTCTAAGCGTATGCTAAGCCTGCGTCTTCTGGACTAAGCATGAGCAGGGTTTGGTAAGAAAGACCTTTCTTCTTTGTTGCTCTGCTTAGTTTTTGAAAACTGGGCACTGAATTGACAAGAGAGGATCCTTCTCTTTCATGCTGGATGCCCCTGCCTCTGCCAGTCAGGCAAGCTCATTCCCTCGGCCTCTCCTGCCAGCATCGCATCGCATCTCTGTCTCCGACATGCCAGCCTGTCCTCTTGGGCAGTGACATGAGGGTGAAGGAAGGACTTCTCCTTCTAGGAGGCTCCTCCCTTTTGGGGATGCCTGCTGCTAAGAGAGCTTTCTCCTTGGGAACTGGGGGGGTCCCAGGGATTGCTCATCCTTTCCACGGAGGTCGTTCCTTCCACAGCCCTCCATTTCTCAAACTAGAAGAGAACTTTGAAATTATTTTGCTCCCTATACCCCTTTTGAGCTCTCTGCCTTTTAGAGATGAGGAAAACAAAGTCCAAGGTCACTTGGCAGTTATTAAACTAGAACTGTGGGTCTTAGCTCCTCCACGGGGATCTTTTCCTGGTGCCTTCTGCGTGCTGGGTGTAATTTTTCCACCCCTACCCATGGTGAATGGGCTGGGACTGCCAGGCCCAAGTCGTGTTTCTGGGATTGGATTTCTGGGCTCAGGTAATGGCACTGAGATGCTGCATGATGTACTACGTGCCAGAAAATAATGTGATCGAATGAGCCGAGCAGGAAACTCTGGCTCATCTGGTAGGGCGCTCTGCACTGGATGCCTGGGGCTCAGTGCAGAAACGCCTGCAACTTGTCATTGAGTCTGTTCTGTCATACCATACGAACTAGCAACAATTTTACCCGCAGGAAATATGACTCTATTATATGTGTGCTGTCCAATCGCAACCCAAAGGAAAACAAGCCCTCCAACAGCCCCCATAAAAACCAAAACCTAACAACGATCTGTCAAACTAAGCAGATCAACTGTTTTCAGGTTCTCCCCTTAATATCTCTTTGCTGTTGTTCACTCTCTTTGTCATGGGCTGGTTTGCACTAGCAGACAAGTGGTAATTGCCTCCAGAGGCTTAAGGATATTTATGCCAGATCTAAACATGGAGAAAAATGGTGTCCATTAACTGTCTCTGCATGTTGGGGAGCTCAGAGGAACTGGGGGGACAGAGCCACAAGATACTTTGGTCCTAGTGATAGCAGTTCAATCTTTATTTTATTATATTTCTCACTGATGCACAGACATACAGTTTAATGGAACCAGTGGCTACAACACAGGTATATCTTGATGCATTGCTTCCACGCTCCCGGCCACTTGCTCCTTCCCTTCTTCCAAACTGATTCTATAACCCCAGGGTGCCCTAATGCTGCTTCCCGGGGCAGGGAGGGGAACAATAATGGAGGTAAGCTAGGCACAACGAGATTACCACCTGCAGTGAGGCAAGGATCACATCCTTCAGAATGTGTTTCTTGCAAGAAGCAGCATACACGTTAGGTATCAGAATGCAAAACAAACCCTGTTTCTCTGCTGCCTCTGTTTTGTACTTGCTCTGAACTGCCTTAGCACCCGCTCATTTCCCTGCCTCCAGCCTCACCACAATCCAGTCCCATCCCTCTCCCAATGGCATATTTTTAAAAAATTCAATTACAATTTACATTCAATGTCATTTTGTATTAGTTTCAGGTGTACAGCATAGTGGTTAGACAATGATAGACTAAACAGTGGTCCCCCAATAATTCCAGCACCCTCCTGACTCTATACAATATTATTGATTATACTAGAGCACATGTGTCAAACACAAGGCCCGCGGGCCAAATCCGTCCCGCCAGGCCTTGCAATGTGGCCTGCACCGCACTGTCATCACTGCACTCTGCTGCGTTTCCATCACAATGACAGTTTATGACTGTTCAGTAAACCATTCGGCCCGCGATTTAGGCTGGATTTTAGATTTTGGCCCCTTCTCTGATTGAGTTCGACACCCCTATACTAGAGGGCCGGTGCACAAATTCCTGCATGGGTGAGGTCCCTTAGAGTGGTCTGCTGGAATTGGGCTGAAACCTGCAGTCCAAGGCTGCCTGCAGCTCCTTCCTGCTGCTCCTACTCATCCCGGCCACACTGTGCCTGCCACTGGCTTGTGCCCAGTCAGTCCTGGGAGAGGCTCACTCCACCACAGCAGCACTCACCAACCATGACCCCCCCCCCCACACCCCACCCCTGGGAAGTGGCCTTTGGGATCAGGCCAAAACTGGCTGTCTGATATCCTCCGAGGGGTCCTGGTGTGCAAGAGGGTGCAAGCCAGGCCTAGGGACCCCTCTGGTGAACCATCGGGGCTGGAAAGGGACTGTGGGAGGGCTCCAGAGCGTGTCTGGCCCATCTTGCTCAGTTCTGATCAGCTGGACCCCAGCAGCAAGCTAACCTACCAGTCAGAGTGTCTGCCCCCTTGTGGTCAGTGCACATCATAGTGACTGGTTGGCCAGTCAACTGAATACCCCCTTGTGATCAGTGCACATCATAGTGAGCAGTTGAGCCACCTTAGCATATCGTTAGCATATTATGCTTTGATTGGTTGACCAGTCAACCAGTCACCAGATGACCGGAAACTTGGTATATTAGGCTTTTATTATATAGAATTCCCTATACTGCCCTTTACAGCCCCATGACTGTTTTATGACTAACAATCCCTTCACCTTTCCCCCAGCCTCCTAAGCCCACTCCCAATAGCGGTTTTTTTTTTAAGCAAACAGACTTTGGTACTGGACAGACCTGAGCTAGGACACTGGTATGGACCTGGGTCTTACTCTGACTAGACCGCCCCGGGACCATGTGACCCTGAGCAAGTTATATAGCATCTTTGATTCCTCAGTTTCCTCAACTGCAAAAAGGGAATGATGATGAGTGTGCAGTAGGTTGCTAGCTCCTAGGCAGTGTCCACTCAGGTGGACAGCAGGTCACTCCCAGATGCTCCTGCTCTGCTTCCAGATCCTAGTTCTCACCAAGGAGCTTGCCAGCGGGCAGGTAGGGGCCCAGCTCAGCACCTGGCCCAGTCAGCGCTGGGCATGAGTTTGTGAATGAACGCGCTAATGAACAGGCACATTTATTCACTGGTGTGGAACAGTGCGGGGTCTAGGTTCTACTTCCCACTTTAACACAAATTAGTTATGGAAATTAGGCCAATTTAAAGAAATTCAACCGGGAGGCAGGCTCTGACTCTTCTGAAATGTGTTACTTTGGCAAATGAGTTAGCAGTTTCCTTAGCTGCAGAATCAGAACAGTGCCTAGCTGTCATGTGGGAGACATAGTAATGTGTACAGAACATGCTTATCAAGTATTACTCCCCCCCACCCCCTTCCTGTGTTTTCCTCTTTTGCTTGGTGGAGCCCCCGGACCTGTGCCCAGCAATGCCCAGGGCCATGAACTGGATCCCTTCCAGGAGTCTCTCCCTCTCTCACCCCAACACCAGCTGCTGCCAGAATGCCTCAGGGAGTGCAAATTGGGAATTACTGTGCACCTGAAATGCTGACGCTCGTGTTTCTGCTCTTTTATAAAAGTGCACGAGGCAGTCGGCTTGCAGAACGTTGTATAAATATCCAGATGAAAAGATTAGTGAGAGATCCTGAGAGCATTGAAGCTTCTAAAGCGTGGTCCGCTTTGTGTCAGGAGGGGGACAGTAGCCCTGCACCCAGCCTCTGTAGCTTTCAGGTTCTAACACCTCATTCACAGGGGAATAGGGCCTGAGGTAACCACCTCTGCCAAGTCGTGGTTTACAGACAGGACAGCAGAAGATGGGGTGCATGACCTTGGGGCTGAGAGTGCAAGAAGAAAAATGGGGGATACCCTCACCCCTCCACCGGCGAACCCATTGGTTTGTCCCTTAGTTGACACTTTCATTAATGCCGAGGATAGACTGTCAATACCTCTGCATCTGGGGGCTTGTTTTGCACCTAGCAGTAACCCCATCTTGTTCTATTTAGAAAGGGCTTCTCACCCAGTTAGCTCCTCTGATCCCCATCGGGTAGATTTTCTGGCAAAGGCAGCAGTGACTTCGAGTTAGCAGCAGCTGCACCTCTGGCGTTGACCACCCTGTTCCTGGAAAGGCAGACTGTGCATGGGGAGGAGCTCAGCTGTGCAGTCCACTGGCTGAGGCCCCGGCCAGTCTCTTCACCCCCTCTTTTGTCCAGTAGGAACATGTGCATACCCCATAGGGCTCCTGGAGTGAGCCCCTGTCCCCCCACATTTGCATTTCCTGTCTGGAATGCTTCCCCCAGTTTCTACCCTCACCTCTCTCCTTTGCCCAACAAGTGCTGACTACTCATCCTTACTTCGTGAAGCATCCCAGACTCCCTCCACTGGGCTTCCTTCCCTGTGCTTCCCTCTGTGCCTTCACCCTTTCCTGTTTGCTCGCCTTCTGGGCCAGGGACAGTCTCATCCAGGGGCTCTTAAGGAATGGCGGTTGATGGCCAGTTGACCATTGCAAACGAGGGCAGAGTAGAATGTGTCCAGAGGAGAGAGGAATGTGGATATACCAGGGAGCAAGCCCAGTCTCTGTTCTGCTGCTTATATCTACCCAGCTATCGACAGAAAGAGAGGCCAGAGACAGGGACTGAGGATTACAGGGATGGGCCAAAAAGGAGAGTCAGGACGCTCGCTGATGGGTAGCTCAGTTGGCTAGAGCGCCCAAGGTTGATGCTCTGAGATTGTTCGATCTCTGGTCAGGGCTCGTAGGAGAATCAACCAGTGAATGCATAAATGAGTGGAACAATAAATCCACGCCTGTCTCTGTCTCTCTCTCCTTTTAAAATCAATTTTAAAAAAAATTTTGGGAAAAGTGCAGTGTCATGTGGAGTGATGGGGAGGTGTTGACGTTTGGGCTCTTCACAGGCTCATCGACCTGGGACTTATTCTGCCTAAATTGCAGCCTTGCTGCCGAGAACAGAGGGCAGAGTGGGGTGCAGAGCTGGGCTAGATGGAAATGGCAGGGCTCCTCTCCCCATTCCACACATCAGAAAACTGGTCTCCCAAGCAGGTGGGTTATTCCCAGAACCCACGGTAATGGGAGACCCTGACGCTAATGGAATCTTTCTCCAGTAATATTCCTCTTTACACCCAGCTGGGTGCCTCCCAGGAATCACTGTGTCCAGAGCTGGTCCAAATCCTGTAGGCCAGTGATCAACAAACTCATTAGCCAACAGAGCCAAATATCAACAGTACAACGATCGAAATTTCTGTTGGGAGCCGAAAACCGACTTCTGCGCATGGGCCACGAAGTTTCAATCGCACTGTACGTGCATGCCTGCACGTGGTATTTTGTGGAAGAGCCACACTCAAGGGGCCAAAGAGCTGCATGTGGCTCGCAAGCCGCAGTTTGCCGACCACTGCTCTAGGAGCCTGGGTTCAGATATGCCTGGTGGACTTGAGGACTATTCCCCGAAGTTCCTGGGAGGACTCTCCTGGGGAAACCAGAACTCTCTGGGGACCTGGGGAGCATGTAGGAGCTGGAGGAAGCTGAGATTTAGTTGCCTAGAGAGGAAGGAGATGACATGGGTAGGTCTGAAAGATTGTATCAATACTTCTCTAGTCATCTGGCCTCTGCCTTGGAGGGTCAGGTCCCTGGATAGAAACTGCAAATCCTAAAGACTACCACGAGGAATCACAGGTGTAGGCCATGCAAGAAATAGTGTTGCTGTGTGTGGGTGTGGGTGGAGGTGCGTGTGTGTTTAACAGCAAACATCCCTCTCTGAAAGGACTCAGATTGGAAATGTCAGTGAAGCTGACTGAAAATATTGCAGTTCGATGGCAACATACGCGTCTTTAATTTACCTGCCGAGTTTAGAACTAGCTCATTCATCGTCACAGGTCCCGCTGTCTGTTCACAACATTCAACAGAACAAGGCTGATGGCCGAGGCTGTCAGAGCTATTGATGAGGCCACTGCCACGAAGGGGAAGTAGCTTGTCAGCCCCCAGCCGGACGGGGCAGCGGGAGCAAGTGGATGGTGGACATGCGTAGAGGCCTGGGTATTCTAGCTAAACATAGCACTGGCGCCTCGTTTTCTGTCAGCATCTGCCGAGTCCTACCCCCCTTCCTTGACCCTCAGCTGTGATCCCATCTGGGAAGAGCTGCCTCCCAGAACCTGCAGCTTGTCTGGCTCAGGAGAAAGGTCCCAAAGCCAGAGCTTGTCTGCAAAGCCCGTGCTTACTGGAAGCATTTCAGTGCTCCTTCAACTTTTCACGTAGGTCATTTTGTTCATACCCAGTGCTCTTGCTTGTCACCTCTGGCTATTGGAATCTTGGACATTGTGTCTGCACCTTGGAAAAAAATAGGGATGAACTTTGCATGAATTCTCCAGAGTCCCTCCAATTCAACAGTCATGAAAGGAAAAAAAAAAATATCTGTTTTAGCTCAATAGCTAAATAGCGATACGAGCTTTTTGCAAAGCTGGCTCTGATATAGTATGGGCTCTGATATAGCACGGTCTCCTATTCTGATATTTAGAAATCTTCCATCAGAGTTTCCAAATCCTTGTCACAATATTTGAGAAGAAATTCTCTCAACACTATAAAGGTGTTTGGGTTATGTCAGGGGTATAGCAAATGGTGGAGAGTGAAATCTGTTCCCTCTTTGGCATAAAGGATACATTTGGAGCTGTTTCCATGAAGGGGGAAAAGATCCCACTATAGGCTACAATGGAAACTGAATAACCATTAATATAACTGGGTCATCAATCAAATATCAGAATTAGGTATCACCAGTAAGGTACTTATCTGACTTGTACAGAGCTTGATCAAATTTTGGAGAATTCATAACTCTGGATTTCCCCGCTAAAATCCCAAGTATTTATTCTACAACACAACACTTTATCTCCTGAACTTAATTTTCCTCATGATCTGATCACGTTTTTAAAGTGGTTCAATGTCTGGGCTTTGGAGCCAACGTGTAAGGGTCTGAATCACAGCTTCACTGTGAGCTAGCTGACTGAGTCAAATCACCTAACATCAGTGTGCCTCAGTTTCATCCTCTGTAAAATGAGAATACTAAAACAAAACAAAACAAAACAAAACAAAACAAAACAACAACAACAAAAAAGGTGGATTCTGGGATTGCTAGAAGAATACAATGATTTATATAAATCTATTATGAAACTAGCACATAATAAATTCTTGTCAAACGTTGCAAGCTATTATTATCTGTTATTTTACAATCACTAATAGAGTTAAACAATGGGATATAAGGCTGTGTATTATATTTGGCCATGGGATAGTTCCTTAAATTGGGTGAGGGGATGTGTTTCTACCTTTCATGATAAAGAAATGAGGGTCACTGTCATCTCTGGAAACTGAAGGTGTGAGGGATGGTTACCCTTCATCCTCAGTTGGCCAGCATCTCCACATAGGAACACCTGTCTACCACCTCCACATATGTACGCCCATCTACCATCTCTGTGATAGCAGAAGCACCTCTGCCACACCAAAAATGTCGGGGCAGAGAAACTGGAGGTCATGGTGCCTGTTTACTTGGATGCCGGTAGCAGCCAGTCTCATGTTAAAACTCATAATCAGTCTCATCGCTGCAGCCTGGGTGCTCCCAGCCGGT
The DNA here is from genome assembly GCF_014108245.1 of Pipistrellus kuhlii. Taxonomy (NCBI): domain Eukaryota; kingdom Metazoa; phylum Chordata; class Mammalia; order Chiroptera; family Vespertilionidae; genus Pipistrellus; species Pipistrellus kuhlii. The sequence goes on along the minus strand of NW_023425527.1, from coordinate 5,721,079 downwards.
CTGCAAGAATCTTCTCAGACTCACAAAGATTCCTTACATTTGTCTTTGTCTGGTAATAATATTTAAGCTCAAGTGCTGCAGGAATCTTATATATATATATATATATATATATATATATATATATATATATATATATATATAAAAGAATTCAAGTCAAATTTTATGTTCATACATGTTTAGTTAGTAACATTTATTTAGAAAAACAATAGCAACCTAAACATCCCGTACACCAAATTTTTAACCACAAATGTATTTATTGTGCTTCCAGATCATTTTTGTGCTGTTCTGAGAGAACTCTTCTCCCAGTGGAGTTCCACATTCATACCAGAACCTATTGAAAATGAGGCATTGGTTGTGAAGGTTGCATCTTTGCACTGATTTTTTTCTTTAAAAAAAAAGATTAATTCACGCCTGAACATCACCATCCGTGGAATTATAGTTCCACAGCACAGAAACCCCATCTCCTGTTCCATCAAGAGATAGGCAAGGAGAAGGCGCTTGCCTCCCATCATGGCCCGATGATCGGTTAAGCAATTATAACTGGATGTATAGCTCTTCAGATTCATGACAGTGTTGCCCATCACAATAGCGCTGGCACTTATTGTAAGCTTTGCCTCTCTTTGTCTGACTTTGAATGTCTGATAAGAGGCGCCACTCATTGTTACAACCTTGAAGAGGTTTGACTTCCAAGCTCCATTTCCCTTTTCAAGCTCCTGCATCAGTTTAATTGAAGAATTATCCTGTGCTTGCCAGATGAGTTAGAGGAGACTGGTATCATTGGCAACTACTCCTCTGCTTGAATCAGAGTTTTCTCAGTGCTCTGCTAAGTCAACAAAAATCAAGGAATCAGTGACATTCTCAGTCATCTGGTAGCCTTGATTTCAAAGATTTTTTTAGGTTTGTCAAAACAATCTCATAGTCCTCAGTGATTCTTATTATAAAGAAAAATAGCCCTGGACAGTTTGATTCAGTGGTTGGAGCATTGGCCCAACTGAAGGGTCTTGGGTTCGATTTCTGGTCAAGGGCATGTACCTCAGTTGCAGGCTCCATCCGTGGTCCAGTTCAGGCACATGCAGGAGGCAACCAATTGATGTATCTCTCTCACATTGATGTTTCTCTCTCACCACACTCTCACCCTTCTCTACACTCTGATCTTGGAGTTAGGATTAAAAAAAAAATGAAATTAGATAGATAGATAAAAATAAATGGTTTCCATTGGGACTTATACTATAAATGTGTACTATTAAAATGCCACATTAAGTTATTTTATAGATTGGAGTCCCTCATGAGGTTTCATTCAAGAAAGACATATATATATATATATATTAAAGCCAATTTCAAGACTTACCTTTCAAACAATGGTTGAGTGTCTCCCTTAGCCTTCCCTCACTCATTGTACCAGCATTCATCAGCCACCTACCATGTGCCAGGCACCATTCTGTGTTCTTGGGACACAACAGTGAGCAGGATGGATATGGTCCTGGTTTCCATGGGGCTTACATTCTCTTGGAAGAGAGACAGTCGGCAAGGCAACAGATGAGCAAGACCATCTCAGATGACAAGTGCAGTGAAGAAAATAAAGCAGGGAGAAAGTCACTGCATCTGTGAAAATGCCTCTGGGCTGGGGAACAGGGGCCCCTTTGATTTTCTCTGGTGAACTCCTTTTGGATTCATTGCCTCCAAGGCAGCCAAATCCACCGATGGACACCTCAGCTCTAACTGTGTCAAAGGTCTTCCTTGCATCAAACTGAAATCCATCCCCCTGGAATTCCACTCATCTCTCCTAATTCTCCCCTCTGGGCCTGTCTGAACAGTCACTCTCATGGGCCTTTCTCTCTCTGAGTCTCAACACCCAAGAGTTCCCCTTTCTCACTTTCCAGTGTCTCTCCATAACCTCCAGCCCATCAACATCCCCTAAAAATGTAATGTCTAGGTCTGCAGTTACCCTCTATGTGACGGTGGCAGAATAAGACAGACATATCATCCTTCATTTTTTTTTTTTTTAAGGATTAATTTTTTAAAAATGTTTTCACTGATTTCAGAGAGAGGAAAGGAGAGGGAGAGAGAGATAGAAACATCAATAAGAAAGAATCATTGATCGGCTGCTTCCTGCACTCCCTCTATTGGGGGTCAAGCCCACAACCTGGGTATGTGCCCTGACCGGGAATTGAACCCGGGACCTCCTGGTATATGGGATGACATCCAACTAATTGAGCTGCACCAGCTGGGCATCTCACCCTTCTTACCTCTCTGCCTCTCCACTGTCAAGATTGTCTTCATTTCTTTCCACAAGTTCCATATATGGTGGCCTCCTCTCTGCCTCATAGTCATTATGCTGAATTTCCTGAACTGCCTCAGTCCCAGATGTTGGCACGTCTCCCTCTCCCGCTTCTGCACTTTTGTGGTTTGTGCTTAAACCTTAGCCCAGGGCATTGCAGGATCCTCTTAATTATTTCCTATGACGACGACAAAACATCAGTAATGACCACTCAGACCAATGGCTGCCTTTCTCTGGGACTTATTGGGAAAAGTGTCCCTCATGGTGCCGGGACCCTCCCTGGGGACAGCATGTTCCCAATGCCTGCTTTTCACTGTGCAATGTGGCATTTTCCTTGATTGGTTTCAAAATGGGCCCTTTTAGCATCAAACAGTGGTTCAGACCCGTGGTTCAGACCTTCTGCACTGGGGACATGCCCTTATTTTAGCAGGGCAGCCGTGGCACGCCCCGGCCTGACTGCTTTTCCTCAGGTGGCTAATGGCTCCAGTACTTGAGGCTTTGAGACTTTAATTGAAAAAAATATTAGAAGCTGCATTTAAGTATTCTCAGCTTCCCACTAGCCTTTTCACTTCCTCACAGCATTGCTCTAAATCAACCAAAAAGGAACACGAGGGCCTCTGGATCCTGGGCTCACACCTCCCCCACTTACTGGAGAATTCTTCCTGCCTCATTTGCCTTTGTGTTTCTAGTTGTTGACTAACCCTTGCCCATAAAAAAGGACCATGTCTTGCCTGTTCACTCCTTTTTAGCTATCTTCCCTATCCAAGTGGCTCTGGGTCCCTGAAAAATTAAGTGCTCCTCCAATGGCTCCAGCCTTACCTGACTTGGCTCAGTGGATAGCAGCGCATTAGCCTGGAGCCTGAAGGGTCCTGGGTTCGATTCCAGTCAACGGCACATGCCTGGGGTTGATCCCCAGTAGGAGGCACCTGCTCAGTGATTCTCTCTTATCATTGATGTTTCTATCTCTCTCTCCCTCTTTCTTCCTTCTGAAATAAAAACATATATATATATATATATATATATATATATATATATATATATACTTATTAAAAAATAAAAATAATAAACTCTGGCTTGAGCTCTTGTGTAGCTTCCATCAGAATGGCTACCCCTTCTTCTAAGATGCTCAGTCATCTTCATGTGCCCCCAGAAGAAGCCATTCTTTTCATTCCACCAGATCATCTTGGCTCTGTGTGTAGAGGTGCCTTAGGCAATGACCTACCTAGATTTGAATTCATATTCTGAGTCTTTATTTAAAGCCTGTACCTAGTTCTTACAACATAGGACCATGGGTTTCTGGAGTATAGGTTTGAGCAAACTCCTACTTAAAAGCCAGAGGTTTAACAAGTATCAACTTTCCTTCTCAGTTTTTTTTTTTAAATTAATTAATTAATTTTTTTTTTCTGGCTGCTCTGGGAACTAACTACCTGTGTAGACATGTTATGGTCCCTTTAATATTTTATTATTAGCTTAAAGGTTTCAGAATAAACTCCAAACATCTTAACTTAGCACTGAAGTTCAGCTATGGACTGATGATTTTGCTCTGCAGAAATCCTATGGGTTCAAGTCCTATCCCTCAATCTTATAAAATTAGGAGGTGCTAGGCCTTTGGGAAGGAATTAGATTTAAATGAGGTCATGAGGGTGGGGCCCCCATGATTAAATTAGTGCCCTTATAAGAAAAGAAAGAGACACCAGCTTCTTCTCTGCCATATGAGCACTCAGCAAGAAGGCAGCTGTCTGCAAGCCAGGAAGAGAGCTCTCATCAGGAACCAAATCAGCTTGCACCTTGATCTTTGACTTCCAGAATTCTATCCCTTTAGAAATAAATGTCTGCTCTTTTAGCCACCCAATCTATGGTATTTTGCTAGAACAGCTGAGCAGCCTAAGAGAAGACTCATTCAGAGCTGGGCTGCCCACTTCTCCTGTGCCCACAGTCTCTGTTCTGTCCCTGCTGAGCTGTTCCTAGAGCATGCTGTACGTTCTGCCTCATCATGCCTCAGCAGGAGCCATTCCCTCTGCCTGAAATGCCACTGCTCATTTTGTTGCTTCATTTTGTTGAAGTCTCAGTTGAAATCCATTTCAAATAGCACCTCTCCCAGAAAGTTTTCCATCAGCCTCAGAGGAAGGCTGCTGCCAACGGCTGTGGCATCTGAATGGCTCTGGAGCAGGAACCAACTGCTGCTGCTATGCTATGGCACCTGTCACCAGCTGGGACAGCAATGACAGGAACAGGAAGCATAAAAGGAACTCGGTAGTCCCTTACCCCTCCTTTCCAGTGTCACCTACGTGCAGAACCTAACAACAAGCCAGCCAGAATAACTAACTTTCCTGGTTGCCCAAATCTAAGGGGTTTCAGTGTTGAAATGGGATCAATCATGGACAGACTAGGACAATTGGTCTCCTTAGAGCGAGCAGGCAGAGAAATGTAGTTTGCAGAGTCCCAGCCCCAGAACGGTGTACAGCAGAGTGTAGAAGGGTGGATTTGGGGCTGGGAGACAATAAGTAAATGACTGTCACAAAGGTGATCAATTAGTGTTATTGGAATGAATGACTGCATTGTTTGGAGGATTCGGAGAATCCTGGGACCTGTGGAACTCTGGGTATTGGAAATGTGATGGCCGGTTTAGAGTTGAAGGCCGGCCTTAAGCTAGCCTTCATCCTGTGTTTCTGGGCACCCTGCTATTGCACTAGTCTCTTACATATCTGTTTAGACCTATTATCTTGATTGCCTTCTGGAGACTTTTCCTAGGTTCTTTTGAAGTTAGACATCCTTTGTTGCTCTCTGGAATCTAAATAATGGCTAGCACCTAAATCCCGGAGGCACCTATTAGGGCCGATAATGCAGCTCATAGCTAGCTTCCTAGCTATTTCCAAGAGCAACCCTTCACGGAATTTATACCGAATTAAATACCTTATTCTTTAAAGTACGTTGCACAGCTGGCGGCACTGGCATCACTGGAGAGCTTGTTAGAAATGCAGACTCTTGGGCCCCCAGGAGTCAGACTCTGCAAAGATCCCCAGGTAGTTTGTACACACAATACAATCTGAGAAGCACTTGTCTACAGTGGAGGTTTTCCACACTGGCTGCTCTTTGGCAACTTAAAGACACTCTGATGCTTGGGTGAGAACCTCAGAAATATCAGTAGGTCCGGGTGGGGCAGGCAGTGGTATTTTTAAAGACCCCCCTCCCCAGGTGATTTTTAATGGGCAGCCAGTATGGCAGCCCACTGATCCAGAGTGTGAAGGAGATCATAAAGAGCCTTAACAATAGCTATCCAATTATCTCACTTTTGCTGTGCACAGAGGCACACAAGTGGGATAACCAAGGCCCAATTATCCTAGTTCTAAGCGAGTTCTAAGGCCTCCAACTCAGGCTACCACGGAGGTTATCTGCCTCCTGACTCAAAAAAATCTCGTTATATAACTACTACTGGATTTCTATTGATGTTTGTGGTTATTTATATGAGAAGATAATTTAAGGATGTATCTTCAGATGTTTGATCAAGTCTTAAGGATTTTACTGAATAACTAGAAGAAGTATCTAGCGGGGAAGAACAGGATCTGGTTGAATCATGAATGCAGTAAACTCAGCAAGGCATTCATTCAAGAAGGGCCAATAATATCTTGTTCAAGGACCATCTTGAGCATAGGAGGGAGCCCAGGAGGGCAGGGTTGTCCCTTCTACTTCCTATCATTTAAATCCAACTCTATTGAGTTCAACAATCATTTATTCATCATCCATGTGCAAACAGAGATAAAAACACAGGACTGCTTGCTTCAAATCTTCGTTAGAGTCAAGTCATGACAAAAGTGAAAGAAGGGTATGTATCCCAAGCTCCATTAGAGAAGCATAGATAAATCAGTGTGGAAAGGGAAGCATGTCACATCCATGTACACACAGATGGGCTGCCAAGTGTTTTGGGTGGAGGCTTGAGAATGGTTTTGGAGAAGACTTTGGGTTTGCATGTGAAGACATGGTAGGAAAGGGTAGTTCAGAAAATGGTCATAGCATCAACAAAGACCTGGGTATAGATAAGCTTGATGAAATGATGCTGGTGAAAAAGTAGAAGGTGAGGTTAGATGGGGAGATTAGATGCCATGTTATGGAGTAGTGATCACGCCAGGACCAAAGTTAGAATGTAGTTATTTAAACAAGGTGTGCCACTAAAGAGTTTTGAATAGATTTAAACCCTGTAGAGGGTGAATTAAGTAAAGAATGTAAGGCAAGATTTGAGGGAGGCAATAGACCACTATGCCAACATCCACATAAGAGTAAGGTGATACTGAATTGGCATTTTGGGGAAAGGAAGGAAGGCATAATTTGAAACTCATTGAATCCAGGCCTTAATTAGCACATTTAGGAGAACATTTATGGGGTAAGTAGACATTGTGTTTACATAGTTAATTGAAAGTACATTTCCCTGGAGCTAAATTACAGTGAACACTATTAAATCACAATTAAGGTCTATCTGGATATCTGCACCATTATGGATTTTGTGGGTGTTGAGACTGGCTCCCTGTGTTGCTAGATAGCAACATTTTTCAAATTTCCCATTATTTGCAAAATCAACTGCAAACAGAAGCTTGGGGCCAGCCTGAGGCTACAGACAGAGCAAGACACAAAGTCCTTAGCCCTTCGGGACTGCCCAGCTACTAATAAGTCTTGAGGGGATTTCAGGGTCCAGGGCAGCAGCTCTTGCCATCACCGTGGGATTTGACAGCCCCAAAGAGAGCTGAATTTATCCAAAGGAAGGTTTATATCGCATACCACAGAAGGCCCGGAGGGCCTAGAATATCCACACTAAGCTAAAGCCCATTGAACTTCCAACTCAGCAAATTGGCGTAGAGAATGAGAAAGAACTGCAGGAACTCAGATGTACGTTTTGATGCCTTTAATTAGCATTAATTTTGCCTTAACTGATGAGCAACCAGTATAGTAAGTACAGTGGAGCAACCAGTATAGTAAGTACAGTACGGTCAAACCTACTTTTGACCACCCCTGTTATATATATATATATATATATATATATATATATATATATATATACACACACACACACACACACACACACACATATGTATTATATGTACTACTTAGTAAGTGGAATATTTTGTTGAGTAATAAAATAGCAGTGATTGACATAGTATTTTTTTTTACTCCTTCAAGCCTTAGTCTCCTGATTTATAAAATGGGCATAATAATAGTACCTGCCTCTAGAAGCTGTATGAATATTAAATGAGTATTTTACATATATACACAATACATGCATATACATATTTGAATTACATATGTATATATGTAAATGTACATGATACATATGAATGTAACTATATAATGAATAGGTATATAATATATAATTATTAAAATTATATATTGTGCTAATTATTTTTTAATATATTTTATTGATTTTTACAAAGAGGAAGGGAGAGGGATAGAGAGCTTGAAATGTGGATGAGAGAGAAACATCGACCAGCTGCCTCCTGCACACCCCCTGCTGGGGATGTGCCTGCAACCAAGGTACATGCCCTTGACCAGAATTGAACCTGGAAACCTTCAGTCCGCAGGCCGACGCTCTATCCACTGAGCCAAACCGGTTTTGGCTATTGTGCTAATTATTATATAATGTATGACAATTTATGTCTATAAGTTGCTCAAAAAGCTCAAATCTTGACAACTATAAGAGAGGGGCAGGACTGGGCGAGAGGGGCCAGACATGCCCTGGAACAAACCTCCTCCAATCCCTCCACCACTGGCTTCACGTAGGGTGGCGCCTTAGCTCAAAGAGCATCTGCGGAGTGAGCAAGGTCCCTCTGGCAGGTGGGGTCCCTCAGCGTTACCTGCAGGGATCTGGCTGAAACCAGCTCTCCAACATCCCCCAAGAGGTCTTGAAGTGTGAGAGGGCACTCTGTAAGTTGCTGTTGTACAGAGTGTGGAATGCAAACACAAGTGTGCAGTAAACTGGATTCTGGACAGACAGTGCCCCATGGCCGAAGGTGGAATCGTGTGGCTGCATGAGAAATTGGGCTCCCTCCTCTCTGGTTTCAGGTTGTGTCACCCGAGAACTGTGGCTGCCAAATCACTGCAGCTCAGCAGTTCCTGTGTTGAGCATCTGCTGCCTGGTGGTCAGAGCATGTCATAGCTACTGGTTGGACGGACACTTAGCATATTAGCCTTTTATATATAGATAGACATATATTTATGTAGATGTATATATGGCATACATTATGAATATACTGTATAGTATTATGTAATATATATTATTATTACACAGTTAATTGTGGGTGGGAAAAGGGGTTTACAATTGTTTGTATGGAAATAATGCAAATACATAATACAATAATTAGCATTAATTATTTATATACTGTAAACCTACTTTTGACCACCCCTGTTTTATATATATATATATATATATATATATATATATATATACACACACACACACACACACACACACACACACACACATACACACACACATATGTATTATATGTACTACTTAGTAAGTGGAATATTTTGTTGAGTAATAAAATAGCAGTGATTGACATAGTATTTTTTTTATTAGAGTTCTCTATCATGTAATGGAAGTCAGAATAACATTGTAAAGCCATAAAATTTGACATCAGACAGACTAGAATAAGAGTTCCAGACTCTAGCATTAAAAGCTAGCTGTGTTATCTTCTGCTAGTCACTTGCCTTCTCTGAACCCAGAGGTGAAAGCATGGAATTTGAGCACAAGACAGAGTGGTATCGTGTAAACCTAGGTATTGATGGAACAGGACTGCAGGACAGGAGGAGGGGGGCATTAAAGAACAATTACAATGATGTGGGATTTACCAGAAAAGACTTCTTAGAATTGGCAAAATTTGAGCTTAGAACAATTTATAGATACAAATTAATGGAGAAGAAATAGGGAGACATATGTACAAAGGACTGATGACTAAGCAATTCATGGGCAAGAAATATATAAAGCACCTTTTCCTAGAAGTGGAAAAGTCCTGATGGAATGTAATTAGGAAAAAATTATTGAGTGCTTACTTTATGCCTGCTATCATTCTAAGTGCTTTCAGGGTTTCAGTGTATTTTATCTTCAAAGCAAATCAGTGAGATGGCTTCTGCAATTAACCCCCTCTAAAAGATGAAGCAGGCCCTGGCTATGTATTGTCCCAATACACCAAGGTTGCAGATTCAACCCCTGGTCAGGGAACATAGAAGAATCAACCAATGAATGCATCATTAAGCGGAATAACAAATTGATATTCCTCTTTCACTCTCATTCTCTCACTCTCTCGATTCCCCTCTCTCCAAAATCAATAAAAATAATAATAATAATAATAATAAATTAAGCAACTTGTCCAAGATCACACAGCCAGTCACTAGTTAAGCCAGGGCTAGAACCCAGCAGGTTGGCCCCCGAGCCCATCCCCTTAACTGTTATGCTGCACTGCCTCTGAGGTAAGAGCAGAAAGATAGGCGTCTCTTGAATAACAGTCTTACAATGTAAACATTCCATCAGAGCCAAAATCACACCTCTCTTACTCATTATTACACCCATTCTGCCTGGCACATGGTGGGAACTCAATAAATATTTGTTGAAAATGTGAATTGAAGTACCTAGCAGAATTTTCTCTTCATTTTTTGTGGAGATTGTCCTGGGAGGGGTCTCCCAGAGCCCAAACCGCCTGGCCAGGGTGCTGGACAGAACATTGCCTGGACAGAGCAGGGTTCTCAGAAACTTCCTAAATCACTGGGAACATGATCCTCCATTCCTCCCAAGGGACAAAGATGAATTTGTCACAGTGAGAAAGGATAGAAATGGCATCATTTTATATCGCTCTCAAATAGCATTAACATGTTTCATTGGCTACCTGATGTCTCGGAACAACAGCAGGTTCAGGGCATTGGAGGTTGACTGCCTTTCTTTCTCCCACATTCAATCTGCCTGCTTTTGTTCAGTCACCACAAGCAAAAGTAACTGCCCTTCCCCTACCGGAGGGTCCTTTGCCGCCTGCCAGTGATGGGCAGACAGGGCTTGAGCTGACATCCATCTTGCTCACAGGAGACAAGGACCATCTGTAACAGAAACCACTGAAAGTCAGTAACGGGCCCTGTCCCTTATGTAATGGGTTTCTAGAGATCCCCGATGGAAAAATATTAATCTAAAGAGGACTCTGGCCTGGAAGGTGTTCAGGGTAGGAAGTCAGCATGGTGTGGTCACTGACAGCTGCTAGAACGCCAGGTCCTGGCTTCATTCTGCCTGCAGGGTGCTTTGAAGGAAAAGGGTAGTGTCTGGGACTGGGACAGTACAGGGACTGGTGCTGACAGTGGATGGTACTTCTTTAGCAAGAATGATAATGGCTTATAGAGGTCTGACAAGTCAAATTTCCTAACCATGCTTATATGCAATAGTTTATCTTACACCACCAATAAGTCTCAGAAGCACTTCTAGGATCTTCATTTTATAGATGATAAAAACAAATCTCAGAGACAAAATGCCAAGACTAATTTCCGGTCCTCTTCTACTTTGTGTCATGCTGTTGCTACCTTAAACCATTGCCATGACTTTTGATGGAGGATACATAGTTCCTGCTTTTCTCTCCCCCCCATCTTTTTACACACACACACACACACACACACACACAGGTTTCTTCCAACTGCTGCAGAAATTCCTTAATATCTATTTATTATATTTTACTTGTTCATATGCTAATAGTGGATGCCTGTGTTGGCTCTAACTCTCCATTAGAATGATCAAACAACACTCCAAAGAAAATGTTGTATGTGCCTTCCGAGGAACCTGCCCAAGAATTTCTCTGATATGTATTTCAGAATCTATCCTCTGGAGTATATTTGTATATATAAATATGGAGTAAATATATTCCAGAAATGGGGTTATAGGGCCATGAAGCAAAAACATTTCATCTTTGGCTATTTTTTTAATGAGTAGATGCCAACATTGTACTTTTCAAAGGTAACATCGGTGTCAGTGATAATGATGCTAAAGATTTGGGGCTTTGTAGCAGCCTACTAGTTGGTGCTCTACTCCTTAGTGGATTAAATAAAGGGATATATTGACAGCTTTCAACCCCTAATTTGCATTCTCCATCTTGATGTCAGTGGAGCTCACCGACCACCCCCTCCCCCTGATCAATGTCTTCAACTGCTGTTGTCTAGAAGGTAGCATCTCAATTAGGTTTTCTGGTCGACCAAGAGCTTCATCTTGTGCTTTGTATTGTTCACATACTTAGATTCCTGCCTGCTGTTAATAATTTAGAGAGCCTGGGGTGATCATGTCTAGAGTTTTGGTGGTGTGAGAAGTCAGAATGTTCCATCTCTCCTGCCACTCACAAACCAGCTATATTTTGATACCACTTTGCTAGTGTATCTAGGTCAGAACTTGACCATGTTATTTCTACATTTAGGGAGAATGAAAGAACCCTCACCAGCTATAGAGATCCTTCTTCTCCTTTTAAAGCTATAAACAGGTATCTGTAGAGGAACTGAGACGATGAGATGATGACCCTAATTACCTATCCCCTTTCTGTTGACTACAATTATCTACTGTGTCTTTAGCCTCTTTTGCCTCCCATCTTCCACAATAATATTCTAGGCACAAGCAAAGAAGGGCATAATGGAAATGGGCAGAACAGAGAGGCTGGAAAGGGACTCGTGGGGCAGTTTGCAGCTCCTCCAAGAGGAGGGCTTCCAAGTCAACTAAGCAGGGAGCCTGTTCTCCCTCAGTTTTCTCCCTCTTCCCAGTTCAAGCTTGTTTCTGGGACCATTTCTTTTTCAGAGCAAAACGCCATGCACTCTAGAAAGGGTGATTACCTCTGTAGTCCTGGGAGAGACAGGCCTGCTGTCAGCAGGGAGGAGTCTGATATGGAAGCAAAGGGAGCTAAGAGCCTGCATAAACACTGACAGCTACCAGATTAAATCATGGGGTAGAAGTTTCCCTGACCAAAACGTTTCCCAGAGTTCCTTTCTACTTTGGATCAAAGAATCATCTTTAAAATCATCACTTTGCCATTCTACCCAGTTGTGTTCTTTTCCAAAGGAAGAGAAACGACGGAAGGCCCTTAAAGAAAAGGGAATATGTCCTGGATCTCGGGGTGGCCCAGGACTTAGCACCAGGCCTGAACTGAGATAGGGAATTAGGGGATATTGTGAACTTACCTGGTGCTTGAGGAAACACTGAATCCATCAGAGAGCCTGGGGTGATCATCAGGCAGTGCTTTCATATCGCCAGTGAGGGACAAGGTCTCCATTATCTGGTGGGCAATGAGCAGGTCCCCACAGCTCCAGACTAGGGAGGAGGAGAGGTGCAGAATAATGTATGCTCAAATGTAAATGGAGGGCTACCACTGTTTTCTTAGAAGGACTGCCAAATTCCCCAGCACTTCCTTTTGGAATGCAAATATGTTTCATAACACCACCAGGGAGATGCCTTGAGGAAAGACCATAGTGCTAGATGCTCAGCTGTGAGAGATAGGAGAGCCACATGATGGCTCTTGGCCCAACTGGGGCTCATCTCCCCATCAGCTCATGCCAAGAACAGGGGGAGGGCCTTATTTCATTTTGACAGAACAAAAGGGAGGAGGGGAGTCGATGCCTAGAAATGAGGGCCACCCTGACTCCTCTCCCCTCAAATTAAGACCCAAGAGAAGCAATTAGAAGAAGTTAATGAAATGACAAGATGGAAGATGCGTAAGTCTAGACAAGCCATCATGTTGTAGTAGACCTTGGCTACAAACCAAGATAAAATCTGAGGAGATAAGATTTCAACCTAATGCAAACAAGAGCTTTCTAACAAGCAGATGGGATAAAAAAAAAAAAAATTAAAAATCAGTTCTAGAAAGAGCTGCCTGTGAACATGCTGACATCCTCCTCTGTCAGTGATTCTAGAGAAGAATGATTCTGCTTTGGTTTGAAAGTTAGACGCTATGTGATATCTCTAGTTCTAAAATGATTATGTTCACATAGATAAAAATTAACAATTCCTGAGTAAAAATGTTTAACATGATGTCCTGCCTTGAAGCGATTATACAACATTCTGTTCCTATCTTCCCAGCAACCCCAGGGATTCAAACAGCTTTCTCTTCGCCACACGGTTGTTAATTCCCAGTCTCAGAGTTTCTGTCCTCCAGATAGTATAAGGCAGAATGGGACACAGCAGTATCAGGCACTTCCTCATCCTTACTGCCTCTGAAAAGAAGCAAAGGGGGCCTTCTTTTTTTAAAATTTTATCTTTAAAAAAATATATATTTTATTGATTTTTCACAGAGAGGAAGGGAGAGGGATAGAGAGCTAGAAACATCAATCAACTGCCTCCTGCACACCCCCTACCGGGAATGTGCTTGCAACCAATATTATACATGCCCTTGACCAGAATCAAACCTGGGACCTTTCAGTCCACAGACTGACAGTCTATCCACTAAGCCAAACCAGTTTCAGCAGGACCTTCTTATTTTGGACTTTTCCCCTATTGTTCATCATAGGAACACAGTCAGGAAGAACCTGTACTAAGCAGACAGTCAGAGTTTTCACAGTCCTACGATGGGCTCCTTTTCTATGTCCCTGACTTCATTTTTTACATGATTTGCAGTGAACTCAGATTTTTTTTTTACTTTTTTTGTTTTTAATAACTGAGGATGGATCTAATGAACTCTCTCCTTACCCTCAAACTCCATTCTTTTCTTGACTGAGGGGTGAGGGGGACCTTTCTCAGAGAAGGCCCTTCTCCTCAATACCATGAAGTCACGGGCTATCAATGAAAATTGGTGGTTGTTGTAATTTATGCTGTTCTTCAGAAAGCTTTATTCTAGGGAAGGGAATACTCGTTTATTACATACCTACTGTATTCCAGGCTCCGAGACACTCTTTATATCCCTGTTTCATGTAATATCGCAATGACCCTAAAAGTGGTTGCTTCCTTTACTAGAATCCTTCCCTCTTACTTTCCCTTGGGAGCCCCGAATTATGAGAAAACCAGGACTGGTCTGATTGTGGGAATCTTCAGAAGCTTGGTGGTCTGCACCATGTTTGCTTACACCATGGGGGGGTGAACTGAAAGGAATACATTTAATCAAAGAATATGTGAGTAACATCTAATGTTTCACCCTCTTTTTCCAGTTTACGCTCTCCCGTGTCATCGTGTTACAGGCAATGTCAGGTTCATTTCCACACTCACATTTCATGCACAGGCATCAGGAGAGAAGGAAGTGCTGGGGCTGCCAGACAGCCTTCATCAGTTATTCATGCATCCATCCCCCTGGAGGTCTCATCCGGTAATCTTACATCTTCTTTATGTATTCCAGTCATAGTGCAGCACCTGCCCATGAGCACTAATGTGTTTCCAGATGAAATTGAGCTCTTTTCATATGTGACACCAATGATCATTTAAATCCCATACCCTGCCTCCTGAGATAGGCCTCTGTGGATCAAAGGCATACCAAAGTTATATAATCTTATATAGAGACAAAGGGATCGTGACAACTAAATATCCTTAGATAAAAAGTACCCTTCTGTAAGTTGTCATGTGGTGGTCTTTGCTTCATTTGATAAAAGTGTTTGGGCTGCAATGGGACTTAGTCCTATGGGACTAAAATAAAGACTAACAAAACATGCAGTCATTGATTCCCTGTTCTATGTTCCTTCTGCAAGCAGCTCAGTTTAGCCCCCCAACTGTGATTATTTTCTTTTAGGCAAACTCACACCCAACAATAGCATTTATTCCTGTTTTATAGATAAGAAAACCAAGGCTTGCAAATTTTCAGTATATTTGTCAAGGCTGTGTGACTCCAGAATCACATTACATGTTCAAGCTATTTATAACATATAGGAAAAAAAGTACAAAACACCCCATTCCTTCAATAATCCACACATTGTTAGGAGTCAAAGCCACCCACCTGTCTACCCTATCCACAAAGTTTTCCAAGCTCCTGCAATATGTAAAGTTTTCTTCAATCTCAGTGCCACACAATTGATTTCCTAATTATATGTTCTCTCTCCTAATTCTCTTCAAATTGCTTCAAGTGTGTTTGTTCTGCTTTTCCATTAAGTTTATCACAGAGATCGTTGGGATAGAATTTTCCTTTAGTGGTTTCTGGCCTTTTCTACCCTTACCCATCTCCCACTCCACCCTAAACATGAAAATAAAATCCTAAGGGCTGGTTTAGTCTGCACTATTCTTGGTGCTTCGGACCACGGTAGTAACAAGGTATGATAGAAAGAGCACTTGAGCCCTGGCTGGTGTGGCTCAGTTGGTTGACCGTCATCATCTGCACCAGAAGCTTGCTCATGTCCTGGTGGTAGGCTCAGTCCCTGGTAGAAGACAGCCAATCTCTGACAATAATTTTTAAAAAGGAAAGAGCGCTTGAAGGGAAGTCAGATACCTGTGTTCAAGTTCTTCATTTCTTTCTAACTAGCTAACTCTGTAACATTGAGAAAGCCATCTGCCCTCTCTGGGCCTGTTTCCTCATTGATGAAATGAAGGCATTGAGCTCACATTCCTTCAACCCAATGAATCTATCTTTGTTAAAGGGAAAGGGAATCATTGTGAAGAAATCCAAGCTGATATTGGGCCTTGCATATATCGATAGTTAGTGGACAAATGGCTGAAAACAAATGCTGTAGCCCTGATTTTAGAAACAGACTAGAAGCATGTTGCCAAACATGCCTCACTCCCAGGAATGTCTCTTTGCCCTCCATCATGTGCCATGAAGGTGGCAAATACATGAACCCACAGGGAAGTTCCAAGAGGAGTCATACTGACAAAAGCTCTACAAGACCAGAGGAAATTCTTTGGAGGAGAACTGTAAAAAATAGCCTTGGTAACTGACTGATATCAATCTAATCAACTGAACTAATTATCAAAAGCTAAAAGCTGGATTCCCAAATGGGAACTGATAGATGCATAGGTACCTCTATCTCTATAGGAGCCCACCATAATTCAACATTAGTTAAATGTACCATTAAAGTATCCACAGAGTTAATGGAATTTTGTTGGGGTTTGAGGTTTGCCTGGAGTTGTTTAAATTGCCTCTATCACGAGTGACTTCCTGAATTAAAAATTAAATGGATTTTGAAGTATCTACTAATTAGATAGATCTATCATTGAAGTGGA
This sequence comes from Pipistrellus kuhlii, assembly GCF_014108245.1. NCBI lineage: Eukaryota > Metazoa > Chordata > Mammalia > Chiroptera > Vespertilionidae > Pipistrellus > Pipistrellus kuhlii. Next base: position 5,704,679 of record NW_023425527.1, on the reverse strand, counting down.
GCAAACAACTGAAATTCACCTTAGAAATCTTTTATTTAAAGGAATACAGTACATCTTCAAGATGATAAACATTTTGTTGATAAATTTAGAAACAGTTGCTTTTAGGGATAAAACAGCCCACAGGGATTTTCTTTTGTGATCCTTTCCTTCTCAGATTTTAAAGTCTTAAAGGCACCTTAGCTTTTTATTCTTTTGAGATCTTTAAATACTTGTGGATTAAAAAAAAAAAGCACTACCTACCCATTATGATATTATGAAATTGATGAAGAGGGAGGGTGAGTGATGATCAACTGCCAGACATAGCAAGTTGAGCTTACCTTAGCCTAATTAGCTAATTAGGTTAGACATAGTGTGACACGTGCATTAAATTCTGTAGGAAATGCAAGAAACTTTCTGGTTGGGATCTGCAGCTGCTGAGGACCGTTTTTAGGGAGAGAACATGTTTCGGCCCATAAGGCACCTTTTCTGGGTCAGAGGGGATCCCAAGTGTCTTCTTTCTTCCATCCAGTACACCTTGGCTCACTCCTTTTTCAGATAATCCCTCCCCCGCCCTCCCCCCAAAAAATTCGACCTTGTTGTCTGGACTCTTTCATCCCTTCTCCTCTGCTCAGTGCAACACCTTGATTTCTTCACTCTACTGCCTCTAGAGACAAGACGAGGGCCCCTTTGATTGTATAGGTCTTACTGTCACACTTCACAGGGGAAGAAAGCAAGGGATGCAGAGGATAAGTGACAAAAAGTAGAATAGATGGCAATCGTGGCTAAGTTTGAGAATGACATATTGACAACATCATGTGTTTCCAGAGGACTTGCTTTGTGCTAAGCATTGTGTTTATCTTTCTACATGAGTATCATCTTGTTTAACGCTCTCCACAGTCCTGGAGGTAAGTATCATGATCATCCCCATCTATCAGTGGAAAAACAGAAAGAGGTTATGTTATTTGTCCAATGTCAAACAAGAAGTTAGTAGCAGAATTAAGATTTAAATCTGGCTCAACAGCCCATGCTCATAACTGTTATACTGTCTCTTTTCTAAAAAGCAAGCAAACAAACAAAAACTATCTATCTGCTAATACCTGTCTGAGATGGTCACTGGAAGCTTTCCCTTTAATTTCTTTAGCTCCCTGCAGCTGCTTTCAGGGACAGGAGAGAAAGCAGGCCTTGCAAAGAAAAGCACACTCATGGAACATAAACATCAAAGAAGCCACAAATAAAGCCACAGGAAGGACTTAGCACATGCCGGGGGGCCTGGAGGGAGTTAAAGAAGTGATAAAGTCCTTAACCCCCAACAGAATGCTTTGGGTGCTAAAGCCTGGAAAGACCAGTGAGTTGAGTGTCCAGAGGATTGGCTTCTACCCAACCCAGAAGTGTCCTGGACTGTGGGTGTTTCATCTCTATAATCTAGTATAGCAGTCGACAACCGGTGGTCCGCAGACCACTGGTGGTCCATGAGGTCCGAAAGGTTGGTGACCGCTGGTCTAGTACTCCAGCAAGAGATGAAGTTTGGCTGGAACTGGTTTGGCTCAGTGGATAGAGCGTCAGCTGAAGGGTCCCCGATTTGATTCTGGTCAAGGGCATGTACCTTGGTTGCGGGCACATCCCCAGTAGGGGCTGTGCTGGAGGCAGCTGGTGGATGTTTCTCTCTCATGGATGTTTCTAACTCTCTATCCCTCTCTCTTCCTCTCTGTAAAAAATCAATAAAATATATTAAAAAAAAAAGAGAGAGATGAAGTTTGGTGAATAAAGAATAGAAAGAAGACGTACATGAGCAAATGAAAGAAGTGTGGCCAGAACTAATCATAGTTGAGACATTGACATCAGAATAAGGCAACTGAAGCAGCCTGTGGCCCCTGCTGTCACTCATGGACATGGCTGCAGGCTGAACCCACTGACAGTCTGTGAGGGCATCAAGAGTGAGAGGAAGGCACGCTCTCTGGGGCATGGGTTCTGAGGCACTCGTCTGAATCTGGAATCCAGATACACATCTGCTTCCAAACTTACCTTGACTCTATGTCTTTAAGCCCTCCCTGGGTCCATGAATTCCCCTGATCATTTGTCTAGGTCCTTGACAAATTTGGCTGTGTCTTCTGCAGATGCAGCATAAACATAGTGGCCAGGGCATTGGCTTCGGTGGCTGGGAGAATTGTGTTCAAATCCTTGCCTGGCAAGGCCACTTACTAGCTTGTGACACTGGGCAGCTGAGTTAACCCTCCGGCTGTGAGAAGAAGCAGGACTCCTAAAGCCTCCGCTGTTGGCTAGGGTGCTGAGTAAAGGCTCAACAATGCCAGTTCCCTTCCCATGTCTTGAGGACACACAGCCAGTGTTTCTCCAAGGCCACAGAGAAAATCTCTGGTAGATCCAGGATTAAACTTGGGTCCCCTGTCCACGCTCTGCAGACCTCTACATGAAGATACTGTCATCTGAGGCGTGAAAGATTAAACTAGCTCAGACTTTCCTGGTGAGTGCCCATTTGAGGATTTCATAGTTGAAAATCTGAAATTAAATTTATGAAGACAGCTCTCCACTTTCAACCATACTGCTTGCAAAAGAGTGATCCCTGAAGTTTTAGGAATGTGACATCTTTTTTTTAAAAAATATGTTTTATTGATTTTTTACAGAGAGGGATAGAGAGTTAGAAACATCGATGAGAGAGAATCATTGATCAGCTGCCTCTTGCACACTCCCTACTGGGAATGTGCCCGCAACCAAGGTACAAGCCCTTGACCGGAATCGAACCTGGGACCCTTCAGTCCTCAGGCCGACGCTCTATCCACTGAGCCAAACCAATTTCGGCAGGAACGTGACATCTTTGCTGCTATAAATTTTCCCAACTTGGAGTAAACCCATGAAAAGCCAACACCCACTCATCTCAGCATCCCAAGCCTTTTGGTTGGTCTTGTGGTGCCTCACCTGAACATCACATCTGTTACATCTGCTTCCTTCTGCTCACAGTTAATGAAGACAAGGGCCAGAAGCAAGAGTGGATATTGCTGTTGATCCTCTCCTTTCACAAATCCAAAGAATAACATTAAAACTGAGGTTTAGTTGCCTTTATAGGGATATCAAGCATAGAAAAGGGTGAGAAATCTGGGAGATTTGCTTTCATGATCCATTAACATAAAGCAAAAAGTAACAGGGAGTTCACACATTTTTAATTTCTCGGGACCTCCTAAGGTGATCACTAGTGGGCATTCTGGACTCTATAATATTAATAGTGGCTCTGAGGACGGGGCTACCATTTATTAAGAATTTACTATGTCAGGTTCTGCATTCTTGCAAACAAATCCAAGAAATAGGAATGATCATTTCCAATTTTAAGGATGAAACAGAGGCTGAGAGAGCTGAGGTGTTTGGTCCGATAACAGATGACTGGTAAGTAGTTGAGCTAAGATGCCAGTCTCACCATAGCCCTTTCTCTGAGCCCGTGATGTGTCTTCCTCATTTCACCTCCTTCCTGGTTACATCGGAAGACTGGCACCACAGTTCCTCACAACCTCAGAGCAGAAAGGGGCTCACTCTAATTTGCAGGCATGGGGTTCCCCCACTGAGAAATGCTTGGTTGGATGAGTGACCTCCAAGGAGCTTTCTCATACGGATGAAGAACCTCCGTGAACTTCATCAGGGCTGTCACTGCTCTTCAGTAAACAATTGAAACAGTTGCCAGTAATCCTGAGGAGGAAATGTGTTTGCTGATGGATATGGTTCCGTTTTGTCTTGGGGATAAACAGGAGGAATCTTAATCTCTTTCCACATTTGGTTAAATATCACAAAGCCTTGTGCAAATTAGTCTTGGGACCCAAGCCTGACTGGTCTGCTCTCAGTTTGATTTCCTGTAGCACCTGCTCCCTGCCCTTCTCACTGCACCGATTTATCCTGGGAACAGTCGTGTGCTCAGCCTTACACACAGCCTTTCAGGCCTCTCCGGACACCGAGGCCCAGGAGGCCTGTGGCTGAAATGAACTGAGGCTTTTCTCTGTGAAGAAAGGACTGAGAGGTTGGAGCAGACCCCACAATGATTGGCTCTCGGATCGGGCAGTGCTTGAATGAGAAGGCTCCGCTCAGGGCTTGGGGAGGTAGGTTCTGCCTCGGTGGGATGAAGAACTCCTTTTCTCTGCAGGCAGTGAATGGAGCCAGCTAGCTATCTGAGAGGTGTCAGAGAGACACAGGAGGTGAGAGAACAGAAACACATTCAGGAAAGGGCAAGCCACATGCATAGAGGATGGAGAACTTTGAAATTTGACTAAAAGATGCGGGACCATCCAAATGTTACCAAGACCCACCCAGTCATGCCTCCCTGCAGGGTCCCCAAGGCAAATGTATACACAGAGGAAGAGAGTGGCATCAGCAAAAGTGCTTGCTTTCTTCCTCTGCAACTTTGGCTCTAAACCCCAATGCGAAGCTCTAGGCAGAGCTGTTGGTACCCAACGTAAAAGTAGCCTGCCCCTAGACTCAACCCTCCGAGTGGTTGACGTTAGCACTGGCCAACAGAAATTCAATACAAGCCACGTGTGTAATGTTTTGTTTTCTAATAGCCACCTTGAATTGGCATAGACACAAGTGAAATCACTTTTAATAACATATTTTATGTAACCCTAGATATCTAAAAGACCTCAACATGTAATCAACATGTAATCAATATAAAAGTTATTAATGGGATAGTTTACATTCTTCTTTGTACAAAGTCTTCAAAGTACAGTGTGTGTTTGTTCTGAGAGTTCCTCTTGGTTATCATGGAAGGCCTCGGTCTGCATTTAGATTTCACAGATGTGACAGTGGAGAATCTAAGTTTACAGACCAATTTATTCCAAACATATCTAAGTCTTCCAATAATGTAATCTAGTATGTTTTCTTAAGTTAAATGCAAATTAATTAAAATTAAATAAAGTGTAAAACTCAGATACTTGATCACAGCAACCCATATTTTTAATTTCTCAATAGCCAGTGATCATTACCATATTTAAATTTCTCAGCGTGGCTAGTGGCTACCATACTGGGCAGCTCAAGTCTCTATCATTGCCTTATATCTGACGGTAGCCCCCCAGAGGAGGTGGTGTCTCAGATGTGCAGCCCCTGGAGATTAGCCAGCAAAGGGAGTTCAGAGGCTGAGGCTCTGAGCCTCAGGTAGCAGACAGATCTCCAAATCCCAATCCTAGGAATTTGAATAGTTTCTCTTTTGAGGTCAGCTTTGCAGCTTCTGCAGAACTAGATTAAGAAGAATACTAGCTATGCCTATACATTGAGTTTCTACTCCGTGTCATTGTATTTGAAGCTTTTTGTTACTCAGAGAGGTCAAGTGACTTGCCCAAGGTGACCCAGCAGGTAAGGATCAGGTCCAAGATTCAAAACCGAGTTTGTTGGACTCTTAACACTGATGCGGCCCTGCCTCTCCTGGCATGGCCAACGCCCCAGTCCCAGCATTAGAACTGACAAACTGTGGTGATGCCTGAGCTTGCATTTAATATACCTGTCATGGTTATGGCCCTATGAGAGGAAGTTTAATGTCAGAGGGTGCCCTTGGCTTACCAGTCCTCGACCACATCCAGAATTAATGGCGTTCTCAGCAAAGAGCATCAATGCAATTATTGTCTTGGAATGAATGTACCTCAGCTTTATTGTCACAGCTTCCCAGCTCCTCCTAAAAGCTTTCGGAGTGTGACTTCATGCTGGACTCAGCATCTGCCCAGCCTCTAATGGATCTTAGCCACATTCATTAGGCAGCTTGCCAATTAGCAGTTGAAAGGGGGAGAGGGGCAGAGAAGGCGACAAAAGCCTACCTTGGAGCTAAAAGGTTAACTTGTAGTGCTTTTAAAATACCCAACCACTGACTAAATTGGACTAACATCAATGCAAATGTGAGTGAATGGCTCTGCCCAGCTCCATGCCTCCCTCCTTCCCGGAACTGGAGGCATCTCTCCCCTTCCTTCAGCAAAGTGCTCTCAGGAAAGGGTAACACTTAGACCACAGGCTCCAGAGAGCATTTTACCTGGCCTTTTCTTAAATCGATGTGGCTCCTGACCTAACAGGCTCCCACCCAGCACAGCTGAGCCTGGTCAAGTGGACCCTGAGTGATAAGGCGGCCTGAGACTGCCTGCCATCTAGATCTGGATCCAACCATAGGAGGAAAACAGGGTCTCAGATGGCATGCCGAATTTTAGGTGCTGTGAATAATTCTAAATCCGTTAGAACAAACACCAACCAAGGGCTAGTCCAGGAAGAAGCTGGGGCGGCAGAAGGAATTAGGGGAAGGGGAGCAGAAACTAACATGAAGATATGCCTGTCATGGGTAGTAAATTAGGATATTGCCTTTGGAGCGGGGTATCTCAGTCTTGGCACCATTGACATTTTAGTCTGAATAACTTCTTGTGGGGTGGCCGTGTCCTGTGCCTTGTAGGATGTTTAGCAGCATCTCCAGCCTCTGTCCACTAGATGTCAGCAATTAGCCCTCCATACACCCCTAAATCGTGACAACAAAAAATGCTCCCAGAAATGGCCAATATCCCCTTGATAGGAACCACTGATCTAGAGCCACACAAGTCTTCAGATCCAAGCCTGTGACTAACTATGAGTGACCTGGACTGGCCCCTTCACCCCTCTAAACTCCAGTTCTATTGTATAAAATGAGAATACTTATGTCAGGTGCTGCGAGATAATAGATTTATGCCCCACCAGTGTGGCTCAATGATTGAGCATTGACCCAGGAACCAAGAAGTCAATGGTTGGATTCCAGGTCAGGGCACATGCCCAGGTGTCAGGTTTGATCCAAAGTAGGGAATGTGCAGGGGGTAGCCAATCGATATTTCCCTCTCACCCATCTCTCTATCCTTCTCCCTTCCTCTTTCTTTAAAAAAATCAATTAAAAAATAAATTTAAAAAATAGATGCAAAGGGTTTATTAAAAATAAAGGCTGTTTAGTTTAGGTGAAGAGTTTAGGATATACTTTTTTTAATCACCAAAAATCAGTCTTTTTCAGTAGAATATTATTATTCCCATCAGGGAAGATTGTATTTTTCCAAGGTGGCTGCAGCAGTCCTTCCAATTCCACATGCAGTTCCCAGTCCTTGCTGCTCTCCCATCAGGAGGAGGGTTCTGTGTCTGTGGACCCTTGTGACTGATTTCATGAAAAGAATGAAGTGGGCCGAGGCCGGTTTGGCTCAGTGGATGGAGTGTCGGTTTGGGGACTGAAAGGTCCCGGGTTCGATTCCGATCAAGGGCATGTACCTTTGTTGCGGGCACATCCCCAGTGGGGGGTGTGCAGGAGGCAGCTGATCGATGGCTCTCTCTCATCGATGTTTCTAACTCTCTATCTCTCTCCCTTCCTTTCTGTACAAAATCAATAGAATATATTAAAAAAAAAAAAAAAAGAATGAAGTGGAAGGGATACTGTGTGCTCCCTCAGCTTTCCCTGGCTCTCCCTGGAACCCCAGCTTGGAAGCCCTGAGCCACCCCATAAGAAACCTGATTCCCTGGAAGTCACATGGTAGGCATACCATGTGAACAGGCCATATAGAGACACAGAGAGAGATGCCTGAGAATCCCTAGCACCCAGCCCAGTTGCCAGACCTGTGGGTGAATGAAGCTGCTGCTGACACTAGCCCCAGCCTGCAGGCTGTCCCCAGTGGACACTGAATAGAGCAGAGGTGAACTTTCCCTGCTGAGTCCCGTCCTAATTGTAGATTCTTGAGCAATGTAAATGTTGTTTTAAGTACAACATTTAGTTGGTTTTGGTTTATTGCACAAAAATAAATAGCTATAGCAACCATTTGATGTCCTGAGAAAGCTATCAGGATATTACACTGAGTGGCCAGATTATTGTGATCTCTGAATGCATAATAAGCTGGCCACTCAGTGTGTATTCTATATAATAAAAGGATAGTATGAAAATTGTCCCCTTGACTAGGAGTTTGGCCAGTAGGCAGGCCCACCAACCACCCATGTCCCCTCCCCCTGGCCAGGCTGGCTGAACCCCACCTATGCACGAATTCATGCACCAGGCTTCTAATATATATACATATATATACTGAGTGGCCAGATTATTATGCGTTCAGAGATCATAATAATCTGGCCACTCAGTGTATATCGCCAGTGAATATCAGGCAAGACCTTTAACCAGGGAGTGCCTGCCTCTGAAATGGCACTGTTTTCCTCTCACAATGGCTTGCTCCCACAGTGGCAAGGGGATGGGTGTCCTGATAGGTGGGAATCTGGGACTCAGCAGAAGACAGCACTCAGAAGGCCTGTGAACAGATCAGCTACACAGAACTCATGCCATCTGTACTCAGAGGAGAGGTGCATGGCCAGTATGTCTTGGCCGTTAAGGAATCCCCCAAACAGAACAAAACAGAATATTCCTTTCAAAACAGAAGCACAGGCCAGGGCAGGCCAGCATCAAAAAGGTGTTTCAGAGCACAAAGTGTTCAAATCCCAAGTGCCTCAGGGATGGATACAGCGTGGACTAGTGGTTCTCAGCCCTACACACACACACACACACACACACACACACACACACACACACACACTTGCACACAGGCATTCGCGTGTCTTCTGGAGAACTGCAGGCCATCAGACCTTTGTGATGGAACTCAGGCATCAGTGTTGTTAGGGCTGCCTCAGATGACTCTAGGTTGCTTTGGGGCTGGGATGGGAAGAGGCTGTAGGGCAGGCCGGTTCAGAGTCGTTGTCCGTGCTGGGAGCCAGTGACAATAATAGGAGCGCAGGCAGGCCGCAGAGCCAGGAAAGACAAGGTCTGAGCATTGGCTACAATTGCCGATTTGCTTTATGGCTCTGCGAGGTGAATTAAAACTCAAACTTCATTTGGCTTCCAGGAAAGATGAAGATTCAGTAGTGCAGGCCCAGTTAATAAGCTCCCTGGCACAGCTCTGTCTGATGCCCTGGCATGAATGTCTGCAGATGGGAGAGTTGTTTCTGCTGCAGGGAAGAGGGCGGGAGGGGAGCTCTTCTCGCTGAAGCTGCTGGGTGGAGGCCAGGACTGTCTCCCCTCTTGCCCCCCCACCCCACCCCAATGATACTGAGAGGGGATGGTCAGCTGAGGACCACCCTTGACTATCCTCACCTGATGCCTGAAGTAGATCAGCAACAGCCGACAACAGGGAGGAGTGGAAAGGGCAGTTGCAGAGCGAAGCTGGCCTGGACTTGAATTCTGGTCCCTCTATGGACACGGGTATGAGGAATTACTCAATCTCTCCAAGCTTCAGTTGCCTCTTTGGGCAATTCAGAATAGTCATAATAGTCTCAGTATGAAATGAGAAAACATGCAGGGGTGAGCAAAAATAAGTTTACAGATGTAATACAAGTAATACTATTAATAAATAATAATACAAGAATAAACTTCACATACCCACAACCGTAAACCTACTTTGCCCACCCCTCTGTGATCTACCAGCATGTGAAGGACACTGATAATGTGTGCTGCATTCATTTGCTCATTCTTGCTTTCATTCATGCTTTCATACTTTTCTCATTCATCTCCTTTTCCCCTTCACTACTCTTTACCTCCTCTTTATTTTGGAATGTGAAGAGTGAGAAGGAGGTGCCCTGGAAAGAAACCCATAGCAATGTGTAAGATTAGAAGCTTCTCCATCTGTCCAAACTCTCTCACTCCCTTTTCCTGTCTCCAGCGTGCTCTGGAGACAACACTTATGTCACCTGCTCTCAAAGCCCTCCGTCATCTCCTCCAACTGCATGGAAGCCCCTCCCCTATGTTCTCATACCTCTGTGCTTCCCTCTGTAATAATACCCATCACCCTGGACCATGAGGGCCCATCTACATGTCCATCCTCTCCATAGACTGTGAGCACTCCATACAATTTCTGTTGACTAAATTATGCAACAGACTAGTGTCACTTCCCTTCTCTGGACCTCATCTTCCCTGTCTGTGAACTGAAGGGGTTGGAATAGCTGTGTTCTAGGGATCGGGCAACTGTAGTGTTCCATTTCCCTATGGAGCTAGAGAGCAACAAAAGGAAAGAGAGAAAACCCACACAGACCAGTTAACTTGGGAAGTGATAATGAGCTGGCACTTGACCTTGGTGTGATCAAGTGAGCAGGGCAGTGCCATTAGGCCTGTGGGGGAAGCTCACCAGGCAGCAGTGGTCAAGGTTCTTCAGGGGAGACAGGTGGGTCAGAGGAATTCAGGTCTAATGCACGTACACGGACCTGTTTATGGATCCCTGTACATCCGCACAGGGGCACACACAAGGCACATCGTGAGAGGTTATGCATGCACACACCTGCACATGGGGCCACTCACAGACAGAATCCCAAATGGAACCGGTGGCTTAGTCAGCAGGTTGTAGAATTTGTTCATCATCTTCGCATTTGCATGTCCAATGTGGAAGCATTGCTCTGCCCTTATTCCCGCCAGCGAAGCCTTCCAGGTCTTTTATAGGGACATTACTTTATGGCAACATTGTTAGCTGACATTTATGGGGAATTTAATTAATAAATTAAATGCTGCTCGTAATGATGCATGGCTGGCTTATAGTTGCTTAAGAACCCTAAGGACTCAAGCCCCAGATGGGAAGTTTTAGACCTCACTTCCTCCCCACTACTCCCCACGCATGCGTGTACGTACACACACACACACACACACACACACACACACACACATGCATGTGTGTGCAGTTACATGAAATGACACACTGAGGAGTAGTCTTCTTATGTTTTGTCTCTTTGCCTCCCACAAAGAAAGCTCAATGTGATGAGGTTTTAGGGATCGTAGTCTCAGGAACTCACCAAGTGGTATCTCCTGGGAACAAAGGATGGAGGAATGATGGGGGTGAAACCCCAACTGCTCCCCTACTCCAGGCAGAGGAGAGAAGAGTCCAGACTCAGAGATGGAACACTTTAATCTCTCCACTCAAGTCCCCACTCTTTGCAGCCACAGTCCCCCTGGAGTGCATCTTGTGAATCCACCCACATCCGAGTCAAAGGCGAGGCTGGAGGTAGGAGTGGGAGGGAGCCCGAGTGAATGCCCTGCGGAGCCCACCACCCTCGCCTCTGCGCTCTGCCACCCATGCAGCCTCAGGGACCAACAGGGGCAAGGAAGCTGTGGTCACAGAGAAAAGCAGCTGTTCCAGGCAATGACTCTCTTGGAAACGCAAAATATGAAGCATGCAAGTGTCACGTGTCAGATCATCTTTTACCCGCATCCCCTTATTACCAGCAAAAAGGACACGCTCCCTTTAAAAAAAAAAAAAAACCAAAAAAAAAAAAAACCCGGCTGAGTGTTGGTGCTCTGGGACTGGGTTTTGTTTCTTTCTGGGAGTGGGCTTGAGGACCATTTTGGGGGCAATGGATGTCACCCCATCCTTTGCTAAGACAGGGTTTGCAGCTGAGTGGCTCAGGCCGACTTGCCCTTTAAGGAAACAAAAGTTCCTTACACCCTGGTGAATGTCAGTAACATCCTCAGGAGGGACTCTCTGCCTTCTGCCAAAGGGCTCTACACACCCTTCTCAGCTTCTCTACCAATCCAGTCTCTACAGGCCATTCAGGACCACCCAGCAGTCTTTGTCCTATGAAGGCTTCCCATGGTAGGAGCCTCATAGTGATGCTCTCTGTCCTACATCAGGTCTCCAGATCTCCAGAGATTGCCCATCAAAGTTGCCATTGGCCTTGGCAGTAGACTAGCACAATGGTTGGCAAACTCATTAGTCAACAGAGCCAAATATCAACAGTACAACGATTGAAATTTCTTTTGAGAGCCAAATTTTTTCCAACTTAAACTTCTAATGCCACTTCTTCAAAATAGACTTGCCGAGGCCGTGGTATTTTGTGGAAGAGCCACACTCAAGGGGCCAAAGAGCCACATTTGGCTTGCGAGCCACAGTTTGCTGACCACTGGACTAGGATATCAGCAGCCTGATCCGGAAAATGGACAGGGCACACAGGAACCCCTCCTAACTTCTGAGTCATGTAGGTTTGAGTCCAGAGGGCGAAAAGACCCCGGGAAGTCCCATCAGTCTGGCCCAGGAGGCCCGTCCCTGGTCAGAGGTACAGTGTGAAGGGGGAGCATGTTGGTTCCTGGAGGGCTGGGGAGAAAACCCTGAGGTCCTAAGGAAAGGGAGTCTGTCCTAAGCCTGATTTGGCTAAATCTAATGCCGTTAAACCATCCACGTTACAGTCTCACAGTCTCATAGCGGCTTTCTCTCTCAGTCATACCCACATCCCTCTTGGGAACACACAGTATTTCTGATGCTCTTCTGAGCCTGCTTAGGGTGCGGAATATTGAGGGGTTTGATTCAGGGTCTTTCTGCCCAGGCTGTATTATTTGTCTCTCTGCCACCCCAGGCTGGATCAATGTGGGAAATCAGAGCACCCTGCTCACTTTCCCAGGCAACCCTCCCCTCCCTGGAAGCAATCATAGGTTTCCCCCGGGCCTCCCTAAGTCTCCCCACATCCTGCTCTCTTCTTCTCCTCTCCTGTCTCTCTTCTTCCATATGATGGACAGGCAGGGGGAGTGGCCCTGGGAGAGCTGCTTTGTTGTCTGGGACTAGACATGTACTCTTTCACCCTAGGGTGTTTTTCCCCCTTTCCCTTCATAGCTATTGTCACATTGATTTCAAGAGTCTGTGATGAAATTCAAAAGCTGGCCATTGACTCCATGACAGGGTGTTGCTGCCAGTGTAGCCCTCAGAGATGGCTGGTGAAGGGTGCTCTGGTCCCTGTGGGTCTCTCGGTGGGGATGCGGGAAGGCAGGCGTGACACTGAACACTTGGAGCAAAAATACATCTATGAATGCTTCACAGTGTCAGCCTGTCTCACGGGGAAGAAACAAAACCTTACAATAAAGGGCTTTCTGTGGGATAACAAAATTGTGTCCAGCGTGGTGCAAGGACAGAGACAAAGGGGCACCTGACCCTTAGGGAGCTGGGGAAGAGGTAATGGAAGCTTCATTGAGGGGGCAGGTGACCCAGAGCTGAGCCTTGAAGGATGAGCAAAAGTTGGTCAAGCTGACCGGGGACAGCATGGAGAGTGGCGTGGAGGTGGCAGGACAGGAATAAACATGGGAGCTGGAAGTCAGGTCAGAGTTCCAGCCGCACCACTTCCCCTACAAGGCAACCTCAGGTGAGTTGCTTCAACCTCTCCTAGCCTCAGCTCCTTCTTTCGTAAAATGACAGTCCCCCCCTGGGAGGGTGATTTCAGCAGACCTGGCCTCAGGTTCTGAAGCAGATGTGAGAGCCGACCCACCTGAGACTGGTTTGAGTTCAGCAGATATGTGTCCTGTGATCTGTTAGTGATGCCTGCCAGTGAGCAGGGGAATAAGAAACAAACACAGGCCAAACCTTGAGCATTCACAGGCTAGTGACTATTAGGGACTCAATATTAGCTATTGGGCATGAAGTGAGACAATGCCTACAAAAATATTTCTCACGCTGCTTGGCACACGGGGCACTATGATGAATGAATCCTCTCCTCTCTGGGAGGTGTTTGGTCCAACGATCACCGGGCAAGGAGTGAACTCCTGCTTGACATTTGTGGGAACCCATGCAGTCTGCCTGGACCCAGGGCCCCTGCCTCCCCTTCTCCGTCCCCACGGGGCTCCACACTGAACTGAGGCAGAGGACCCAGGTGCCACAGGGAAGGGAGGGGCTGAGGCAGGCAGCCGAGGAGCCGGGCAATGGACTTTAGTGGTGGGTAATTGCTTTTCCAATTGGCCTTCAAGTCGGAATAATCTCATTACATGAGCTACTGAACCTTGTGACTGGGCCTGAGAAAATGGTGTTCCATGGATCTATTCGTTTTCATAAAGGCCTGTGCGGTTTACATGCCTTCCTCTATGGAAGCTGTTCTGTGGGAGGGACTCCCACTTCCTGGGCTGTCCTGAGCCTGGGACAAGAGAGCTGAGGGGATGGGAGGGCTGGGGTAAGGGGTGGGGGATGGGAGAGCCAGGGGCACCAGAGGTCATCAATTTTTGCCCTATGTTAATTCTTCAGTGCATGCCCTTAGGATCTTTTATGTGAAAACATCTATTCAATATTTTTCTCCTGCCCTGTAAGGAAAGGTCCCAGGATGTGGCCTGTAACGCGTGCCCTTGAAGCCACTTGAGTTCTCTGTGGCGAGGTTCCCCAGTCTTCCCAGTGGGTGGCAGCACCCAGTTGAACGGCCTCACAGAGCTGTTGTGAGAATCAAAGGAGCTCTGATGTCAGCTTGAGGAGGATGTGGGGAGCAGCTGGAAAGCAGTGTTGGGTTCATACCAGGGCTCCCCACATTGGGCTGCCTATTGGAATCAACCAGGATCTTCAAAGGCTATTAAAGCCTTGGCCCACCCCCAGACATTCTGATAGAACCGGGTATGGGGCACGACTTGAAGTATCGAGATTTTTAAAAGCTCCCTGATGTGCAGCAAAGTGTGGGAACCACCAGGACAGAGTAGGGCTTTCTTTTGCCTTCCTCCCCCCCCCCCCCACACACACAGCTACCTCCAAATTCCCCCCAAATGTCAAGAGAGGCCCCCTGCCAGGAACATCTTAAGACCCTGTTTGGCACTCTGCCAAGAACTTTCCCCACACTTTCCCATAAACTGCTTCCTAATGAACCATGAATGAGCTTTAAAAATATCTCACAAGCCAGACTGTACGACGGATGTTTTCCCCAAATGCATGGATTTAGTTCACCTGTGAGAATTAAAAAGCAGAAGGCCAGTGTCTGTGCTCAGGAAGCTAAATCTGCAGTCCTTTTCTAGTTATTGTCTACCTCCTTCCACCCTCCCCCTCAGTTTCCAAGTGGATGTGAGAGCAGTCCTTACTTTGTGGAGAAGAATTCCAAGAGCTAGTCTGGGTTCAGCAGGAACGTGTGCTGCGATCTGTTAGTGATGTCTGCATGTATGCAGAAATGGGAGGAACAACATCATATCAAACTATTTAGCATTCATACACAAATGAAGTCTGTGGCCAACTTTCTTCTGTGGGGTAGCAGCTGTCATTTCTTCCTCAATGTAAACATGTCAGACCTAAGCTTTTAGGTGGGGTCCCTGCTATATTACATAGGCTTCTGGAGGATTGCAGTTAACCATACACTCATGAGACCTGTGTGCACAATGGATGTATAAACCCACTTATACACGAGAGAGGAAAAAGAGAGACCTTGTGTTCATCTTTATATATATATATATACATATATATATATATATATATATATATATATATATATATATATATATATATATATGGTTTTTCACCCTTTCTTCCCTTAGTTTCCACCTTAGGGCAAGCTTAGTTAATAACTCTCAGAAGTGTGTGCATGAGACATCTGGGGAAGGGCACTATTCCTCATCTGTGAGTCACACTACTAGGCACTTCCTTAGTCCACACATGTAATGTAGTAGTCACCATCTCCTGGGTGCCCTTTGCCTCCCAGTTCATTCACACACTAAACACATGCACTCCCCTGTGGTCCAGGCATAGAGGAGAGCTGGAGCACCAGTTTTAGAGATCAGGGACCCCAGTGGCCTGCAGGTCGGTATTCAAGACTGGGCTGAGGGCAGATCAATCCATCAGGCAAGGCCAGTGCATAGAGGAGAGTACAGCAAGAATGCACTAAGTCTAACCAGTGTTGCTCAGTGGTTGAGCATAGACCCATGAACCAAGAGGTCACCGGTTTGATTCCTGGTTAGGGCACATGCCTGGGTTGTGAGCTGTATCCCCAGTAGAGGGTGTGCAGGAGGCAGCTGATAGATGATTCCTTCTCATCATTGCTGTATCTCTCTCTCCCTCCCTCTCTATATACAATTTAAAAAATATATTTTTAAAAGAGTCATCTCCTTGGAGTGTTAAAAATGGCAACAGAGAAAGTGGATGCTGCATGGACATGCTCCAAGTAACAAACTGGAATGACAACCAAAATACAGAAAAACTTCCTGAAAAATCAACAAAAAACTTGCAGGAAAGAACCCTGATTCTGGAGGACCAAAAGTAAAGATCATATAGAGACTGGTTTACTTCGTATATTGTAAAAAATAAACAAACAAAACAAAACAAAACAAAAGAGTCATGTCCTTCAGAAAAATTTTTCTTGGCCTACCCTTTTCATTAATTTGCTCATTCATTTATTCATCCATTCAGCATCCTTTTATTTAAAACCTGTCATGACACAAGACACAGCAGGGAGCAAGGTAGATGTGGACCCAAACCTCATGGAACCAAGAGTGTCATGAGAAGGCCCATATTGAACAAGGAGCCAGGCACGCAATGATACATTTATACTGACAGATTTAAAGAAACAATACTGGGTACTGAGAGAGTATAACAGGGGTACTTAATTGGATTGTATCAAGGAATACTTTTCTGAGGAAGTGGCAGTTAAGTTTTTTCTGAAGGATGAAGAATGCTGATGACAATGGCATTGAATAGCATTATTGGTTAAGTCCTCTGTTCCAGGGGCTTTCCAAGCACATTGTGTATATTCGCTCATATAATCTTCACAACCCTATGAGGTGGGTGCTATTATTGTGCCCATTTTACAGAGGGGGAAACTGAGGCACTGAAAGGTGAACTGACTTATCCCAAATCACTTAGCTTAATAAGTAGGGGAGTTGGTATGTGGATACAGCCATCAGATTTCAGACTCCTTGCACTTAGAAGGAGAAAGAACATGTATGAAGGACCTGGAAAAAAATAATAATAAGCAAAGAGGAGAGGGTATGGACGGGAACGTACATGCTGAGCCTGTGGGCCCTGGGAGGGTTTTAAGATTTTGTTCTTAGTGTAATAGCCATTCATCTATCATAAGAGCTTGACGGAGACAGTGACATGGTTAGATTTTCAGGTTAAAAATTACATGGTTGCTTCAGCTAATAGGTGTGTGCGAGGAGGGGAGGCAGGGGTGTGAGATTAGAAGTGGGGACCTGAGTTAGAAGTCATTTTTGGTAGTTCAGGAAAAAAGGGGAGACAATGAGTGAGGGAGGAAAGGAAAAGGGGGAAGGAGGCAGAGAAGGAGAGAGAAATAGAGATTGAACCACCTCCTCTGGTTTATCGCACGCCTTCTCTAGGCGTCTTGTATTATAATGGATGGATGAAGTCCTCTCTGTCCTGCTGGGTGGGGAGCTGCAGGAGCAGGTAGTTTTGTGCTGTTCTTCCACTTCTGTGTCAGCAGTGCCTAGCATGGGGCCTGCCACAAAACAGGTACCCAGCCACTGTTTGCTGATTGCTTGAATGAATTATGAACAAAAGATTCAATGATGGTGAGCCTGTGTCCAGAATCACCTCTATGCGCTGCCACATGCTCCAACCAGTGTCTCCTCCCACCCAAACAACCGCTGATTGAATGGCATCTGTAAAAAGGACCCCTCTGGCTGGGCGCCTGGCATCCTGTAGGGAAAACAAGGGTTGGTTGAGCATTCCCACGTTTCCCCGGAGTGGCGGGGAGGCGCTGTCTGTGGCTGCGTCGGCAGGCCGTGGTTTCCTCCTGCCTCGGAGCCACTGGTGAAGCAGCTGTGTGGGCAAGGCGGCCAGCTTTTCCTTTCAGGTGGAGTGGGCTGCCTTGTCAGCAAATCAAATTGGCTCTCAGATTTAGGATGTAATATTTAGCTCGCTGGTGACAGTGTGCAAACATGACATGGCATCTTGGGTGTTCTGCAGATGCCGTAACTATTGTTAAAACACACGGCTCCTTGAGCAGAACTGTGGGCAGAAAGCTTCCAACTGGAACCAGCTCAGATGCCGACTCTGACAGCCAGACAGCGCCGGCGAGACATGGGCTCCTTTGGCAGGAGAACCCCATCTGGGATGCAGGGAAACCAGAAAGCCGGATTTCATGGTGGAGGGTCCCTGAAGATGTCAGAGGGGAGTAGGATTATTCAGACGGCCTGTGCTTGATACCAGATTTAGGGATTGAGAGACTAGCATCGCTGAGGCCTTGCCACAATATCCTTTAAGGAGCAGGCTTCCCAACATCCTATATAATAAAAGCTTAATATGCTAAGTGTCTGGTCATCTGGCCATCCATTCAACCAATCAAAGTGTTATATGCTGATGATATGCTAAAGCTGCTCAACTGCTCGCTATGACGTGTATTGACCACCAGGAGGCAGACACTCCTACTGGTAGGTTAGCTTGCTGCTGGGGTCTGGCTGATAGGGGCTAAGCGAGATGGGCCGGACATGCCCTGAAGCCCTCCCATGGTCCCTCCCCAGCTGGCCAACCTCCCATGTCCCTCCCTGGCCCCATTCATGCACCAGTAGGGTCCTTTGGCCAGGCCTGCGCCCTCTCATAATTCAGGCTGAGGGGCACCCCCCACCTCCCCTCAAGTGCACGAATTTCATGCACCAGGCCTCTAGTGTTTTATAAGACTCTTTGGGCAAAAATGCATGCAATTTTCAGGAACCTATTGATGGAACAAAGCAGGAGTTGGTTAACTATGGCCCACTGGCCAAATCAGCCTGCTGCCTACTTTGCTATGGCTGGTGAGCTAAGAATGGCTTTTATACTTTTTAAATGATTGAAAACAAATCAAAATAAGAATAATATTCTATGATATGAGAAAATTATCCAATTCAGGTTTGCGTTTCCATAGGTAAGTTCTGTTGGAATGCAGCCATCCTTGGTGTATGTTTTCATGCCAGAAGGGCAGAGCTGAGTGGTGGTGATGAAGACCAAATGTCCACAGAGCCTAAAATAGTCACTTTCTGGCCCTTTAAGGAAAAAAGTTTGTCACTTTCATATTTGCATGATAAATTATTGTGTCTATGAAAATGAGTGTTTCTCTGGACATCAGTGGACCTGGGTGGTCCCTGTGGGAATGAGAATGGGGTTAAGAGCCGCCCATCTGCAGGAAGAGAGTGGTTCTGTGAAGGGGCAGATTGAGAGGGAGAATGAAGTCTATATGGCAGTTCCCTTGACTGGTGTGTGTGTGTGTGTGTGTGTGTGTGTGTGTGTGTGTGTGTGTGTGATGGAGCAGGGAATTAGAGTAAGATCAATATTTTGTCCAAGTGTGTTCTGGGTAATACTAGCTCCAAGGAACATTGTAGGCGTGATTTTATAAAAATGGATTTGGTGGCCTAATAAGCGTGGGAACAGCCTGTGTGAGCAAAGCAAGTTTCCTCACCATAGGCCTACGAAGACTTCTCAGTGCTTGTGCTCATCATGGCCTGAGTGTGAAATGTCAGCAACAGCAATCTCTCACCTGTTCGATGGCAGAGAATACTTTGCATCCTGTGCTCTGCTAAGACTGAGTGGTGCCCATGTTCTGGGTTAACCAGATATCTGCTGCTGGGTCCTTCACTAACAACCCTAGAAAGTTTACCATATAGCACGAGGAGTCCCATTGGTCAGTCGGAGACCTTGATCCTCACCGTGGTCTAAGACCCATCTCAGTTCCTCCGATCAGAAGGAGAGGTTTCTCTGACTGGATGCAGTGAGGCTTTAGGAGACTGGCTAGTGTCAGGAATGGCAAGTGGGAACCTTGGCTGAGAAAACCAGCCTGTCCTACTCTCAGAAAGGTGGCTATGAAACCACCAACCAGACTCCCGTCTCTGAACTATAGGCCTTCCTCTTGGGGCATGGACCAGGAATCTGAGAACCTGGGTCCGTTAGAGGGCATGACAGAATGGACTCACCATCAGGCAGAGGTTTCCCCAGGGAAAGCTAATATCACAAACCAGAAATACAGGCTGACTGTAATATCAGTCTGGAGGTGTTAGACAAAAAGGAAGAACTGAACAAATAAAATGGCCCTTGAGAGAATTCAGGAGTGTCAGAGCAGAGGAAGAGGCAAGAAGAAAATGTTGAGGGAGGCAGCTTCGAGATGATTTCTGAGCTTCTGGGCCGGAGCTGCCGATGCTTTTGATGACATGCCTGGAACATTAACGAGAGGGGAGGAGGGAGCTCCAAGGGCACCAGGCTGGCTTGGATCAAGTGACTCAACTGAGGAGTGGGTCCCAGCATCAAAAGCTGAATCAGATAAATTAATAACCTGAGGTTGGCAAAACAAGAAGGAAGGTGAAGGCAAATGGAAAGTCATGTCTTAGAAGGAATAGAGAGCTGAAGTGAATGTTTAATCTGTTTTCAGATCTGAGGGACTGATACAGAGCTAAAAACAAAAGCCCCCAAATCCAGGAGACTGATAGAGGGGGAATAGCCCATAGGCTGAGGACCAAAGCTGGGAATGGACTCACATGCTCAATAATGGTGCGTAATACCCAGAACACCCCTTTTTGGGGTACCCGCTGCCATCATGGCCTAATTTAAAGGGGCAGAGTTCTGTGGCGCTAGATGGATAGACAGCCGTGAAAGCTTGGCTTCCACTGTCCCCTAGTTCCAGCAAAGCCCTGGTCATAGACAAAGACTTTAACCCCTAGAAACTTGACTTTGGTAGCTGTATGTTCTGCCTGGCTCGTGTGGCTCAATGGTTGAGAATCAATCATGAACCATGAAGTCACATGTCTGGTCAGGGCACAAGCCTGAGTTGCGGGCTTGATCCCCAGAAGGGGCTGTGCAGGAGGCAGTTGATCAATGATTCTCTGTCGATGTTTCTATCTCTCTCTCCCTCTCCCTTCCTCTCTGAAATCTATAAAAATATATATATATTTTAATAGCCATACGTTCCCAGGCTTCCCTTTCTGTACTCATTCATTCGCTCATTGCTCATTCCTTTGTTGTGACATTGCACACTTACGCCGTGCAGAGCATCATGCCAAATAGGTGCAGGCCTCTTGGCTCCTTACCACATCCCCAGAGCCTGGCTCTGGGAGACGGCTGGGTTGCAGGAAAAGTTTTTAATTTTTTTAATTTTAATTTTAATTTTTTCTTTCTTTTTTTTTTTTTTTATTAAGGTATTATATGTGTACATATGTTACTCTTGCCCCCAGGAACAGAGTTTTTAAATGTCCATTTCATCTCAGCAACTGAGCGCCCTGCCCCCAAGGGTTTCCCTGTATGTTTACAATGGTGCAATTAAATGTCTGGATACACAACAGTTATTAAATGGGTAAATATATTCCTAATGCTACGCAGCACTGAAGCCTCCCGATCCATTCGCTGCTCTCATCTGTTTATTTAGATCTTAGGGGAAACTGGGACATGAGAGTGATACCATGCGACTTCTGACACATCTGTCTGGTTGCTTAAACAGGGAAAGGTCTCGGGCTGACGTGGAGGAGAGAGGACAGGGAGGGAGGCCGCTGTGGGTGATTATAGATCTTCCCTAACAAAAACCACTGGCACGCAAACCCTGGGATTTCTTTCATTGCTTCTCCTTGGGCGTTTAAAGCGGTGGAAATCGCTCAATTGAGCTACCTTCCTATCTCATACTGGCAATCTCCAAATAAAAGGCTCCCGAGCTGCAGTTTAATCCGAATAGATGGTTTGAAAAAAAAAAAAAAAAAAAAAAAAGCCAGTTATAATTAGGAGAATGTACTTATGAAGTTTCCAAGCCTCTATCTTTCTCAGCGCTGGTGAATCGGAGAGCACATTTATCTGTGGGGCTTGTCTTGAATGGAAAGCAAGTGGGGAAAATACGGGATTTGTGGGTGAAATGAATTTTCTGTCAGTGAAAACAGATTTCTGTTCTTGTGATAAATATGAAGCCAAAGCCTTTAAATAAAAGGAAAAAAGGGTGTCAGTCTTGGCCAGGGCTTTCATTTTGCTTTTCAATTATTTCATCTTCTAGGAGTGAGCATTAGGTGTCCACCCCATCAATGGTATAAATCCCATGCCCTGGAGTGTACACTCAATTCTCTTGCCATTTATTATAATGCAGGTGCCCATCCCATTTAGGAAAATCCAAGATGTGGAAATCCATATTTGTGCCGACCCCCCACCCCCTCCACCACACAAACAGAGAAATTACCTGGCTTTTCTTATGCCCTCAAAGTTGGAATGTGTTTATGTCTAATTTTTACTTACAATAGGTTTCTTCTCTTTATCTTTGATGTTTCCACTTAAAGGTAGTGGTCAGAGCCCTGGCTGGTGTGGCTCAGTAGATTGAGTGTCATCCCATGCACCTAGAGGTCACCGGTTCAGTGGTTCAATTCCAGGTCAGGGCATATGCCTGGGTTTCTGGCTTGATCCCCAATTGGAGGACTGCAGGAGGCAGCTGATTGATGTTTCTCTCTCACATCCATGTTTTTCTCTCTCTCCCTCTCTCTCAATCAGCAATAAAAACACTTTTTTTTTTTTTAAGGTAGTGATATGTGGAGTGCTTAAAAATCTCCACATGCAATTAACCAATCTAGCCTCTGGTTAACCAACATGAAGGACTGTAGAACTTCAGGAAAGCTTCCTTCTCTGTCAGCATTTCCTCATCACTGAGAAAGGTGAACCAATTTACGTAAGTGAGCAACGTAAGAGCGAGGTTGACCAGCTGTCCAAAGGTGGTGCTTGCATTCCAGGTCCCTTCTACTTCGGTCATGCACTAAAGAACCAAGGTCAAGGAAGAAGCATGAGGTTGTTCATGTGGTTCCAGTTCATTGTGGGAGTTGCTTTTAAGGGCTGGACATCCATCATGAAATTACCTGCCCTTCACTCACAGCGGTGACAGAAGAGCACACACAAAGAGGGGGGATTGCTAGGGGCAGTGAACTTGGAAGGTGAAGAGCCATAACCACATGTCCCTGGCCTCAAAGCCAACCACAGACAAAAGCAAGGCTTCTATTAAGTTGAATCCTCTCCATTGAACCAAATACTATTTCAAACCAGGAAAAGAGCAAACATTGAGACACAATTCACAGAAAACTGGGGAGTTGAGATGTTATGTATTCTTGTTATTGGGGCAGGCCGAGGCCTGTGTATAAAGAAAACTCCTCATGCTGCCTAGAGAGGGACCCTTGTACACCTCCTACATGTCAGGGGATAACGGGCAACTCCAAAGGCCACCCTCTCCAGTGTCCTCAAACTTCACTTTCTATTTCCTTTGTTTGTAAAGGACAAAGATCTGATTTGCTTAGGAAATCAGAATACCCGCTGTCCAGATCTTTTCCAAAGAACTAGCCATTGTCCAAGTTTTACCAACCCTAAACCTGAGAAACACAATATTTTGGAAAATAATTTGAATGCTGTGTGTTTCATATGTTCCTCTAGGTCAGTTCTATCTAATGGAACGTTCTGTGGTGATGGGAAGGCCCCATATCTGTGCCGTCTAATATAGTAATCACGGCTACTGGGCACTTGTAAATGAGAAATGGCATTTTAGATTGTATTTACTTTTAACCAGTGTAAATTCAAATAGCCATAGGAGGCTAGTAGCTATCATATTGGACAATGAAGTTCTGGAAAATAACAATGGAAGAGCTACTGTTTGTTGCATGCTTAGTATCCATTGAGTGTTCCAGACACTAAGCTAAATATCTCCTTTAATACTTATATCAACATTTTAATGTGTGTATATACCTCTACCTCTACCTCTTCCTATTACCTTTATGTCTATGCCTATGTCTATACTTATACCTATACCTATACCTATACCTTATCTTATCTATATTTATACTTATACCTCTACCTATATATATTTATATATATATACATATATCTGTATATCTATATATTGATTTATCCCATTTCACTGAAGAGAATTGAAGCTTAAAGGTGGTAACTAGCTTGTCGAGAGTCCCTCATATAAAAGTGGTAGGACTGAGGTTTGAATCCATGTCAATCTGACTGCAAACAAGTCTATGTGTTTTTACTATGTTTTAGTTAAACTTGATACAAAATCTAGAGAAAACATAAGAAAGCTCTTTGACCATATTTCACTGTAAGTATTGGATTTCACTTTGCATATTTTGTAGTATGAAGACTATAACTTATAGTATGAAGACTTTAATTTAACAAATATGAAATTGGATTATGATATATAACACTTGGTCAGTGTACACATAGTGTCTTAGTTTTGTACATAGTCTTTAGTTTTCCCTCCTCTCCTGCTTAACTCAAATCAAGTGTCTGCTTTATCTGAGTTTTCCTTAAACATTTTGCAGCCTCTCCAGCCCTGGCCTAGACCTTCTGACCCAGGGTCTGAATTGAAACAGCATCCCCAGGCTGGTTCTTTGCACTTCAGATTTTGAGAAGCGGCACTCTTTCAGGTCAAAGCAGGAATCTGTAGGGTGTCTTTCCTGGTACCACAGGGTAACTATCAAACTCTTCCTTTATTTTCTCTCTTCCTAACCTCGCTGTCTCAAGCAGCCCTCTCAGGACTGTGAAGTTACCTTAGGGCGTCCAAGCCACCTATCCATCCATTTCTTTCTGAAACATGTTCCAGGCATCTTGAGAGAGCCAGGAATGTTCTGAGCACTGTGGGGTATGCACAGATCGGTATGACTCTGTCTCAGTTCTAAAGGAGTTGAGTGAGTAGTAGAGAAATAAAACACACATATATAGAAATGAATGGTCAAAAAGAAATGTCATAACAAGTGACAAAGCAGGGCTGAGGAGGAAGGATGTGCCACGTTAGATCAGGCAGGCAAGTGGGGAGCCTGGGAGCTGGGGCTTCGGGCAGCAGAGCTGTGCAGGTGCAGGTGCAGGTAGGTAAAGCGAGCCAGGCGCCCCCGTGCCTCCTACTGTCTCCTCCCAAAATGGTGCGCATGTGCCCACTTGCTGGCTACCTCTCCCTTCTAACACCTGGGGACAGACACCCATTTTTCTCCTCTCTTTTTCCCAAGAAAATGTGTCACTAACTCCTTCTTCTACCAGATCTGTGAGTGAGAGATGTGGATGAAAAGGCCACATGCTAACCTGACAAGCTCAGGGGAGGCCTGTGTGCTGGCCCTGTAAGTCAGAGATCTAACATAACCACAAAGGACGGTCTGAAATTAAAACCTTTTAACTGAAAGCAGCTTGTGACAGGTGGTTATACATGTCCTAGGGGAGTATCTTCCCTCACAAAAGCCAGTCTTTACCTTAAGGCTGTTCTGTTGTCTTTTGCATCTAAGTTAACAAATTTTTGGAATGTCAGGGTAATTTCCCTTTTTCTCTGCCCTTCAGAGCATAACCAATGCATCAGATTAGAGATTCTCTCATTGTTATTTTTATCTTTGACTATTAACTATCCTGTACCCAGTTTTTATAAAAGATGTGTCATTTTACTTTGTGTCCAATCCCAGAGGTTCCCCCTCATTGCTTTCTCCTGTCTCCCTAATTTCTCATAAATGAATTTCCTGTAACCCCTTTACTTCAGGCACAAGGCCTGAAAGAGAAGATGAAGCTCCAGGGAAACTGAGCTTTCTGGGACCCACAGGGGCCCCCTAGCCCCGGCCCTAACAGGAACCAGCCAGTTTCTGTTCAGGAACCAGCCTGATGTCATTTCCAGGGCCCACAGCCAAGGCCAGCACAGGCTTCTCAGCCCCCCCCCCCCCCCAGCCCTGGCAACCCACAGAGAGAGCTGGTGGTGGGCAGCTGCTCCTCTTTCTGAGGAGTCCCCTGGGTTTGCAGGAAGGTGGCAGTGTACCATGGGATGAGCTCATCTCCTGATTGTCGAAAACCCAGGGACAGAGTAACCTTTAAACAGAGCCCAGAGCACTTTTCTGAAGGTGATTTCCCACACCACCAGGGCACTCACAGGCAGACAGGTGAATAAGCAAACAAACCTACCCCAGCCCCCAGTCCCCAGCCCCCGCCTGGAGCCTGCCTGAGCCTGCTCTGTGCGCTGCGGAGCCAGGTGCGGGATGTGAGCTAATTGGATGAACAGCCTTGCTCGCATGACGGCTTTGATTTGTGCTTTGGGGGTGCTTCATCAAGATTTCTTAAACACAAATTGATCTCTGCTAATTCATGCATCACCGCCGAATATTTTGACATGTGACACCTCCTCCCTTCAGAGTCTGGCAGCTGGCAAGCCAAACACCCTCCTCCCCTCCCCTCTGCAATGAGCTCAGAGCCCAGAATTCCTGCATAGACCCTTCCTGGGGGGAGGATGTGTGTGTGTGTCTTCCTATACAATTATCTCCACTCATGTTCTCCCCTCCTGCTGCCTCCTCCTGTCTCAACGTTCTTCCTCTTCAATTTTTGTCTCAATGGCTAGTTCTTCCTCTGGACCTCCTCTTCTCTAATCCTTTCCACTCTCATCCTTTCCCCATTTCATGTTCTTCTTTCCTGCATCATTAAGACCTGCATCTTCCTTTTCTTCCTGCCACATCTGCTCCTCAGAGCCCTGCCCCCTTTCCTCAGCTGCCCCCTCCCTCCATCACCTCTCTTCCTTTGCTGCTTTGTACACAAGGTTTTTCTTCTCCCAAGTTCTTTCTCTTCCTGGCTTTTGTGCTCCTGCATGTGGGAAAGGCTCCCCCGGTGAGTGCTGCGATGGAGGAAGCAGGAACCCAGGGTAAGGGAGAAGCCCCCATCTCCTTCCCTGTTGCAGGCACACAGCCTGTGCCCAGAGGCCAGGACCAAAGTCAGAGCAGGAAAAGCACGCCCCAGTCTCAGCCTCCCCCCGCCCCAGGCTGGCAAGTGGAACCCGGCACACGCAAACTCATGCCTCAGCCAATTACCCTGGTCAGGCTCTCTGAGCAGCAATTAGCATTTATCAGAATAAAATATCTGTTGGGTGGAGGAATGGATCCATCAATACTCTACGCAGAGCCAAGCTTCACATCAACATGCATATTTGTTTACTAATGATCAATCATGGACCGACAACATGAGACATAAATCTAAAGGCATGACAATTACAATTAAGCAATAAATCTGTAACATCTATACATCAAAGTAGCAAGTGGCAGATATGCCATCTAACTGGGGTCTCCCAAGCCATGTTGCATGGCTAGCTCATTACCTGCATGCCAGGTGTACCCCCAGCATCGCAGCTCCAAGCTCTTGCACACACTCTTACCTGCGGGATCCATTCCTGTTGTCTCTTCCTAATCTCACCTCGTCTGTCATTTAAGACCCATTTCAAGGTTTATCTCCACACTAAACCACTCCCCATCTATGCAGCAAATTTCCCATTTGTTTCTTTGTGGGCATTTTGATGTGCTGGGTGCTGGGGCCATTGCCCTGAGCAAGGGCGCAGTGGTCCCACCTTCACGGCTCTCACTCGAATCCTGTGTCCTGTAGCGTACATTCCACATGCCAGCATTTCCACTGCACTCGAGTCTGGCTCACTGAGTGTGTTGTTTTTGTTATGGGAGGCACCCTAATGGATGCATCTGTGTAAAACACAAAACATGTCAGTTGAATAAATGAATAAATGAATCAGGAAACTGAGGCTCAGGAAGTAGAACAATTTATCCAAGATCCATAAGCCAGGAGCCCAGAGTTTTCCTGTAGATCAGAGGCACCTTTGTCCCTCGCCCCATATCTGTGGTTCACGCCAAGCTTTAGCCAACAATTAAAGAAAAAGATGATGATACCAGCAGCATCAGTTTTCAGCATCAGATGGATGAAGGAAGTATCCATTTTTGCATAATATTTGAAGTAAACATTCAAATAGGCAGACTATGTAGTCTGGTTTTAGCTTCTGCATTATACTGGTTAGCCAGTATTCCTTTTCTTGGTAATATCACTATTATTTACATATTATTACTAGTAATAGTTACTAGCATTGAGGCGCAACTGCTACTAAGCATGTAATATTGTTTCTTCTTCTAACAAAATTCCTGAAAGTTAAGGATTCATCTTATTTTACCAGTAAACACACTAGAATGCTTGTGAGTTCCTGCCATGAGCACAACCCAGACATTTTTTTGTTTTGTTTTTTCATGTCAAGGGGAAGCATTGGGCTTCCCATGACCTGAATAAATCAGCTGACAGGAGTTTGCTCCCATGCAGATGAAGTGCTTTTGATGTGAAGAAGAAAGCGTGTGGGCTTTTTGAGTTTCCCTTTCAGAGCAATGCATCCACCAGACCCCTGGGCCTTATTCCTGAGAGTGAGTGCTATCGGTGCTGGGACCACCAAACCCGACCCCCTGAAGCCACACAAGGGATGTCCCAGGCAATGGGATGGACACCGGGTTTGCTTTCATCCATTCCGAGGGCAGCTCCCTTTCGTAAAGGTAGATTATAAATCCCCCAGGACCTCTCTCTCCTGCTCCGGGCAGAGCATGGCTCCCAGGTGGCAACTCAGTAGAACGGATGAGCGGGAGCTCTGGACTTGGATCATTCACTCTCCCTCTCTGAGCCTCAGCTTCTTCAGCTGGAAAGTAGAGGTCCATAATGACTCCAACAAAGGGTAGTTATAAACTTGGGCTTTTAAGTTTTGTATCTGTTTGTTTAAAAAAAAATCAAACCATCTGTAAGATTATGAGGAAAATCATAATCTAAAATCCTACCACCTTAGATAAACTACCATTAACATTTTGGCAATGGAACCCTTGAGCCTCTTTTCATGAGCATATACATCACTGGGTTTGAGCAGATTGAATGGTGATGTTTATTGAGTGCTTAGCATATGCTTAGTAGACAGAGGCACTCGGGAAAGGCAGACGGACTATGTCCTCCTTTAGGCCGCCACCAGATCGGCGGGCAGTTAAGTAGTAGAAAGCAGCTTGGACTTTGGAGTGAGAGTCCATGAATTTGGGTCTAGATTCTGCCCTTTCCTGGAAGAGCCCTTTGGAGCAAGTCCTGCAACTTCTCTTAGAGCGTCCCTTCATCTGTGCGGTGCGATGATGTCACACTGTGTCTGACAGTGTCTTTGTGGCAGCATCTGTGGAATCAGTTGGCCCAGATTGGAGTCTTGGCTCCCAATCCCCAGCTATGTAACTTTGGGCAAGTTTTTTTTGTTTTTGTTTTTTTAAACCCGGCTAGCCTCGGCTTCCTCACACACGGGTTCCTCATCCCCGGTGCAGCCCTGTCTCGTGGGTGAGTGTGCACAGGACTTGGCACAGCATCGGCCCACAGCAGGCCCCCAATCAATGCAAGCAGGTGGCAGAGGCAGCAGTAGTGATGTCAGCAGCCACTGCGTTGCTGTGAGGATAAAACGAAACAGTACCAGCCAACAGTGCTGAAAAGCGCTTCGCAAGGATTGGCCGTCACTCCCCCATCAACTCATGATGTATGTGCGTGGCTGTTTTATTAGAAAACCCATGAATCACTGCAGATATTTCTTACCCAGCAAAATGTGTGAAATGGGCTGGAGGGATTTCAGGGTCTCTGTCGGGATAACAGTGTTAGCATTGCATGTTAAGGTCCGGCTCATTTTTTATTCATTCTTTCCACAAAGACCCATCTGGCATGTACTGTTTGCAAAGCATTTTGCTCATTGTTTCAAAGGCTGCGGGTGACATGGGAACCTGACCTGTCATCCAAGGCCCTGGCCCAGGCAGTTAAAGGATGTACATGATCTCATGTAGTCTACGAGAGCTGGGAGAGGTGGGTGATCCAGAGCTCATCTTACCAGACGATGAAATCAGAGACTGAAGATGAATGTGCCCAAGGGCACAGAGCTGGGAGGAGATGAGGAGGTGTCGAGTCTTTGCACCCCATCTCATGGGAGCTCCTAATGGAGCGCTCTCCCCTCTGTGCGTGTCACTTCTCTTCACATGTGCCTTGGTCTCTATAATGGGGTAATGACACTGGCTGTGTGACAGTGTGTTTGGGGTAAGGCTGACCCAGATTTGAGTCTTGGCTCTGCCACTTACTAGCTGTGTGACTTCTGGGCAAAGACATGACCCTGGGCACCTACGGGCCATCTCATGAGCATCCCCTCAGCCCCTGGGATTTTTAAAGTCAGGCATTTTCTTTCCTCTAAACAAAAAACATAAGGTATCACACGGCACCCCAGGTATCTGTGAATTCAGAATATCAGTTGTGACATTTTAAAAATGTCTACTTCAAAATATTTTTCTTCTGACTGACAGCCCATAAAAGCCCACTGCTTGGGTTGAGTGTAATTAGTCTCTGTATTTTGACCGCCTCTGATACAGACCCATCATCACCTCTCCGGCTGGAGGAGTCTGCGGCTCTCTCGCTGCTCCCCGCCTCTGTGGTATTCTGGGTTCCCATAGCAAGACAGAAGCAGGTGGTGGAGGGAATGGGGACTGTCTTCCTCACCTGTGTGTGGCGCCTGGCAGCAGGGGGCAGCGTAGGATAGTGTGGCGAATGGGGTCCCATGGGATCTGAATGCCTAGGCCAGCGCCACCATTGCCAGCTGCATGATCTTCTAGAACCAATCCCTTAATGACCCTCCGTTTCCCATCTGTGAAGTGGGAAAAGATGTCCTGTCAGACATTTCAATCTGTAAAAAGCCATTTGTATACTAGAAAGCACTTAAAAAGGTAAAGGATAATAATGATCATTATTGATTGTTATCAATATTATTATTACCGGGGTTAAGATTAACCATTCTCTGCATGGATGCCCGGGCGCTCTCCTTGCCCTCAGCACAGTTGGGCACACACATCATGAGCCTTGTCTTTTCGGGCCATGGTAACTATGGCTATACACAAGATTCAGAGACTCACTTCCTCCTGCCTGGGCAATGTCAAAGGTTAAAGCATCATGTATGTCTTCTCTCCAAACCTCACACTAAGCCTAGTCTGCACTGAATCTTTAGTGGGCAGGACCTTGTGGGGACCCACCTGAGGTCTCCTGGTTCCTGCCACGGCCAGGTCCCCCTGGAAGGTCTCGATCCTGCGTGGAGGGCAGGGCCATGGGGAGGCTCTGCATCAGAAGGAACCTGCTCCATGTGACATTACCAGTTCACAGCCATTTGCACCTGCCACTCTCCATGCCTGTGCAGGGCCCCGCTGGCTCACATGCCCAGTGGAAGACTGACCAGCAGGTCTTAGAGTGCCCTTCCCCAGGCATCCCCAGTTCTCTGTTCTGTGCATGAGGTTCTTACCCACCTACTCCACCCTCTAGGGAGAAAATAGGCTGGAGCGCAGGGTGGCTGTGACTCTGACCTAATCTTATGGCTTCTCTTATCTCAACACTTATCACTCGCACTTTACGCTCCCAAAGGTCGGACCTGCTAATGTTCCCTCTCATGTAGTAGATGGATTACAACCCAGACTCTGAGGTTGAACTCTTTATATGACAAGTTGCCCAGCCTGTCTGTGCCTCGGTTTCCTCATCTGTTTATTTTCTTCTTTTTCTCAGACCCAGTATGTGTGTTGAGTTCTTGTGAAACATGTTGTTCTACCTCTGAATTGACTTTTTGTCAAGTGAATACTAGTAGCCCTGTGCACGAATCCGTTCGCCAGTAGCTCGCAAGTACCGTATTTTTTCGGACCATGGGGGGAAAAAGTCCCTGCGTCTTATGGTCCAAATATAGCCTACACATATACTTTAAAAAAAAAGTTTTTTTACTTGCCCGGCTCTGTGTGGTCTCTGTGTGCTTGCCCGGCTCTAAAATGGTTCTAAATGCTGCTGTTTACTTTACAGGGTTGATTACATGTGTTTATGACTGTGATGTTGGGTTTTAATGCACATAAAATATTTTAGGACACTATTTGTTTCAGAATCCTTTTTTCTTC
The DNA here is from genome assembly GCF_014108245.1 of Pipistrellus kuhlii. Lineage (NCBI taxonomy): Eukaryota > Metazoa > Chordata > Mammalia > Chiroptera > Vespertilionidae > Pipistrellus > Pipistrellus kuhlii. Next base: position 5,673,331 of record NW_023425527.1, on the reverse strand, counting down.
ATTTTCCTTCTCTAAAAACTGGTGCGTCTTATGGTCCGGAGCGTCTTATGGTTCGAAAAATACGGTAGCTCGCTGTCACCCTCCAGTAGCTCTCCACCCGATGCCCTACCCTCCTGAAGTTCCCCCACTTCCCATCCTTCCCTCTTCCCTCATACCTTGCTGCCCTGCTCCCTCCTATAGCTCTCCACCACCCTCTTGTAGCTCGCTGTCCCACCCTCATGCTGATCCGTGATCCGGTTGTTACACGATTGGTCATTACACTTCACCATGTAACGACCATTTGCATATTACATCTTTATTATATAGGATTCTCCTGCTAGCTCACTCTGGAGGGGGCACTGGACATCCCCTCTCCCTCTCTGCTGCAGAGGCCACCGCAGACCTGCACCCAGGTTGCACACCTTCTGCAGGTGGGCCCTCTGTGTCCACAGACATCACTGAGCCACAGCAGAGGTTGCCTCCAAGAAGGCAGCCATGGCTGTGGGCCCCTGAGGCCTCACAGAAAGCAGTCAGTCTTCCATCGGGGCACCTTTGGGAATAATTGCTGCAGCGGGAGATAGCAGGGGTCTAAGGGGGAACTTGTTCCACACACAACCCCTGTGAGCATGTTTCATGAGCTGTGTGTGCTTCCTGCTGCTGCTCATTCTCTCCTGGACCCAACACAAGTTCCTTGGAAGCAACTGAGAGTAGCATCTGCCAATCAGTCTTATGCATCCAAGAAACCCAGGTTTCCAAAGACATCCGGTTGGCAGCTCTTTGCTAAATTAGTTTGTATCACAGTGTGAAAGCATGTGTTTGAGGAGGGGAAATTTACCTGCCTTTGAAGTTAGGCTATAGTTCACACTTCTCAATAATTTAGACTAGTTAGTACAAAAGGACCCTTAGCAATTTTTGCCCCAATTTTCTATTGGGCCCCAAGGGTGACTAGTCTACCCAAAGGAGATAGGCCATCAATCCTTCCCCTCCCCCCTCCTCTTTTACTGCCACCACAGCCAAATGACCCAGAGCTTAGGACACACCATGGGGTGGGCGGGGCAGGGCTCCTGTGAAATGCTGACAGGGAGTAATGAAGGTATCTTTTGACAGCAGCAAAACGGGGAGAAAATAAAGAGTAGCAAATTTTCAAAAAACAAAATTCATTAAATTTAAAGGATCGTTCTTTTTATGAGATTAAAATCTTCTTAATTAGGTGTGTATTAAAATGTCCTTTTTATGTAAAACGGTGCCAGCAGAGAGTAAGTTTCTCAGATGCCAAATAAAAAGTCGGTCCCCAATGCTGTCTTCAATTTTTTATGGATGTCATTTTACTAGTTCTTGACATCTGGAAGTTGGGGACTCCCAATTCGAACTTGGGGCTTCAGGCTACCCTTCCTTTAGCTGTCCAACCTGGGAGTTCCAGAGGAAGGACATCTGAGAAATCGCTCAGCATTCTGGGTCCCTGGCTGTCTCAGAAAGGCTAAGTAGGGCCTTGCCTCTCATTTCTGAGTCATACTATGGCCCTTGAACCTGCCAATGAGTCAGACAAGGGTTCCCACAGCCTGGTCTACCCATCACTGTCAAGATGGCATAGTCTTGGGTCCACACCCAGCCTCCTCTCTTGCTTCCAAGCTCCCAACCTCTCTGATACTCAGTTTCCACTCTGGGAGACTGAAACAACAAGCAACTGCCTGGCATCAGTCTTGTGGTGAGGTTACTAACACTCAGCAGGTACCAGTGAACTTGTGCGGCAGGTGGGAAGTCCCGCTCAGGGGACCCTGTGTGTACTTCACATGCTCTTTCTTTAGCGGTAAAATCGTACTTCTCTCTGGTGTCCTGCCATACTCTTGAAAGTCTGGGTCATGTTAGATTCCTCATTCCCTCCTGAATCTGCAAATTTGGAATTTCTCATAGGAAAGTCATTTGAAAGGATGTGTAGCAGCCATTGGACCACTGGCCTAGAGGCCACCCCACAAAGTTCTAGCTGCCTCATTCCAGACCCTGGAGACCCTGAGTCCAGTCGCACCTCATTCCATTCACAGGCTCAGCAATACCTTTGTGCTCTGGGCTCTCAGAGATGGCATGGCACAGAGTCCAGTCACGTTTAATAATTGAACGACTTCATCATGGAGTGTCATGAATAGAAGGGACTTCATGCTGACAGGACGGATCCTGTGTTGTTGCCATTCCCCCGAAATCCCCATCATGGTTTAATGACTCTCAGGTCTACAGATTATCTTCCCCCAACATTGTTGGCACATCTCCACTTGGTGAATGGGCTGGAAGGGAGTGGCTGCCCCCGCCTTCACTCACACCATCACCTCCATGCCTGCCTCTCTCATCCTGCCCTCTCCATCCTCTCACGATCTCCGGCATCTCTCTGGGCAAATGGCAGAGACAGTCTTGACCTTAGGGATGCTGTGGAGGGAGCTCAGCCTCTGACACAGGCCATTTGGGAGTTGGCCTGGGAGCCAGGTTTCGGGTGACAGGACCTCTAGTGATGATGTCACTCCATGCCATCAATTTCCTTCTGGGAAAGGGCTTGCCATCATGCCTCCTCTGTCATGCTGCCCATTACTCCCATCCTCACTGACCCAGGCCAAGTCCTTCACACACATTCTTATTATACCACTAGAGGCCCAGCGCACAAACTTTGTGCACTCCAGGAATGTCCCTCAGCCTGACCTGTACCCTCTCGCAGTCTGGGAGCCCTCAGGGGATGTCCGATCCATGGGGGATGTCCTAACCCAGCAGTTGGACATCCTTAGCACTGCTGAGGAGGCAGGGGAGGCTCCCGCCACTGCTGCTGTGCTCACCAGCCCTGTGAGCCTGGCTTCTGGCTGAGCAGCGCTCCCCTGTAGGAGCACACTGACCACCAGGGGGCAGCTCCTGCATTGAGTGTCTGCTCCCTGGTGGTCAGTGGGTGTCATAGCAATCATTCATTCTGCTGTTTGGTCGATTTGCATATTAGCCTTTTATTATATAGGAAAGATTTTACAGATCAGACAACCGAGGTTCAGAGCCATTAGATTATGTGGTCTGGGTCACCTGGTTAATAAGGGCAGAGCCCAAGCATCAAATCCAGGCTGCCTGGCACCAAAGCCCTTACCTGTGAAGTAAGGTCTGCCTCCGCATGGGGCCCTTCTGCCCTGCCCTGCTCAGAGCACACTACTCCTTGAGAGCAGAGCCCGAGCTGATCCCATTCTTAATGCACAGTTAATAAAAATATATTTCCCCCCTCACATTCTGTGCACAGTGCTGACAACTCCTGGTCCAGGGGGTTTGCAACCCCCAGTCTGTCCCCTTCCCCCCTCTCCTCCCCCCCCCCCCCAAGTTGGGCTTCACCCTCCACTTGAAATCAGTTGATTCTAGGATAACTTGCCCAAGAAACTGGCTGAGTCTGGATTCAAATTCAGGTCTCTCTGGCTCTGAATCTTGTGGTTTTCCCCAACAGCCTCTGCTGCATCACCTGCCTCAGAGTGATGAGCATGATGGATTCACACTGTTTTCCCGAGTGTGGGCTGCATTGGCCCTGGGCTTCTCCACTTCTCCTGTTTGCCTCACTTGCGAACTTGGGGACACGCCGGCCATGTGGGGTGGGCCCTGGTTATGTGGGAATTTTGGAGAGGTTGAGTGTATCCCATCAGCCCACTTGTGGTCTGCTCCCCATGCCTGCTGGCCATGGCTGCAGTAGCCATGTCCAAGTCCAAATGCCAGTTCTGTTACCCCTGGTGATGGATGTCGTGGGATTCATTTATTCTCTAGACACCCGTTTCCTCACCTATAAAATTAAGGTCTTCATAGGACTGAGTGAGGATTAAATGAGCTGGAACAGGAAAACTTTTGGATGGTGTCTGGCTTGCAGTAAGCAGTTATTGTAGTTGCTGTTATTATTCCATCCAAACTCCCTCGCTGGGTAAGCCATCCCTCATCCTCACTTCAGGGCATAGAACTCTCTGCCTCTGGTTATGGTCCCCACCCCCTGCAACCCAGGGGTCTTGGGGAGAAGCTAAGTTCCTGGGGCTTGTCCACAGGAAAGCGAAACCCCGAAGGCTAGGTTCTTCATTCTGCTCACAAGACAAAGGCCGAGCTGGCTTTGCATCTCACTGACTGATTAAGCTGCACGTTAGCCAGGGATAAAGCTTCTTACCCAATAACTACGCTTTTGCTGAGCCAGGATGATAAATGCATTCTTAATGCACGGTTAATAAAAATATTTTTTCCCCTCACTGCTGAGTTTCTGGAGGCTTTAGGGCTTCATCTGTGTTGAAGACTGCCACCTACAGGGCATCTGGAGAATGCGCCAGGGCACAAGCAATCTCTGGTAAAGGAATCTGAGAATTTACACAATCCATAAGAGATTCAAAGCAGACGCCCTGGGAAGCCAAATGTGTTTACAGAATGACTGCCGGTAATGACTTATTACCCTGGAAATGGCATCCTTTGCTGATTGCACGGCTCAGTTTTATTCCATGCCTCTTCTATCAGAAGCGGTTTCGGCGCCTGTGGCATATTGGACTCATTGAAAGACGTCTTTTTAAAAAGCACCTACTGTGTGCTTAGTAACACACTAGCACTGGAAGGAATATAGAAATGAGGAAGCACACTGTGCCCTTAAAAAAACAGTGTGTGAATAAGTAAGATAATGATGAGATGACATAACGCAGAGTAACCACCGAGGTGCCCTACCGGGATGACTGTGCGGTGGAGTTGGAGCTTAGTGGGATCCAGAGGAAGGGGAGAAGGGATGGGTTCACACCATGAATATCCACCATGTGGTCTGAACATTCTCTCACCATGCACCCTCACCCCGGGAGCTCAGGCAGGGATTCCCACCTTCCCGAGGAGGACCTGGAGTCTCAGAGAAGTTAAGTCACTTGCCGAGTGCTACCCAGCAGTGAGAGGAAGAAGCCGGGATGTCCATCCCTACCTGAACGACTCCAAAACTCGTCTTGATGCTCCTGGGCTGCCTACAGGGGGAGGGGAAGAAATCAATTCTTGAATTATCTCGGTTGAGGTGAATCTGATTTTCAGAAATAATCAAAGTCTTTCTGGGCCAAGTCATTCAATGGACAATGGGATGTGAGGTTTAAAGGAAAGTGTGACTATAAGGCAGGGCATGTATCTGCCTGGTTGAAAGGTGTTTCTGGAAGTCTGGTGAACAAGCAGTCGCCGGGGTGCGGTGTGGATGTCACGGGATGTTCTGATGAGGGCCCTGCTCTTCTGGGGAACCCCGCATGCTCAGGGTTCCTGTTTTCCTTTTTATCACTCACACGTCTAGTTCTAAGGCTAGAACTCCTTATGTAAGTACTCACAGAGGATCCAACAGGAGCAGCGCATCTTTACTTGAGAAAGGAGGAAGTGGGCTTGAGGTGAGTGACTCCCCCACCGAGTAGCTTGGTGAGTCAGCAGTGGTGCCAATGGGACACCACAGCTTTGAACTCCCTCTTCTCCTATTGTCCAGGGAAGGGACTGGGAGACTAAGGGAACTGATATTGCTATCCTGAGAAGATCCACACTGGCACATACCCCATCATGGAAATGAGAGCCAGTAGAGTAGAGCAGAGTCAGTGTGCAACAGTGGTAAGATAAGTGGCAATCACGGAAGGCTCCCTGCAAGAAGTGGCCTCAAGATCCACTTGAGGAGAGGAGAGGGGTAGTTGGCACCATCCAGTTGACTTTTTACCACAGTACCCCCCAAATTGGTACCTGGGAGACTTTTAATAATGTCACAAAGGAAATATATATGCAATGAATTATTTCCCTCCCTCCCCCCATCATGTAACTAGTCTAGATGTCCCTTCTCCAGCTGAAGGTAGCAAGCAGGCCAGGAGATCTACCCACCCCCTCTCTCCACCCTGCACTGTGGCACAGCAGGCTGGATTCGGATCTCCAAGTAACAAGTTGTGAAAGCTCTCTGTGCACAAGAGCCAGATCCACAAATGATTGGTGATTGACCTCGGGCTGCAGTCTAGTTGTTCAAATGGATGCCATGGTGGGAAGAAGGTTCTGGGAGGGAGTTGGGGCTTTTCCCTGGCCACCATATTTCCAGGGACCATATTATACTGAACCCCAGAATCCCCGATACTCTGAGCTGCCTTCCTCCTGTCATGTTATAAGGCACCGATGAAGGCGTTGAATGACAGCTACTGACAAGACTGATGACCATGGTTTTAGAGACTGTGATGACTTACACACATGCTCCCTTCCCCATCCATCCATCCATCCATCCATCCATCCATCCATCCATCGCTTTGAGTTGGTGGTGTACAGGCAGAGGCCCAGAGGGGGAGGAAAGTGTGAGTCATTCTGAGAAGCTCAAGTAACACAGGGCGGTTAGAGGAGAGAAAGCTTGGCAGGTGATGAGAGGATCTCCTGAAGGTCGAGCCGGGGCCAGCTCATGGTGGGCGCACACTGATGTGGGCGGTAATGGAAGCCACTGCAGGCTCCTCTGACAGGGAGCCGGGGGCTTGTCTTCTGCTTCCAAAAGATCTCTCAGCTTCTCCGTGGATGATAAATTATTATTATCAGTGTTATGGCCAGACCTGGAAGCCAGCTCCTTAACTTCTGATAGGCTGATGTCGATGGAAGATTACGAGGTTTCCTGTTATCCTGACTGTGCCACTGACTCTGTGCGACATTGAAAACATCACTTCCCCTCTCAGAGCTTTGTTTCCTTACCTGTGTCCTGGAGACAATGCTGCAGCCCTCACAGGGTGGTTGGGAAGACCACATCTGTGGACGCGGCATTGAACTTGAAGGACATTCGGTTCACCCTGGTGACTTTTTTCTCTTTTTCCTTTCCCTCCTCAATCCAGTGCAATTCCGCAGAGAAAGTGGCCAGAATTAGAGAAGTGTAACAGAAAATGAGGGAAGAAATTGGTCTGATTTTCTCCAGATGCATTACATCCCCTCTCAGCCTGCTGCCCCCTTGTACCAACTGATGACTTTGCCAAAAGCTGGAGCAAGCTAATTCACTGCTCAGCTGGGCAGCAGGCCTCCCCACCTCCCCACCCTCCTTGGAAGTTTTAATGACAAGCCTGGGTATGAAATGCTATTAGGGAAGAAAATAACTTCTCTTACTGCTGTTGCTTTTTTGCTGACAACCCCATCCTCTCGAACACAGGGGTCGTTAGGTCACAAATGTAGTTAACTATGTGCTAAAATTAAAAAAAAAATGCTCATATCATTTTCTGAAAGATTTGAATCTCCTATGTAATTTAAACATATTAGGTAGGAAGTTGAAAAGAATTTTTTTTTTTTTTTTAACAAAAATGATCATGTGGAATAGTGTGCTGGGAGTTAGAAGCATTAGGCCGGTTGACCTTGAGTCTTGAGTATGGAACTTGACCCTTGTCACTGTTCTGGTCCACGGTGAGGTGGTGACAGCAGCTACCACTTATTGAGCAGTTGTGGTGTTCCACCCACCACCAACCTCATTAGGTAGGATATACTACTGTTAATTTTTGAGCCGAAAAAGACTACCTGGCTTCAATAAGACCACACAGCTAGTACGTGACTGAGCTGGGGTTTGAGTCTCAGACTTACCGATCTGGAGGCCATGCCCTCCTTCCCAGCGTAGTAATGTGGGTGAAGTCCCTGGCATGTCGTTGGAGCCCGGGGCACAATGGTTCTCCTTCGTCTCCCTGTCTAAAGTCAGTTGGCAGCCTGTGTAGGCATGGATGCATAGAAGTCACCTCTAAGGCTTCTCTGATTGAAGAAACTTTGCTAGGTGTTTTTTTCAGAGAAATAGGAAAAAGCTCTCCCAGGCACCTGAGGAAAATGTCTAAAAGTTCAGCCCTCGGGCAAAACCAGCTATGGAAGATCTTGAAAAATGCCCAAGGAAGTTCTGTGGGGGCCTCAGCTTGGACTCAAATTTCTACCCACAGGCGCACGCTCTAAGAACATTCACCAGAAGGAAGGAAAAGGAGATCAAACCAGCTATACACTGTGTAGATGTGAAGGGAGAGAGACAGTTCAGGGTGATGGACAAGTCTGTGTACGTGGACCAAAGGGCAACACGACAAGGAACTCAGGCGCCCCACAGATCAGATGAAGTCTGTCCTCTGTGACCTTGGGCAAGTTATTGAGCATCTCTGGTCCTGGGTTTCCACAGCGGTAGTCTAGGGAATACTAGTAACCCCTCACTGCCAGGGCTGATAGTCGCCTAGAGCCCCAGGATCCATTCTGAATGCTCGGCCCCATCTCAGCCAGAGGATGTTACTTGGTATTTTGACACCTACTCTGGACCCCAAGCTGTTTGGAGCAGAGCTCTCAGTTCTGTGCCTGGCACAGAGTGAGCAACAAATGTGGTTCCCTCCCCAGACTGGACCCTTAGCAGTGCCAGTTTCAGGTGTCTTGCTGATGGCCCACCAGCCCCAGGTGACCAGATCCCCCTGAGGTGACGAACGCCCCTCTGTGGCAGAAGGTGCGCTCCCATCAGCCACTGGTTCTAGGGCCAGATCAGGGACCGTGCAGTGAGCCTGTCTTCAGGAAGACAGATCCTGCGACAGTCCCAGGGTGGGGAAACATTGAAAAATCAACCCTCCAGGTTCCCATCTGAGATGGACGGATGCGATGAGGTATTTCAAGTTAACCGAGGAGAGCGATCACGATGCGGGTGCCCAGCAGGGACGGGGAATTGCCATCATCTCTGCTTCGCTATGGAGAGCTGGTTCCTGCTCAAGAGGCAGCTAGCGATGAGGGGAAGGCAGATTTACAACCAGGAGTGGGGAGGGGAGCCTGGGAAAGAAATCAGCGTCATCAAGTAGCAGTGAGAGCTGGCCCAGGGCTTCTAACTCCCAGCACGCTATTCCGCATGGTCATTATTGTTAAAAAAAAAAATTCTTTTCAACTTCATCCCTAATATGTTTAAATTACATGACAGATCAAATCTTTCAGAAAATGATACTGAGCCTTTTTTTAAATTTTATTTTAGCACATAGTTAACTACATTTGTGACCTAACAACCCTGAGTGGTGGTGGCTGCCTCATTGTCTGAGAATAGTGCTGCTAACAACAGCGACAGGAGATGCCACCAGCATTGTTCTGAGTTCTCCTTTGTGCCAGCCACTATCAGGTGCTTTGCAAATATATTCTGATGTGTAATTTGTATACCAGCGGTGCAAGGCCACCTTCACTCTCACGGAGGGAAATGCTGGGGCTCAGGGTCCTGAACTGGCTGCATGCAGGGCTGGGTGGGAATTCTGGTCTTCTCCACACCCACGGTCTGCTCCTGGTGAGGTGACCTGGAAGCCTCCGTCACCCTAGACTCGGTGGGGAAAAACAGTGGCACTTAGAGGTCAGGGCATCTTCTGGTAAATACCTACCTAGGGTCTCAGGTCTTTCAGGGACCAGCATGGTCACCCAGTCCAGCCCCATTATCGGACAGATAGGGACATGAGGCCCAGAAGAGGAAAATGACTTGTCAGAGCTTGAAGCCTTGGCTTTCCGTCCTCGTGGAAGGCACTCTTTCTATAGAAATGCCCCTCCCAGCCACCTCCTGGCTCACTCAACTCTCACAACAGAGCCAAATCTCAACCTGACTTCTCTTCTTCTATGGTTGGTCATCTCTTGTTCCAAACTCAAGGTTCTTCAGCCAGGAAAGATCTGTGAGCCTGTGATGTCTCTCTGAAGAGGTGAGGGTGACCCATGGATCCCCGACTCTATCCGCAAATATCCGAGTCTGTGCTGAGGGTCAAGAATGAAGGTGATTGGAGAGGAAGAGCCAGTGTCAGCACTGTCACTCACCTCCGGGTCCCCTGTGCCTACGGGGGACCGGGAGTCTAAGATTTCAGTAGATGTGAACTGCAGACCGACAGACAAGGCCGGCCTGTTAACCTCTCCAGCATGACCTTCCCTCAGGGCTTATTTGTGGGAAAGAAGCCCAAATCATAAGTCTGTGGGGTAGTTGTTGTTCTCTTTGTAAGTATTTTAGTCTAAGTGCTGAGATCACTTAGATAGTGGGAAGGAGATGTTTGCACTGAGTGTTAGATGAAATTGTGAGACTCACTTTTTGAAAACGTATATATAACTTCTACTCTAAGGAATGCCTTTAGCTCTGTTACCACTACTAAGGGAATCTATGCAGATGCTACACGGAGTTCATTAGAACTAATCAATGAAGACCAAGTCAACGGCTTAATTATCTCCAGATTGGTGAATACAATCTACCACCGATGCCAAACAGTGTTTACCATCTCAGGTAAACTTGACACACTGCTCGGAACAAATATTCTAATGATGTAGTGAATGAAAATGACTGTTTGTCGTTTGAAGGTTACAAGTCAATGAGCCTTAAATCTTTCAAAACTTTTCAGTTGCTTAAAAGTATACACAGTGTGCAGTTGCTAAAACAGCTCATTTCCCCCTTCTTGCACCATTTCAAAGGAAGGTCAGAACCATAATAAACAATGCACCAGTAATTTGAGGCGTACGTGTTGCGATATGTTAGTAATAATCTTGCAGCCTTATTTCCCAAAGTTTGTGTTTATTTTGGTCAGTTCAGTATATTGCACTAATTGTTTTAGGTGTTTTCATTAGATGACATCTACCATGTGACAGAGAAGATTTAATCTACTTAAGTTGGGCTGCTAGCAGAACTTGTACATTTCAGTAAGGAAAACAGTTCACTAGTGTTTAGTTTTATATTGAGATGCTCAGGTTGGAATAAAGTGGTATAAAAAGCAAAATAATAATAATAATAATAATAATAATAATAAACTTTTTAATCAGACAAGAGTACTCTTTGTCCTTGTGTAGGCTTAGTTAGAAAATTTACTTTATCATGATAGAAACTGATAGAAGTTGAGCTTAATCTGTTGAAACTGGCATTTAGCCCTCTGACCTATCACATATGTCTACACACGAGTTCATTGGTTCGAGGGTGCCCTGTATTCCAAAGGCTTGTGTTAAATAGCTTCCTCACATTTCTTAGATTTCCTGCTTAAATATATATTGTGGCATCTGGTTTTAACTTTAATATATATATATATTCTTTTTTAAAATATATTTTATTGATTTTTTTATGGAGAGGAAGAGAGAGGGATAGAGGATTAGAAACACCAATGAAAGAGAAACATCAATCAGTTGCTTCCTGCACACCCCCTACTGGGGATGTGCCCACAACCAAGGTACATGCACTTGACTAGAATCGAACCCAGGACCTTTCAGTCCACAGGCCGGCACTCTATCCACCGAGCCAAGCCGGTTTCATCTACTGTATTTTCCGGCGTATAAGACGATTGCTATATATTAAAAATTGATTTTAGAGAGGAAGGGGGGGGGGAGAGAGTGATAGAAACACCAATGATGACACAGAATCATCCATTGGCTGCCTCCCATATGCCCCTTACTGAGGAATCAAGATGGCAGCATAGGCATGTATCCTGACCGGGTATTGAACAGTGACCTCCTAGTTCATCAGTTGCACAGGCTGGCTGGTTTTAACTTTTATATTAGACCAAGTTGGTTCATACAGCTATGGGGTTATTTTATTTTTGCACTTAGTAGTTCATATGTCAACACACATGTACTAGCTATGAAATCTGTTATCAAAAACACACACAGGAAAAGCTGAGTGGGTTTCTTAAAAAAAAAAAAAAAGGAATGTTTCACAGTGGTCTGATTTTAATCGCGAAACAGGAAATGTGATTTTGAAAGCCCCAAGAAGTCACAGACACCAAGGCAGGAAAGATATGCCTCACTAGAAAGACGCTGCAGGAGAGACAGTGGGGCATGCAAACATGAGCCTCAGATGGAATGTAACAGGGCAGGTGCTCAGAACCCCGTGTTCTGATGGACGACTTCTGAGCAGCCTGCTCCAGGACAGATAGCAACAAGGACTTACTTTATTTAAGGACGGCGAATCTTTTTCATTAGCGAAGCTGGCTGGGCTGCCGTGTACTTTTGCTGCCTTCCTCAATACCTGTATCTACAGCTTGGCTGGTGTGGCTCAGCAGTTGAGCGCTGACCCATAACCCAAGAGGTTGCTGGTTCGATTCCTAGTCAGGACACATGCCTGTGTTGCAGGCTCCATCCCCAGTAGGGGGTGTGCAGGAGGTAACCTATTAATGTTTCTGTCTATTTCTTCTCCCTCTTCCTTCCTCTCTCTCTAAAAATTCAATAAAGACATACTTAAAAAAAATCTGTATCTACAGATAGAGTTTATAATCATCAAAATCAACTAATGAATAGAGGAGATGGAGTAGTAGTACTGGGGAGGAGTGGACATGGGGTTAGCACCCAGGAAGGAGCCAAAACAGCTCAGACTTGTTTTTGGGTTTTTTATTAATCCGAACCCAAGGATATTTTTCCCATTGATTTTTACAGAGAGTGGAAAGAAGGGGGAAGAGACAGAGAGAAACATCCATATGAGAGAGACAATCCATTGGTTGCCTCTTGCTCTTGCCCCAGCTGGGACTGGAGATCAAACCTGCAACCCAGGTACATACCCTTCACCAGGAATCAAACCCGAGACCCTTCGGTGAATGGGGTGACACTCTAACCTCTTAGCAACACTGGCCAAGGCAAAACAGCTCAGGTTCACCCCCCACTCCTCTTCACCAGGGATCAAAGTGGAAACAGAGAGCTTAACTCTCAACAGGCAGCCTCCATTTAGGGGATGGTTCCTTTTCTTCCGATTTGGCCGAGAAACACCCTCTCCCCTGAGGTGAGAGCTACACAACTGTGGAAAACACTTGCACATTTTGAAACTAAGTGCCCTGTTAACACGGGTAAGGCACGTGGAGGGGCGCTAGCACCCTGAGCTCAGCCCATCCCTAGCTCGACACCAGGTGAAGGTGTGAAGGATTCAGGTTGAAAAGTCAAGATTTCTTTCAAGTGTGTTGCTCCGTGGAGATGTTTCTCCCACCTCACTCCTGCTGAGAGGGGCTTCAAGGACACTGCTTAGGAAGTGTGACAGGTCTCCCCCGAGTCTGGGTCACCTGTGGTGGCAGAGCAGAGGACCTGTCCTGAGACGCCCCCTACCCCAGGAGGATGGCTGCTGGCACAGGGGACCCCTTCCAAGCTGCTCTGCCACGTTAGCAGCCCCTGGGATGCTCACCTGAGGCCACATGGGAATAGTTTCTCACACTAAAGAGCTTTACAGCGATATGGAGCCAGAGGAGGGAGGGGTGCAGGCACCCCACCAACGTGCCTAAAGGTAGTCCTATGCTGGACTGGCTCCTGACCCCATCTTCTTCCAAAGCCAAATCGTGACAGCACCAGTGAAGTAGAAACATCCCTGTCTCCGGTCTGTTCTGTAAAAGCTTGCACTCTCTCTGGAAGCATCGGGGATAATCGGGCAAGGAGGAGGAGAGAAGATCCCAGCCACACAGAGTGTTTCCCCTCTCCGGCTTCCAGGGAGACTGGTGAGAAGCTTGACGTACCCCTTTAAGAATTACAGGGGATGGAACATCTTATCGCTGCGATCAGATTGTTTTGAGACCAGCAGTGACCAAAGGACTTTTCATTTCCGGAAAGTGACAGGAAATCAAGGGACCTGCCCAAACGATATCATCTTTGGGTGGAGAGGAAAGGGCTGGTAAAGTAGGTTTGTCAGAGGATGAAAGAAGAGAAAGTTGTTTTACAGTAGCACCCTATCAAGTTCCATTGACCACATCACAGTTATTTTGTCTGCTGCTGTTCCCTTCAAGGAGAAGGTCCCTGTGGGTGAGGCTGGAGGATGCCCGCGCTGGGTGCTGGTTGATAATTGTTTGGTAGGCAGGCCATTTTATAGGTTGGCATCAGAAGATGCTGAGGCTGGTGGCTCACGAACAGAAGACAGCAGTGAAGGTCAGACACATGGAGGGAAATGGGAAGAGGAAAAGTCAGGCATGTGAACTTACTGGAAACAAAAGGTGGTCTCATCCATGGTGCTGAGATTCAGAGGACTTAGGCCTCTCCAATTAGCTATGGCTTGAAAAGGGGGTGGAGACTGGTTTTCAGGATGGATCTAGTGCAGGAAAAATCCTCCGGCACAAAAAGAGAAACAGAGTGGCTGCCAGGGATAAGGTGGGGAGAAGGGGCCAGGCTGGATCAGTCAGGAAGAGGCAAGGTTGTGCTGCTATAACAACCAACTAGCGAATCTCAGCGACGTGAGGTTTGTCTACCCCATGTCTGTTGGTGCTTCTGCCCTGCGCTATCCGCATGCTGAGACCTAGTATGAAGGAGCAACTACTGTTTACAACATGTTCTGTAAGGGCTGCAGAGGGAAGGATATCTTGGAGTGTTGCACATGAGCTCCTAGAACTTCCACCGGAAGGGACTCCTCGCACCTTTACTCTCATGTTTTTGGCCGAAGTAGATCACTTGGACACACCCCCATGCAGAAGAATGGGAAAGAATGACGCTCTCTCATCAATGGAACTAGAAACCAATGAACACGAATGTAGTATATCCCAGTTCCAAAGGAGAAGGGAGAAGGCCCTCTGATAGGGAACCAGATGCAGTTCTTGGGCTTATAGGTGGAGGACTGAAAGATCTCAGGGCTAGAGATGAGGGTGGGCAACCCACAGGAGACCAACCCCCCTTTTGTTTCCTGAGCCAACTTGGATTAAATAAATTCATGGAGTGAGAGCTGTGTTCTTCCTCCAATCGTCCCCTTCATTCAACAGACATTCCTTGAACACATGCTATGCACCAGGCATAATGCTAAGCCCTGGAGAGAGAAAATGATCAACAAGACACATGTTCCCTGACCTCCAAGGAACCGCAGTCAAGGAGACCTGTACCCAGAAATCTCCTTCAGATGGATTTAAATTTAAATGGGGGCAGCGAGTTTAAGGGGGAAGAGCCCTGGATTTGGAGAGAGAAGGTCTGACTCTGACTTTGGTAATTCATGATTGAGCACATCCTCTGCCCTGGGCATTGAACCTGTTCGGATAAAGAACAGATAAAGTCAGACCCAGTCCCCGTCCTCCAGAGCTTGCAGTCCAGAGGGGAGACAAATGTGTGACCTTCACCTGGTGAACGCAGGCACCTCTGACAGGCAGAACCCCCTACCTGCCAGCTCTGGTGTCATCCCAGACCTGGCCCCTCCAACATTCAGTTATTTTAGAAGCAGAATCTGAAAATGGGCTGAGAAGAACTGATGCTTAAAGTTAAGAGGAGGGGGGCTGGGCGAGAGGAGATTTGGATGAGTGTGTAATGAAGAGCAGGGATAGAGAGAGTGGAGGAGGAGGAGGAGGAGGAGGAAGGCTGGAGTAGAAGAAGGGTGTTAGTCCCCTCTTCCCCATCTGCCTTTTTCTTATTTGTTTAATTAATAGAATTAATTTTAAAAATATGTTTTTTGTTGTTTTTTTTTTTTAGAAAGAGAGAGGAAGGGAGAGGAAGAAAGAGATAGAAACATCAATGATGAGAGAGAATCATAGATTGGCTATCTCCTGCATACCCTCTACTGAGGATCAAGCCTGCAACCCAGGGAATCGAACCAGTGATTTCTTAGTTCCTAGGTCAGAGATCAGCTCCTGGTCCACACTGGTCAGGCAATACAGATTTTATTTTTAAAGCAGTTCTAAGTTTACAGAAAAATTGAGCAGACAATAATTGGCCTTATTAAACATTCATCACTGGGCAGCAATCTCTCAAGCAACTAGGAGGGCATTCTCAGAAGTTGTACAAAATGGGGTGTGTTTTTTTGTTGTTGTTTTATAGGAAGAATAGTGGGGCAAGGGAGCTCTTAATAAAAGGAAAAGGGTTGTTTTTAGACCGGATGTCTTTTGGAGGTTGGGAAACTACAAGGGTTTTAATCCTGCAGGTTGCCTTTTGTCTTTAGTTGGGGGGTGGGAGAGCGGATGGAAAGGCCCATGTGGCCCATTACTGGTGCTTGACTGGAAAACTCCAGACTGGTCAAGGATGCTTCTGGGAAGGGTGGAAAGAACAACTAGGTCAGCTAGTACATCTAGGTTTTTTTTTTTTGGAAGCTTGGGCTTTGGCACAGGGGTTGCCGTTTGGGGCCGAGCTTTTCTCTTTCACAGTTTAGAGAGTTCCCAGATACCCTCTTGCACTCTCCCACTGACAACCCCCTCTGAGCGTCCCCAGTCTGTCCCTGAAGCCTGCCCCTTCTATAGAGTTGGTCCTTCTCCACTCCTGCCTCTCCCTCAGCCGGGGGGGTGTTTTTCCCAGTGGACACATGCAAAGTCATTCCATACCGGAACCAGGGGAAATGAGAATCAAGCAAAACCGGGAATGGAATCCTCAAGAAATAAATACATCACAAGGAAGAGTTGGGAAACAGGAAAGAAGTAAGGGGAAAGGTTGGAGACATATTTGTGTTTTGTCAACATAAGAAACGTCCAAACTGTATAGAATTTGTATGAGTTTATCTGAGCCAAACGGATGACATTTGCCGGGTGAAGCAAGATCTCAAAGGCCCCTGAGAATAACAGTTTTTCTGCTTCTTTTATGCACTGGATATTAAGGAGGAGATTTAAGGAAGATTACATAGGGGGTGGGGGAAAGCAAGGCAGGGATTGGATTACAAAATCCTTAACAAGATTATGTGCTTTCTAGACGGTGGCTGCAGTTTATTTCAAAGGTAGTCAGTCAGACTCACAAAAGCAGTGGATAGAGCTTGCTGAAGGCAAAGATAAACCTTCATTAAAAAGTTATATGCCTTGAGTGTGACCACCCACCATAGAACGCCCAGTTAGAAATTTATGTTTCGGTCATCCTGGAAGGATAATTTCCACAGAACCCCCTTTTTACAACCACAGTTTATACACACGGGTGTTTTAGGGAAATCGATGAATTTGGAATGAAACATCCTGATCCCATCCAAAAACAGGTGTCCGGGAGAAAGTGATTCAGGCATCACATTTAGCACCAGTAAAAAGGGAGTCTGGGCAAGTATTTTTCAGAGATCTCCCCATGTCTTACCTTTTTAGGAAGGACGGCGGTTTCTCTTCTTTCTAGAAGGTGGCTGGCTGCATCATTGAAAAAGAAGCCCAAATAGTGTTCTCCCCTTCCCCCTAGGCAATTCCCGGAACTGCCACTAGATGGCAGCCTGAGATCATAATACTGCTGTGTTCAGAGCCGCTGCAGATCCCGTTTGCTGCCAAGGCAGCAGCCAGCTAGCCAGCCACCTCCTGCAGACATCTGATTAATAACAGAGCTGTAATTATCTTTACACAATCCCGATTGCAGCTCTATATTAGTCTTGCAGTTAAATTAAACTGCACAAGTAAATAGGCAGGGCAACATGACTTCCCCAGCAGCCCCACCTCGGTGGCAACCAAGCTCATTAACATATCAAAACACAAACCCTGCCCTCCATTTTCATAACAAAAGGAACCCCCTTTTATCTCCCCAGCAGCCCTGTCTGTATTTAAATAGCTCTGTGAAAATTGATAACATTATTACTTTATTTCCCCAAGTCTAGCTCTGGGGATATCTCCAATCTGTTTCCTGCAGAAACGGGGAGGCTGGGTTTTATTAGGAAGATGAATCTGTTCTCCCTCCCCCTCCAGCTGCTGAAATCTGCAGTTTGATGTGTCTGGATTGGAGGTAGGGTAGAGTGTTGGGAGTGGGGAGAGAGTGCCTGCCCTAAAGATGCCAGAAATCAGTCAGCCTTTCTGCCCTGTCACGAGGCCAGTCAGACAGACATTGCCTAATGTCTCCATGGTCTTCGGTCAAAACAAAGCAAACAAAACATTAAAAACCAACAGGTACACCTGACACCCTGGGAATGCATTCCACACGGGGTGAGGTCATGGGCTAGAGAATCAGAAGTGGCATCTTAGAGGTTGGGGAGAGGGTCTTAGGGACCTCCTCACCCCAGGTCCAGGGTCCAGCCAAGTGCATTGAACATTCACAACATGCCAGGCATACAAACAAACACATCTGAGTTCTGGTGGAGGGATCCACTGTGTCCATCATCTCCTCCACAGCTTGCAGTCTGCTCATTTCAGGATGAGGAACAGATTCCAGGGGAGAAGTGGGGCAGCCCAGGGACCCACAGGGTGGGATAAGACTCTGAGTCTCTGACTCCACCACATCTGACCGCACCTCCCTTGACAGCCTCACTTTGCCCATAAGGAACTGTGCTAGCAGAAACTGCTGTTTGGGTTCTGCACTTATGTGTTTGCTAAAACCATAGAAAGTTATTTTGATTTTCTGGACTTAGGGATGCTATCCCAATACTCCACTGATGATGGTTTGAATGTCCCATTGATTGTGATCTCACTGATCATCAAAGCACATTCTTCTGGGACCCAGGACAGATTAATTACCCTGAATTGTCTCAGTAGCTACAGATAACTGAGTTTCGGTTGTCTCAGTGGTCCCAGAATCTGGACAGCATGATTATTCTAAATTGCCCCGGTGGTCCCAGGTAATGTGTTTCTGCTGATTCAGTGATTCGTAGATACTTTAGATAACGAAGTTGCTCAATTTCGCTTTTGAAAAAAAAAAAAATGCTTTTCGCAAAACAGGTTCCTCATTCAGACTCCTCATTCCAGACCCAAAGATGTAATCGATACCTTTGTGATATTCTGCCAATATAAGCCAGATGTGGCAAGCTGTTCGGGTCTGCGAGATTTGGAGCTTTAGCCCCTCGTATGCCACAGGCCTTTAATAAATGACTCCATCATTCGACTTTTTGAGGCGTCCTTTGTAAAATGGGGGTTACACTAGCACGGTGCCGCCCACAGAACAGAAGTTCCACGCGTGAGTGACAGCAGGAATGGAAAACTGGAAAGGAGATGCTTAGACCAGAGAGAGGTGGTTCCCAAAGCTGGCCCCTAACTGACCTGGTGGGGGGAGGGGTGGCAATAAATTAAGCCTGGGGCAGGTGGGGTGTGGGGAGCCTGGCATCCTTGGAGATTTGGGGGAGCACACAGTTGGGCCCCAATCTTGTACCCACCAGTGGACCTCTTCCTTCAGTTCATACTGGTTTGGGATTGGCTCATACATGAGGCCAGCCCGAGGGGGTGAAGGAGCAAGCAGGGCAGGCTGAGAGGGAGGTGGGCATGCACCACTGGTGTCCTGCTGTGGAGCAGGCGCCTTGCTGTCAGGAGATGCCAGCCATCCCCTCCTCCGCCAGCTGCCTCAGTGGAGAGGGGGGGCGAGGGGGCGGGGCATAGGTCTCTCCAGGAAGGGCTCTGCCATGTGGGAGGGAGCCTTGGAGACAGGCCTCGGGCTTCTTCCCACTGGAGCCTGTCAGTGGCTCATGCATTTATTCATTGGGCAAATATTAATTAAAAGTCTATTGTGTGCAGAGCATTACACTAATCACAAAGAGGCTCTGGAGGGAAGAAAAGGACACAATAAAGCCTTATGTTTACCATCCTGGAGTCCTGGAGCCCAAGGCAGCCTGGGGGTCACCAGGCAGCTTCCCTTTCTTGAGGGGCCCAGAAAGTGGGAGTGGGAAAGCAGCCCTGGGGGCGGGGGGGTCCTGCTCTCTGGCATCACAGATGGGGAAACTGAGGCCAGGGGGCTGTGTCCTGACAGTCTCTCCCCCCCCCCCCCCCCGCAGACCAGTTAATGGCTTTGAATCCCCCTTTTAAAAAGTGTGTTTCCCTCTCCTATCAGGAAGGCTGCTTTAAAGGGGTGCATTTCTATCTGTCTTGGGATCCTCATCCTTCCAGCAGCCCTGCCAGGTGGGACATGGGCTGTGTACCTCATGGGGGTTCAGCCTGTAGCCAGGAGGGCCCCAGGAACTCAGGATGTAGGCCGGGTGTCCAGCACAGAGGACAGGGTTTGAGAGTCCAGAGTCTGGGTGGGGCAGTTCAAAGGGGAGACACCCAAGAGGAGCCCACAGGGCAGGGAACAGTGAGGCCAGCGGCCCCAGAACCCAGGCCATCCCAGCTGTGGACCGATGGTTGGAAAGGCGGGCGAGGAGGGGGGCTGCCTGGAGCTGGGCTTACTGTAGATGTGTTTAACTTCTTTGAATTCACTCCTATATAGCTCTCTTTTCTCTTCCCCGTTTTGTGTTATCATCCCCACGTGTCACAAACCCAACAACACCTTGCTATGAATTATTACTTATGTAATGCATGTCTGAAGCATCCATCTTGTATGAAAACTGCTGTTTGAAATTTTAACCCTGCTATTTGGCTTGTGTAAATTTAACCTTTCCTAAACAAGGTTATCAGTGCTGGCACCAGGCCTCTGGTTGAGGTCTCAGGGACCCAGTACACCTGGGCTCTTTTAAGAACTTGCAAGAGGGAGCCGGAAACACTCCATATTTGGGAGACAACGGAGGTAAAATCACATAAATAGGGAGAATTCTTGAATGTTGGGGCCCAGAACTTGAGATACATTTTCCTCTGGACCCGCGCGTAATAAATGTAACTCCATTTGCTTTGTTCTTCTTCGGTTTTCTGTAACATGTCCATTAAAGAAGATTAAAAAATAAATAAAAGAAAGCAACGCATGTGTATACTTGTAGGATAGGCTCTATTTCCTTTTTTTGCCTTTTCTGGTTCTCTCGGTATGTTCCTGTGCTCATCCCCTTACCCCAAGACAGCTGCGCTCTCCCACCTCCTCGGCGCTGTTTTATCAGATACATCCCATTTCTGTCTGCTACAGGGCCCAACAGTACAGTGCACACCTGGTGTTTTACCTGAGCCTGGCACAGCGGGAGGCGGCGTATGCTCTCCTGGCTGGAGGGTGGGGTGGGTGAGGCTGTGAAAGTAGTCTTTTCAAGTTCAACTTCTTGCTCTCTTGGATCCACATTGATCTGAACAACCTTGTGTGAAACTGGCCTTCGCACCTTCCCTGCCCTGGCTCTCACACAGACTGCATCTCCTCCCTGCTCCTCCCGAGGCCCTGCTGGTCGCCTGTCACTTGGATGGCCTCCACGTCCAGTCAGGTGGCCTTCCCCAGGGTGGGGACGACAACCCTGAGCCCCTCCCTCATACCATGGGCTCCAGCCAGCTCCCACCCCGTGTGCCACCCACAGGCTACCCAGTAAGGATTCTTTGCTCGGCTCGTCTTCATCCATCAGCTCAACACAAGTCTCCTGTTCTCAACTCCAATGGGGGACCTGGGATGGTGGCCTCCGGGGATGCCTGAAATCATCAGACATAACTGCTGCGGCTGGGGCTGGGCTCCCGGAGGTCGTGTCTGACTAGGCCAGGAGAAAATTGCACTGTCCGTCACTGTCAGGGCTATCAGCAGCAAACACAAACATTTCCGAAGCCAAGATGGATTGTCCAGCTGCCCATGGTGCCCGGCGGTGCTGCTCAGAGCCTGCCCGGGCTCCTGGGGACTCTTCCATCACCCCAGCATCAGCGATGTCTGAGCTTCATATCCCCGCCAACTCCCCAGGGTGCTGAGTTTTGAATCTGCCATTTATTGAATTCTGCTGCTCGGTAGGGAAGAGGCCAACCCAGCAGGCTCACACATGTACACACGTCAGCGTCCAAACAGCCTGTCTGCCTCCTTCGTCTGGTTTGATCTCTCTATCGGCCCCATGGAGCAGACGTGGTGAGTGTGGATAGTCCCATTTCACTGATGAGGAACATGGTGCCAGAGAAGTCAGAGATATGCAGCTATTAGAGAAGGGAAGGAAATATCTAACTGAACTACTCAGACCCCCAAAAGAAATTCTTTCTATTTAAAAAAAAAAAAAATAAAATAAAAAAAAAATATATATATATATATATATATATATATATATATATATATATTTTTTTTTTAACTGATTTTTTACAGAGAAGAAGGGAGAGGGATAGAGAGGTAGAAACATCGTTGTGAGAGAAATATCACCAGCTGCCTCCTGCACACCCCCTACTGGGGATGTGCCCACAACCAATGTAGGCTCTGGAGTCCCTGGGCAGCACCGTTGGATGCCTCTATCCCATGTCCTGACCTGCCTGGCCACAGGTCTGTGCCCATCCAAGCCTTCCTGGGCCAGCCTGAGCAGCAGCTGCCTTCTCTGGTGGCCTGCCACGAGGCTGGCTGGACATGCCTGAAGCTAACAGCCAAGAGAGAGACCTGTGGAGTATTTGGAGGGGTTCAAATCCAGCCGGCAAGGTGTGTTATCTAACTTCTTCCTCATGATAACTGTGGAAGGGGAATTAGCCACATTTTTTTTAGAGAAGCTAACAGAGGGTTAGCCAGATGGATCGAGTAACCCACCTCCACCCCCACCCCATAGCCAGGCCCATCTGGTCCCAAAGCATTTAAGAGGCTAAGTATAGGAGCCTCTGCATTGGAGAGGAATCTGAGCAGATGTGTCCTCAAGCCAAGACTAGGAATAAGGTCTTCTGCTGCTGGTGGCCTGAGAGGGTCCACCATGTGCCTCAACATTCAAGCCAATAATCTCCATCCCCTAGATCAGTGTTTCCCAAAGTGTGGTACGAGTACCCCCAGGGGTACGGGAAGAGTTTGGTGGAGGTACGTGTCGCACCGGAGTTTGGTGGGGATATGCACTGCACCGTGCTTAGCTGCGCCTAATTCTACATTCTCATGAGTAGAAGGAATACCCAGCATTACGAAAATTATAGAAGGGGTACAAAAGTTTGGGAAACATTGCAGATGTTTGTAGGACTAGATGGGATTGCTGGTAGCTGAAGCAATGAACTACTCATGTGTACACCTAGTTCCATTCTATGTTCTCTATGTTCGTCTCATTATTTATTTTGTATTTTTTTACTGAGTTCTTTTTTTTTTTTTTTCTTTTCTGGAAAGTTAAAATGGGTAGGCCAGTAGTGGGGGTTAAAGAGCGGGGAAATGGGGTCCTTTGCCATACCAACTGGACTGCAGTCTAAAAGTTTGCAGACGCCTACAAAAAAGTTATTTTCAGCTGTAACCGGATTCTTGTGCAGCTTCTAAATAAAAGGCACCTTCCCTGACCTGGGAGGAGTGGATGCAGCATGTGGGCGGATGTCTTCCCACTGGTTTAGGAATCTACTCCGTTAGAACACCTGCCGTGAATTGAGCAAAGGCCCTCTTCTATGCACGGTTAGAGGGGTTTTACATATTTCCTTTCTCCTACTTCTCCCCCAGTGAGTGAGTCCTTCTCTATGGTCCATATTGGACAGGAGGAAATAGGATCCGGCACGTAAACCTGCTTCATTAGGAGTGGGATCATTTGGGATTGAAAAACAGATTAAAAGCTCTAAAAATAAAATATATCTCTCATCCATTCAGATGTAAGAAAGCAAACCCATTCCCAAGATAATCCATCCAGGAAAGAGACAGGGAGGTCCTACAAAGAATGCTGGGGCAGCCCTAGCTGGTTTGGCTCAGTGGATAGAGCTTTGTGGGCCTGTGGACTGAAGGGTCCCAAGTTCGATTCTGGTCAAGGGCACATGCCTAGGTTGCAGGCTCAGTCCCAATAGGCTGATCAATGGTTCTCTTGCGTCATTGATGTTTCTATATCTCTCTCCCTCTCCATTCCTCTCTGAAATCAATAAAAATATATATATTTAAAAGTGCTGGGGCAGCGCCGAAACCGGTTTGGCTCAATGGATAGAGCGTCAACTTGGGGACTGAAGGGTCCCGGGTTCGATTCCGGTCAAGGGCATGTACCTTGGTTGCGGGCATATCCCCAGTAGGGGGTGTGCAAGAGGCAGCTGATCGATGACACTCTCTCATCGATGTTTCTAACTCTATCTCTCTCCCTTCCTCTCTGTAAAAAAATCAATAAAATATATTTATTAAAAAAAAAAGTACTGGGGCAGGGAGATATATAATTAGGGAGTTACAGTGGGATTAAAGAGAGGAATCTAGAGGCACAGCCTGTCCTTATCAGCCAGGACTGTGACTTAGGAAAACAGACTGATGAGATAGATTAAAATGTAAAATGAGCATGTCTTTGACTTACTGGCAGGACTCTACCCCACAGAAACAAAGCCTGCGTGTATATGTGTGTGTGTGTGTGTGTGTGTATGAGTGTGTGTGTGTTTAATATATATTTTTATTGATTTCAGTGAGGAAGGGAGAAGGAGAGAGAGAAATGTCAATGATTAGGGAGAATTATTGATTGGCTGCCTCCTCATGTCCCCTGTTGGGGATCGAGCCTGCAACTAGACAGGTAGGTGCCCTTGACCGGAATCAAACCCAGGATCCTTCAGTCTGCAGACTGATGCTCAATCCACTGAGCCAAACTAGCTAGTAGGGCACAAAGTCTGTTTATAAAGGTAAATGTGCAAGTGAGTGTGTGTGTGTGTGTGTGGTGTGTGTGTGTGTGTGTGTGTGTTTGCAGCATATTTTGTTTTAGAAAAAAAAAAAATCACAAACAATTCCAGTGTCTACCAATAGAGGACCAGATGACTGGGTTGTGGTGCATTTAAGTCCTAGAATATTATGCGACACCAGAAGGCCAGCTACAAAAGCCAAAACTTAGCAAAGCATGCACTTCAAATATGTGCAATTTATTACATCTCTGTTATATTTCAATGAAGCTGCTTAAAAAACAAATAAAAAAAGATCAAGTTAGATGCACCTGTATTGGCCAAAAAGATGTCCATGACCTATGCTTCAGGGGACAAGGGCAGCTTTCCCATGTACAATGTGTGATGTGATTCCATGTTGGATGTGAAAAATTGGGTAGCAGTGATGTAAGCATCCCTACGTGTGTTTCTGTAGGCAGAGGGGATGTGGGAAAGGTCAGTTCCTAGGGATCTTGGCGAGGAAGATATAATTCACAAGAAAAATAGGAAGACTATAAACATTTTTATATAGTTCTCTATGATATGCCTTTTTACCAGGAGCTTGTATTGCTCTTATAATGAAAAAGAAATTGTAAAATCACACAGAGTCAGTGAGTTTCCACAGAAGGACAGCCTGCCTCCTGGGCTGATGAGAACCACTCGCCTCAAGGGAAACGGGCACCTGGGGACTCCCTGTCCCTTTGGGCCAGCCAGGGACACTCTGGGCTGGGGCCGTGCTGACCCTGGCTGCTGATCCCGTCGCAGTGGGTGGGACGAGTTGAGTCTGGAATAGGAAGGTCAGTGGCAATAGAAAATGTTTCTCCTTTCCCAAAGGCTGCGTGATAAAATAGGGGATTTTAATACATTCATGGCAGCAAGTATGTGTAGGCTGGGCTTTTAGTGCTGCCTCAGGCATGGGACTGACCCCACCGAGACCCCACTTACCTCAGTGACAGCAGGATGATTTTCTGTCATAATCGTGTCTCTCCTTGTGGGAGGAAAAATAAATTCCTCCCGGCAGCCCCAGCCCAGCCGACCCAACAAGGGCAGGATTTCGTCCGATTGTTCAGCCCTCAGACATTTACTGAGCGCTCTTTCCCTACTTTTAATGTTTTGCTTGTATCTGGCACCGAGGATACAAGAATTTCAAGTAATGTTCTGGGCTCCACATGGAAACATGACATTACAGAACATGGGGGGTTACATTGGGGGGTGATGCTGACAGTGAGGGACTTGAAACCATTCATTTACTCTTCATTCACTCGAAGCAGAGGACTTGAGCTAAGAGATGAAAGGAGAATGGGACGTTTTCAGTGGAAGAAAAATCAGGCCTGTTCACCATGGTGCCGAGGGCAGGACCAGGATGCAGGGCAGAGTTGGACACCACTCGAAGAAGCCTTTTCCCATGATTAGAACTCATCTCCCGTGGGCAGGCCTGGGGGCACTCAGGTCCAGGATAGTGAGGGAGTGAAGACCATAGACTAGGGGTGTCGAACTCAATCAGAGAAGGGGCCAAAATCTAAAATCCAGCCTAAATCGCGGGCCGAATGGTTTACTGAACAGTCATAAACTGTCATTGTGATGGAAACGCAGCGGAGTGCAGTGATGACAGCGCGGTGCGGGCCACATTGCAAGGCCTGGCAGGACGGATTTGGCCCTCGGGCCTTGTGTTTGACACATGTGCCATAGACAATGAAATGAGATTATATAGTGTATTCTTAAATAGATGGCAGTGATCCATGGGTGAGGGGTAACTGTGAGCAGCGGGTGAGGGGTAACTGACAGAAATGACCCCCGCAGGGTCTGTGGTGTTGAGCTGGTGAGAGCAATGGGAGGCCGGCCTCAGGTGGGAGCACAGACACCTCATCTAGAGGAGGAGGGCAGGCCGAGAGGGTGGAGACAGACACAGGCTGTGCTGGGGGCCGGGGAAAGATGTCTGATGATAGGAGGATGACAGGTTTCTCTTCTGGTAGCTTCTGCTTTTTAAATAAAACACTATTTTAAGACCTCGACCAAGAATAAAGGGTGGGTGTCGGGCTGGAGGTTTAAAGCTGGAGAAAAGGATATGAAATAGTCATCTCAGAGAGTCAGCAAATGAATGGAGCTGGGGCATAGGACAGTGCCGTGCGGTTGAAGTTGGGAGTCAGGGGACAGAATTAGGGCCAAGAATTACATTGTGGGATCTTTTTATTTATCAAAAAATATCGAAATTACCTATCTATTATTTTATTTCATTGTTTAAGGTATTACAAATAGTGGCACATATGTCTCCTCTCCCCCCCTCCCTCATTTGAATAAGTAATTCCAAATGTCAAAATTCAAAAGATACCAAAGGATACACAGGGACAGTCCCCTGCTCTCCAGCCAGAGGCCACCCTATTACCAGTTTTTTGTGAGTCCTTCCCAGAGATGCCTGATGCATTTATCAGCATTTTCATTTAGAGCCTGCGACTTGCTTTTTTTCACACAACAAAAGGCACAGAGATCCTGCTCTATATGTAATAATAAAAGCATAATATGCTAATTAGACCAGACAACATTCCGAATGAAGAAGCCGGAGTTGTGAGGTCCAAGGGGGTGCCTGTGGGAGTGGGAGGGGGGGGGCGCTGAGACAGAGGCAGCCAAGGCAGTGGCAGGGGCCAAGCCCCTTGCATGAATTTCGTGCACTGGGCCTCTAGTAGGTATATAAAGAGAAACATTCCCACCAGAATGCAATCTCTGGAGGGTGGGGATGTTCGACTCTTGTCCACCATGGCACCTTCAGCACCCAGGACAGCGCCCGACACCAAGGAGGAATTCCTGTTGAATGAACTGCATGAATTCTTTGGTCCTTCTTCACCTTTGGTCCTATGCCCCAGCTCCATTCATGCTGCACTTTACTCAGTGGTCCCTTTTGCGCTTTTAGGTTATCCCCATGCTATTGATTCTATAATTAGTGCCTCCGTGAATAACGTGGTTCACACAGGCAGCTTCACAGGTGTGTGAGCCTACCCGCAGGACACATTCCTACAAGCAGAACAGCTGAAGCAAGGGCATGCGCTTTTGTGATTTTGATGGATAGGGTCATATGTCTTCCAACCCCCATACATTTTCAATAATTTCATGGTCTGCTTGATGCATTTACCATACATTTTGTGTATCATTGTTTTCCCACTGGTTTTAAGCGACCTTCCAGGGTTCTGTTCAACCTGCCCTTTTCTGTTGGGAACGCGTGTAGAGTAGCTGTGTTTCCACTGAGGCTGTGCCCATTCCTTGCTTTATGGGCTCCCCTAGCATCATCCCTGCCTGGAGGTTAGCCTTCTCAAGGGTGCTGGGCACAGTGAAGATGCCACACACAGACTTGCATCCCAGTATTCAAGATCCCCGGAGTGTGAGAGGGCCGGGCGGGGGCAGGGAGCCCCAGTTGAGACGCTCACGTTCTCGGGATGAGCTGAATGTCTAGACACCCTCGTCAGCGCAGCCTTTCTCGGGAACTTTTCCCTGAAGTCACTGAGGGGATTTACCGCGTCCGTTCACCGCGGTCCAGATGCTTCCTATCAATCTTTCTGTATATTAAATTCCCAGCTCATTTTAATTACTTATTGATTAGCCCCAGGAGAACTCTAGCATAGATGGAGGCAAAGGGATATTTCTCTCTGAGCCTCAGGTGGGAAAAAAAGGATCTAACTTTGCAAACTTTTGACTCTCAACTAATTTACCCTAAACCTCCTTTCCCTGTCCTTTCTGATACTTGTTCTCCCTCTGACATTATTCCCATTCTAATGAGGGTTTCTGAGGGTTTTAATTCCCTCTAATATGTAGCATGACTGGCTTGGCAGCAGGAGACCCTCACAGACTTCCACATGTCTTCTCCCCAAGGGACATTCGAGGAGGGAGCTGCATGAGGAGCTGTGCTCGCACCCCCCCGCCCCCTCGCCTAACCAGTACATCTCTGCAAGCCATTTCCCCCACCATGCTGACGGAGGTGTGAGGCTGTATGCAGGGTGCCTGTGCCCTTGTGCCATGAGTCTATTTTTCAGACTTTCGTTCATTCACTCGTTCCCCCTCACTTTTCTAGAGCACTTGAGCATTCTGTTTGAGGCAAACTGAGCCAGTGCAGGTAGAAGAGAGGATAGTATGCACAGACACATGCTGAAGATCCGGAGAGTCCTGCCCTCCTTGCCACTGTTGAGAGAAAAAAAATGCCATTCACGAGAGAGTTTTTATTTAACCCATTTCAGGCCTCAGAACACATCAAACCACTTCCTAAAAGGACACAGAGAGGGCAGGGAGTGGTTTTTCAGCGTTGGCACTCTCTTCCTCATCTGTGCATTCCCCTCCACCGCCCGCAGCCACCACAGAGACACCTATCTGTTGCGTGCAGGATGCCACACTAGGTGCCCTGGGAGATTGATGGGCATTTCCCCACCATTACATCTTCAGCCCCAGAACAGCAGGAGGAAATTCAGCACATGCTGAATGAATGCTTTGTTCTCCGTGCACTTCCAAGGCACACACATGCCTCAATGTATTCATGTGTATTCTTTCAGAAAGAAGTGTTGTCAGGAAAATAGAAGGGTGTTTGAGATACAGGGAGCTGAGTGCAAATCCTGCCTGGTTTAGGACCCAGCTAGGTTGGAGCTCATTTTCCCAGCCTCCCCTGTCCCTCCCCCTCCAGCATTTTAGAATCATTTGTTTCCATTTGAATAGTCAAGCAGTCAATGCTAGATCATTCACATCTGTCCCTGAAACCCAAGAACTTTGGGATGAACAAATGCAGGAATGAGTTTGATGAGCCAGGCCTGAGTTATCAGATGTCTCCAACATGATGAAGCGGTGCAAGGGACATTTTAGTCAGTACTCCCCTCGCACTCTGCCCGTCCTCCCACAATTAGTCCTCCTTAATGAGCCCTCGCAGGCATCACAGGGATGTGAGTTTTGAGGCTGCTGGACCTGCACCCATTCTGATTCCCCTCTCCCTGGGCCTGGAGGAATCAAAGGCAGGAATTCATTAAGCAAATGAATAGGAGAGACACAGTTTCAGAAGAAATATTTAACCTATCAAAGGAGACAGGAAGGATTTTTTTAACACATTTTTAAAGTCATCCACCCACAGGTAAACTCGGCTGTGCTACTTGGAAGTCGTTCTTTTGAACCGGGGACTTCTGTCCCCTCTGAGCTTGGACTCACATCTTTGTTGGGTGACCTGCAGTCACTGCATGCCCCTCCATATAATTCAGTAATTAAAACGGGAGAGCCCATATTTCTTTCTAGCAGGAGGCTGTGAGGCGTGTGAAGACCATGGGCTCTTTGTTCAAATGCCAGTTTTTATGATGTTCTAGCAAGAACTCACCCAGCATTTCATCCGTGTTCCTAAAACAGAACCAGCTGCATACATTTCAACGTGTTTTTTCCCTCCTAGCTCTTTTTTAAAAAAATATATATTTTATTGATATTTTACAGAAAGGAAGAGAGAGGGATAGAGAGTTAGAAACATCGATGAGAGAAACATTGATCAGCCTCCTCTGCACACTCCCTACAGGGGTTGTGCCCGCAACCAAAGTACATTCCCTTGACCGGAATCGAACCTGCGACCCTTCAGTCTGCAAGCCAACACTCTATCCACTGAGCCAAACAAGTTTTGGCTTCGGTCAACGTTTTTAACCTCCAAGCCTCAGTATCTTTACCTGTCAAACAGGATGAATAATACAGAAGTGTTAGGAATCATTGATGCAGCAAACACGCCCATAGCGCCAGGCAGGATTCCTGGCGCTTTAGGAATATTAACTCACTGGTTCTTCATAACCCTGTGAGGATGGGGAAATGAAGGCTGGGTGAGGAGTAAGGATTTTTCCCAGGTCACCTCGCTCGGAGAGCAGATGTACGTAAGATTCATCTGGAATCTGGCTTCGAAGTGTGTGGCCACTCCCCTGTATGGCCTCTCCCATTGACCATTCATAAAGGCCTGGAACCTCCCTGGGCATCGACTACTGGATGATCTCACATTGGGCAATTTTCCTGTTTCCCGTTTCTCTGGAGTTTGGCATATGAACCTGAATTTGTGTAATTAACTGTGTTGTTGGAGGTGGGAGTGCCAGGGTGCAGATTTGGACCCCTCCTTGGAGTCCCACATTCATTGCCTCCAGCAGGCATTCATTTGCATCCACAGCATCCTCCCTGGCTGCTACTTTGTAGATATGGATACCCATGGGCACAGACTCGGTAGTCCCTCTTAGACAGTGTCTTCCCCATTCGCCAGCATCTGCCCTGAAAACACACCCCCTCCCATGACTCACGTCTTCACAGCTATTACTCATCTTCCTAAATCACTTTGGAGGTGTCCCCCGGGCCCTTGAACCTCCCGTCGCAGCCTGAGGAGCCAGAGTTTAAGTTATAGGTACACGCAGAGAAAACCAATTTCTTTCTGGGATAAGATCTCTCAGGAAAGGTCACAGGCAGGGAAATAACTGTGAGGGTGGAAATGATGTTATCTCAACAGCACATGACCTGCTAAGAAGGAGCTGGGGTTCCCGGAAATGATGTCGTCCTGTTAAAACAAGGCCACAGAAGGGGGAGAGTCATATTGGGGTGTGATGTTGGTTAAAGCCAAAGGCTCAGCTCCCTGATCCTGTGGAGAGCTCTGGAGTGGAGTAAAGTGTCAAGGACACTGTAGCATTTGTCCCACCTGGAGGCCAGTCACTCATTGGCTTTGGGCCCCAGAGGCTATGGAAACTTCCAGGGATGCGGACTCTTTGTGTCGGGAAGCCTCTGAGGATAGTTGTGGGTGGGTGCCAATAGGAGCAAAGGGTGCCAAGGGGAATGGGCACACCCTGTAGGTAGAGGGCACCTGGGCCGAGTGTCTGCACAGAGCCCCATGCTACCTCTGTCACAGCCCGTATTTTACTACCTTTGGATATTCTGTTAGAATTAGAGACTGAAAACTTCAAGTTCGAGGGTGCCTAAGACAAGTAGGTGCTCAGCAAATACTTGTGAATGCATGGATGATGATGGACAAGGATGACACACCCCAGGACCTGTGTGTAGCTTATTACGAAGAAGCATTCTTCTCTGAAGACAAGAAAGCTCAGACCAAATGTTCCTATAAACTTAGCATTTGAAACGTGGTTTATGCCCATTTTTGTTTAGGATTACTGTTTTTAAAATGAGGTGCGTCGAGACCTGTCTTATGCCCTGGAGGTTCCTACGTACAGAGGTGAATGCCCTGTTGCCATATTCCAGACTTAAAAGTCTGAGGTTGGAACTCCTCGGGGAGAATCAGCGACTGCTCCCCAGCCATTTTTTCTTTCTTAGAAACTTGCGAGCCAGCTTCCTCATTAATAAAACGAGAGTTGGACCACTTCAAAGCTCCTGCTCTTTTCTGTCAGAGGGCTATTTATGAACACAGAAATATCTGATGCATGCACCTCTGGGGTTGATTTTGGTATTTATTGTTTGAGAGATTATATGACAAAAAGCTCCTACGAGATTCAGTGATTCTTTTAAATAAGCATACTTTTTATCCATTAGAACAGTTATACTGATTTTCCAATTAGCAGCAGGCTGGCAAGGCAAGATGCATTATTTATGTATTCCATCCAAATTATTGGAGCTTTTGAAGATGGTCACATAGCAGGTGTTCTCTCAGCCTCCTTCCTGTCCTGAGGTTATCATCCATAATCATATCCTAAAAAGGCCTCACCTTTCTGAATCATTTTTTATGTATTGATTTGAGAGAGAGGAAGGAGAAAGAGAAGAGAGAGGGGAAGACAAAGAAAGAGAGAGAGAGATCAATTTGTTGTTCCACTTATTTATACACTCACTGGTTGATTCTTGTATGTGCCCTGACTGGATGTCAAACCCACAACCTTGGCATGATAGGACCATGCTCTAACCAACTGAGCTGCCTGGCCAGGGCTCAAAGAAATTGAATCAGTTAGCAGATAACTTCACATTTGGATAGCTCTCGTGTAATCATTAGAAAGAGTAGGGAGTCCTGGCTTGAAATAATTGGCCCAGGGACAATCTAAGGAACACTACAAGCCTTAGATTTCCTGAGGGATTTTCAGCTGAAGGTGAAAGAAGAACACATCTTTAGAACAAAAGCTTGAGGGAAAGAAGAAACGCAGAGGAGCGTAGGATCTGTATCTGTTAGTGCTCCCGCCCAGCACTGTGAAGCTCCTGCCAGAACCCAAGAAAAGGCGGGGATGCGGGTGTGACCCCAAGAAGCTCTTTGATGATAGCACAATGTGAAAGCAGGGTGCTGAGGACTGCAGACACCAGTGAACTGAAGCAGTAAGACAACACAGGCTACTTGTCTTGGTTCTTGCAGCTACATCACTACCAACCCAGAGGCTTACAACCACTATTGTATAATCTCCTGCAATTCTGTGCGTTGACTGGGCTCAGCTGGGGAGTTCTGCTGCTGTGCTTCCTTGGCTCCCTCACGCAGTGTGGTCAGATGGCAGCTATGGCTGGAGACACCCAGAGGCTCTGTATCAGTGGGCAGTTATAACCTGGCCTGCCATTCTTTGGACATTGTTTCTGTAAATGCTGACTGTAAAATGTAACATAAATACAATATATATCATACTATATAATAAAGAGCTAATATGTTAATTAGACTGAACAGCCAAGTGACCTTCCGGTGACCTACCAGATGAAGCCAGGGCTGTGAGGGCAGGCTGGGGCTGCGAGAGCCAAGCCCCTTGCACGAATTTCATGCATCAGGCCTCAAATGTTTGTATAAAAAGCCTAGGAACTAACTTCAAAAGATACAGACTCCAACCTTCAGGAATCACAGCTCTGGGATATTTGCTTACCTTCAACCCATAAAACCCGGATGATGCACACCAGACCATTGTGTGACCAGTTTTGAGATCCTTATTGAAATGGACTGTGATGGTCTGCACATAGAGAACTTTTCAATCCCCTTCCCTTGATCTCTTTGCTCTGCTCTCCCTCTCCCTCCTTATAAAAACCTCTGCCTGCACGGATATGTGAAGATGGGCTTTGGGATGTCAGCCCCCGTCTTCTCAGGTAGCTGGCACTTGAGTAAACCACTTTCCTGTCACCACCACCTATCTCACAAATTTGGATTTCATTGCACCAGGCAGCGAAACCTAGGCTTCGTAACAGCTCAATGAAAGGCTAGGGGCAGCTGGTTCTCTCACACCCTGTAATTCCAGGGCCTTTTCAGGTGGTCTCTTTAGATTTCTTCCATGGAGGCTCCTTTGAGCACAAAATGCAAGTGGGAAGCCCACAAGTGGCATAGTTGCCACCTTTCATCAGTTAATCAGTTAAGCGAGTTACAACTCACATTCAGTGTTTATGTGTGTGTGTGGGGAGGTTATACCAGCACGTGAGCACTGAGAGCTGTGGCTTACTGCATGGCACTGGCGCCCCAGTTTGGGGGGCTCTAGAGAATGCACCCTGATGTGTACCTCAGAAAACTCTGGGACTTGCCGAAACTAGTTTGGCTCAGTGGATAGAGCGTTGGCCTGTGGACTGAAAGGACCTGGGCTCGATTCCGGTCAAGGGCATGTATCTTGGTTGTGAGCACATCCCCAGTGGGGGTGTGCAAGAGGCAGCTGATCGATGACTCTCTCTCATTGATGTTTCTAACTCTCTGTCCCTCTCTCTTCCTCTCTGTAAAAAATCAATTATATATTTATTTATTTTTTATAATTAATTAATTTTTTTTTTTTTTTTTAAAGAAAGCTCTGGTACTGGAAATTGTGACACTGGTGAAGCACTGCACTCATGTGTTTTCATGGAGTTAGTATGGGCACAGGGCAAAAGCTTGTTCAGCTGCCCTGCCATGGTGTGTGTGTGTGTGTGTGTGTGTGTGTGTGTGTGTGTATGTGTGTCTATTTTGGAATGGGGTGAAGTTGCCATGGTCCTGCCTTAAGAAACTTGCAGTAGAAAAAACAAAACAAAAACAGTGCTTTCTTAATATGAATAGTACATAGCAATAGTGCATATCCATAGGCTGAGGAAGCGTGGGTTATGTAACAACCCTTGGGGTGGGAAGAGAGGCGACGGATGCAGGTATTCTGAGTGTATGCTGTAGCCCATGAATCATAGAAGGCGTCTATATCTCATTTGATCTTGACCATGGTCTTACCCTATTTGTAAGTCTAAAACTGCAGAAACCAGGGTTTGGAGAAATGACTTAACTTTTAGAAGACCACATGGCTAGTGAGCAGGAAGCTGGGGTTGAAAGAAAATCAAGCCAGTCTGACTCTCATGCTTTGGGTTGTTGTTTTTTTTAAATCTCTCCATGCTGCCCTTCCTACTTCGCATCAGCAGCTCTGTCTGAGTCCACGCCCTGTAGAAAACTTCTTAATTGGCCCCACACCTGAATATTTAATGTTGTTACTCTTTTAATTGAAGTCTTTATCAAAATGAGCTTTTCCCTCTTCTCTGCACATCATCCCTGCTCCATAACGATGTATTTATTCGACACAGGGCATAGAGACTATTTGTTCTGACGGCTGCCCCACCTGCTGGCCCAGCTGGGCCTCTCACGTGACAGGTGATGGAGAGCAGAGCCACCTCAGCCCACAGTTGAAAGCAGAGGGCACAGCAGGATGATGGCCCCATGTCGGGCCAGTCCAGTGACATGAGGGCAGAGCCACGATGCAGAAAAGATGCTGTGACAAATGTAGGGTACCAGCTGGCCTTTAAAATTTCAGCAATGTTTTCTAGACCTGGCAGCCTGTATGTTCAGCTCAATAAACATTAGAGAAGGAGATTACAGCTGAAACAGATTAAAGGTGCACTTAAGATTCATTTCTTCTTTTTACAAGAGAAAACAAAGGAGAAGGAGTGGGTGTTTTATTTAAGTCAACATGCATGTGTATTGGGGGAGTATTGGTATTTGCTATCTATGAATCCAAAACTCAATGAATTAACTACCTCTTTAGCACTTCATTGGGTATGTAATAGGCATCTCAGACTTACCATGTTCAAAGACAAATTATTGATCCCCTCTCCTGCCAAACTGCTTCTCCTTTTGTCCCCTTCATCCCAGTAATTGGTAGCTGCATTCTGTTGGGTACACTGGCTAAAGTCAGTGTGGATTCCTAACCTTCTCTTCAATCCTCCTCACTCCCATTCAATCCATCATCAAACCATAACCTCTTAACCTCCATGTTTACCCAGGACCCTGCTCCCACTCAGCATCCTTCACCATCAAAATCTTCTGCTCACACCCGAAGGGCCCCATCCACTGGGATCAATGTCAGTTCTTCACACTACAGACAAAATCATCATTTCCAGGTGATTTCCACATCTATGACCTGCTCAGAACCTTCCGATTGCTGCCCGTCTCTTTCAGAAAGAAATCCAGAACCCCCTACTGTGGCGCTGAGGTCCTACATGGTCTCGCTTGCCTCTGCCTGACAGACTTCCTTTCCTCTCTTATTTTTGTGATTCTTTCCAACTGAGTGCAATTCACATGCAATAGAATGCACAGCTCTTAAGCATAAGCTCAACTGAGATTCTCTTGTGTATACACCCTGGTGACCACCGCCCAGATCAAGGCATAGAATAATTCCCTCATATTTTCCACCAGTTAACACTCGCCTCCACCCACAGTAACCATTAATTTGACTTTAATCACCATGGATTCACTTATGCCTCCTCTTAAACTTTAGTTACATGGAATCATACATAGATTATGGATGATTTTGGGTCCTGACTTTCTTTCTACATTATTTTTGAGATTTGCCCATGTTCATTTATATTGTTGTGAAGCATTTTACTACTTGTACCGCATTTTATTTATGTATTTTTATTTTTTAAAATATATTTTTATTGATTTTTTACAGAGAGGAAGGGAGAGAGATAGAGAGCCAGAAACATCTATGAGAGAGAAACATCGACCAGTTGCCTCCTGCACACCCCCCACCGGGGATGTGCCAACAACCAACGTACATGCCCCTGACCAGAATCGAACCCGGGACCTTTCAGCCCGCAGACTGACGCTCTACCACTGAGCCAAACCGGTTTCGGCTTATTTATGTATTTTTACTGTTGATGGACATTATGTGTTTTTACTGTTGATAAGCGATATATGTCTTCTTATTTTCTTGGGTATATACCTAGGAATGGAATTTCTGGTAAATAGAATAGGCATATACATACCTTCGTTAGATTTTCTGACATGATTGTATACTTCTACCAGCAAAGAATGAGAATTTCATTTGCTTCCTATGCTTGCAGGTACTTGGAATTTTCCAGCCTTTTTAGGCATGCTTGCTTCAAAATGTTACTTCCCTGAGGAACCATGAGGCTGATCACCTTTTCATTGGCTTGTTGCCAATTTGGATATCTTCTTTTATAAGTTACCTGTTGAAATCTGTGGCCCATTTTTCAAAATTCAGTTGTTTGTCTCTTTCTTGTTGATTTATGGGAGTTTGCAAAATATTCCAGACATGAATTTTTTATTAGACATGAATTATAAATATTTCCTTCCTGGCTGTAGTTTGCTTTTTCTCAGTTGTGTCTTTTGATGTGACCTCATCTCTTACCCTCTCATTTAGTCCCTCAAGCCCTCCCTCTGGCCTTCTTGCTGGTCCTGCCACAAGCCAGGCATGAGCTGGACGCTCCCCTGTCTCTCCCCTCTAGCTTCCCTCCTCCCCAGATATCTGGATGGTTTACTCCTTTACTTTACCTGGGTCTCTGCTCAAATGGTATCTTTTCAGAGATCCTTCCCTAACTACTGAATCCAAAATATTTTTCCCAAGCTTCTTAGCCTGCCTTATTTTTCCTCATAGTATTTGCAACCTAATATATATTAATTTGTTTGTACCCTTCCCCACTTGACATTAACTCTGTGAGAGCAGGAACTGGGTCCATTTTGTCCCTTCTGAACCTCCAGCACCTAGAGGGTGCTGAGCACTTGTTGGATATTCAAAAAAGTTGTTAAATGCATAAAAGTTTGAGTAGATTTATTAGTCAGAATAGAGATGAGTGAGGTTGTATAGTAACAGATAACACCAAAATCTCAGTATGCAAACCTTCCAAAGGTTCTTACTCAGGCTGTAGCTCTAATGTGGATAAGAGGGGATTTCTGTTCATTATAGTTATTCAGGGATCTAGGTTGATTGAGAAGCCACCATTTTATGGTACCGCCTTCTCAAATACTGGCTTTTGGGTTGGCCACGGCGATGGAAGAGAACACGGAGAACAGAGTACTGCCCCTTAAATTACTTTGCCCAGAAGTGGCACACATCACTTCTGCTCACATTTCATTGTCCGAAACAAGGCACATGGCTGGTATGTGTGTCTGGAGATCCTAGTGAGCACCGGTAATGTCTACCACAATGAATGAACGCTCAAATGAATGCCCACATAATCGAATGAATGGGTGAACAGATTAATTCAGGGAATAAAGATGAAGATGTGGGAGGCCAGGTATGCAGGAGAGGTTCAGAGCCAATTTCTTAATCTCCTCTCATGATGTTGCATGGGACCCATATTATCTTCTGTTGAGAAACAGCTGGTGGAAGAATGCCTTTAACAGTGCTCTAAGGAGTAGAGGAATAGCAATGAATATTTGCCGTGTTTTTATTATGTTCCAGGACCATATGCCTAGTGCTTTACATGAATTAGTAAAGTAGATAATATTCGCCTCATTTAGCAGTTGGAGCACCAAAGATGCTGAGAGGTGAAATAGATGGTCCAACGTTTTGCAGCTAGCTGAGCAGACGTGGACTCTCAAACACATACCCGTTCTACCTATGCCAAGTTACAGACATGGCGCCTGTGTGCATTCCTCTGTGGTCTCCTTTCTCTCCATTTAGGTCATAGCTGCAGTCACAAGCATCAATGCACTGTTGGACTCTGCTGAGTGCTTGCAGTGACCCTCAAGTTATTCCAAACCAGGCCAACCTGGCCAGTAGGGTCACTTCACTGATGCTATAAGCTAATAACTTCTACCATTCATTCCTGTTTCTTCATTTAAAAAAAATTCCATTTGGCCAGTCTTGAGTACTCCAGATATGGCAATTCCTCTAGTGACTAAGACTGAAGATTTATCCAGTACAAGTACATCAAGCTGAATGTTTATGAATCTCTGAGTAGATGCATGACACTGGGTAAGACAGAGGCAGCTGTGACCCAGTTAGGGAGATTGCACACCCTCCCAGCTCAGAGGGCCTGCTGAGCTTTGGGCAGGGGGAAGCTCTCCTCCTTCCTAACCAGGGGTTGGATGCAGCCTTTAAAGGGGCATCTGGATCAGGAGAGGTGCACAGCCCAAGGGACTCCAGGAATTCAGACAGGGCAGCTAAGCTCCAGTGTGGATGGGGCAACTGGGTCTTCAGTTGAGAGCCAGCATTACATCCTGCTCCAATAGCTGTCAGTTTAATTAGAACTTTCAATATTCCTGATACGTGGGGAGGTGTCCCTGATAGACCCAGATAGGCCCCCCCAGACCAGAAATGTTAGCAGCCACTGCACTAAAAGACTTTGACACTCCGACCTTGCCTCCTTAAAGCAGGTCCCCATTGTATTTGCCTTTGCTCCCTATCTCTATTTTGAGCAGGAAGAGAAGCATATCCAACCACCCCCTACCCCCACCCATCATAGTCATTTTACAACCATTTGGTGCAAGGGCTGAGAACTGTCAGAGCAGTAATGCATTGCATCAAATTAACATTATTTTCCTGAAATGGTAATTATACCCGTTTTGTGTGCCTCTGAATACATATTTTTTTTGAAGTGTGCATGAGGTGCTGACATCGAAGTCTCGCTTTAAATCATTGTTATTAGTGTACCTGTCCAAATGATTCAAGGGAAATGGCTGTCAGAGGTTGCAAAATTTAGAGGAATTTAGAGGTGAGTCACGGAGCTTCTTTCAAAAAGTTGGAATGCCAGCACCTCCAACAAGTGTTTGTTCCTCACACCCTACAAGGATTTCCAGCCAGACATGCCAATAAGATCAAGTCAGTACATCTTTATTGATTATCTACTGCATTGAAGTGCTTTGTTTGGCTACTGATTCAGAACGAGACATGGTTGCTGCCTTCAGTCTCAGAGGAAGGACAGACAGATGACTTTAAGAAGAAGAATCATGGCGTGACATTTGGATGCAGAAGACAGAGAGTGATTCTGAGTGTGTGTGTGTTGAAGGCAGGAGTCGCAATCATGAATGGCATCTTGATACGTGGGGAGGTGTCCCCGATAGACCCCATGTATCAGGAATATTGAAAGTTCTAATTAAACTGACATTGAGCTGGACCTTGGTGGGTGGCAAAGATGGAGCATTGTTGTCAAAAAGTACAAATTTTGGGAGAGGTAAGTAACGCATGAGATTGGAAATAGGGCGAACCCAGCTTTTAGTGCCCAGTATCATAGGGAAGGATCAGGTGCTTAAGACATTGTCTCTATCAAAAGTGTCAATCAGTCACTTATGGGTGGAGCACAAGGATCAAGGTGGAGCAGTAGTTGCGCTCCTGTGGGGGGCATCATGGCCATTGAAGAGTAGTCTTTAAAGATCCCTAGATGCCATTGAAGGATGTAAGGAGTGCAGGAATAAAAACAAATTTGTTTGTGAAAGTTCACTCTGGCTACTAAGTAGGTAATAGATTGGAAGCAGGGGAATGGCAGGAAGAAGATGGTAGAAGACTGTTACTACAGTCTAAGGGTGTGATTTAACCTTTTGTCTGCCATAAACGTCTATAGACATGGGGATGGTTTCTGTTTTGGGTGCGTGGCAGGTAACACTAAGCCTGGGCTAAGATGGTGGAAAAGGGATGGAGACAAGCATGGCTTTGACGGGTGTTTGGAAGGAAGATTGGGCCACACTTCATGATCAATTGCTTACTTGTGTGTGGTAAAAAAGGAGGAAGAGGTGCTAGTCATGATTCTTGGGTTTCCGGCTTGAACAATGCAGCAAATGCTATGAAAGGATGTGGAGACATAGGATAGAGGGCCAGGGCTTGGAGAAGCTGATGCGTTCTATCAGGGAATGTTGAGTTCTAACCTGGATGATATCCCTGTCATTTTAACAAGCTGGTTGGGTTCTTCTTGTGACCCTGACCAGGAAGAGAATGATCTTGTGTTGGAAATGGCTGTTTGGATGGCAAGGGAGTGACATCCACGGGAGCTAGTTCCTGAAAGGGATGGAGGAAATGTCCTTGAAAAGATATAGCGACATCCCACAGAAATCCAGGAATTAGCTCAGATTTGGACAGGCTTCCTGGAAATCAGAATGAGAAGGATACCAGGTCAGGACCACTCTTTCCCTCTGGCTCCCCCAGCTTCTTGCACTTATTTCAATAACCAGGACACCACAGTCCTGCACAACTCCGGGGACTGCATTCCCATAGAAATTTAGTCCTTGCAAATCAGGGCCTTGTCTTCATCCTTATATCTTCTAAAATATAAACACTCAGAAAAGCAATCATAATATAACGAATGCCAGTGAATCAACTTTTGGTTGTTTTCTTTTTTAATTTTCAACAGTGTATGTATAAAGCAAGCAGGATGGTACAGACACAGTTAACATTCTTCTTGTTCCTCTCATTTTCCTCCCTTCATGCCTTAGGCAACCAAGAGGCACAAATTTGGCTGATTGTCTTCCTGTTCATGGTTCTTTAACTTTGCCCATGTAAATGTCCATAAACACAGTGCAGTATTGTTTGGTGTGTTTTTATTTAACAGAAATGGCATCACTCAGTATGTGAGGTTTTATCATTGTCATTCCATGCCCCCCTTTGGTATTGTTTTCAAGATCTATTTTTATACATTTATATAGATCTGGTTGGCTTAACTGCTGTGTAACGTTCCATTTTAGGAATATACCACCACGTGCTTATCCATTTTCTTCCTGAAGGATGTTGTATTGCTTCCAAATCTTGGCCGTTACACATACCACTGCAGTGAATGTTCTTTTACCTGCTTCACTGTGTGCTTTTATGTAAGTTTCTCTGGGGTGAATGGGGTATATGGAGTGTATAGGCAGGAGTGGAATTGTTGTGAATTGATGGTCTAGTAAGGGTGCTCATTTTGAAATTTTATTAGGTTATTGCCAAATACTCCCTGGTAGGGATTGGAGGTGAAGGAGTTAGTGTAAGAATCACCTTAGGACAACAGGTCACCATGCAGAAATTTTTATACATTTCCATGCTAATCACTCTTTTTCTTTTATTAAAATACTAGAAGCCCCATGCACAAAATTCGTGCAAGGGGCTCTGTGCTCGCAGCCCCAGCTGGCCCTTGCAGCCCCTTGCAGCCTTGCCCGGCCCTTGAAGCCCCAATTTCAACAGGAAGGTTGTCTGGAAGGTTATTCAGCTGTTCAGTAATTAGCATATTAGCTCTTTATTATA
The DNA here is from genome assembly GCF_014108245.1 of Pipistrellus kuhlii. Taxonomy (NCBI): domain Eukaryota; kingdom Metazoa; phylum Chordata; class Mammalia; order Chiroptera; family Vespertilionidae; genus Pipistrellus; species Pipistrellus kuhlii. The sequence goes on along the minus strand of NW_023425527.1, from coordinate 5,631,942 downwards.
TAGGATATTTTATTGATTTCAGAGAGAGGAAGGGTGGGAGTGAGAGGCATAGAAACATCAATGATGAGAGAGAATCATTATACACCCCCTACTGGGGTTCAAGCCTGAGGAGGCATGTACCCTGGCATGTATCCTGAGGAGGAATCAAACCATGACTTCCTGGTTTATGGGTTGATGTTCAACCACTAAGACACACTGACTGGACCACACCAACTACTTTTTGCCAAAAAGGCAAGGACTCCTAGTGAGAACCACAGCTGGAGAGAGATACATTCTTGGAAGCAACTGTGTCATAGTCTTGAGTGTATTGAAGGAGAAAGGGGATTGAAAACAATTGACTTGAAGATCACAAAGACAAAACCCGTTTGCTTTGATGTCTTTTCCTTGGTGACCAAATCCCTCACAGTCTCTTTCTCAGCAGAAATAGTGTTTGGATCCCAGAGGATTATGGGGGACAAGTGTATTAACTATTAACTGCTTTGCTACTAAACTCCCCTGCTCAGCCTTCAGGCTGGATGAGCTAAAGCTGCCCTGATCCTCTTGGAGGCACAGCCTTGGGCCGTGGGTAACAGAATCATTCTACACACTTGCAGCCGTGCACTGGGGCCAAGTTTAAGGTGAAGGACAGTGAGGAGACAGAAAAGGGAGTGTGAAATGAGGCCATCGATTGCTCTGGGAGAGGAAGGGACAGAATTAGACCTGGGAGCAGATAGCTGTGCTGAGTTTAATGGTGTCCCCCAGGGGGTTGGGGGTGATAAAGGGTAAAGGGGGCCAAATATATGGTGACAGTAGACTTGATTTTGGATAGTGTGCACACAATGCAATATACAGATCATGTATCATAGAAATGTACACTTGAAACCTATATGATCCTATTAATCAATGTCACCTCAGTACACTTAATAAAAAAATAGTGCCTGTTTATATCTACCTGGAACCTGTGAATGTGACCTTATTTGGAAATAGAGTCTTTGTAGATGCAATCAAATTAACTCATGTTGGAGTAGAGTGGCTTCTAAGTCCAGTATGCATTCAGTAAGACAAGAGATACAAGCCACACACCCAGAGGAGACCACATTTCTTCCCCCTGGGTTGAAAATCCATTCCAGGAAGTTCACCATGTGACTTTTACCAGGGCCTTGTCATTGCCATGATGGCAAAAATGAAATCATTTTCTTCTGCAGTCACTGCTTGTCTTTATGTAAAGTCACCTGCATCATCTGCACAGTTGCAGGGTGTTCCATCTGGGTTGCACTTTTTGAAACATGTTATTTAGTAACTCCCACCCCTGAGTGGGATATAAGTCCAAAACAAACAGAAAAGACAGTGACACATGGAGTCCATGGAGCTTGGAGGCGGAGATACTCCATGGCATATGTGGAGACAGATGTTAGGAAAGTGGAACAAAGATAACAAGGTCAACACACACAGAAAGAAGGGGCTATGAATACTGCCGTGGCAGAATGCGCGGCTCCGCAAAGTCCTGAGCTGTCTTATAAATAGAAGCACCCAACAGAGATCAACATGGAACAGAGAGAGAAGTAGGTGTTCAGAAGGGTGAGTGGCTTGAACTTATTTCATGTCTTGCATATGAAGGACTTCCCTCTTTAGGCGGAGTCCATTACATTAGCAGCTGAGACCTGAACACAACCCAGGGTAAGTGGGGTGGCAGATGGTGGTGGACAGTCTCTGATTCTGCCGCCATATCGGAGACATCAGAGGAGTCAGTATGGAGTGAGAACAAAGGTGCTTGTTCATTAGGTACAGGGTGTGAGAGAAAAAGCACTGATAGCATCATGATAGCACTGATCTGGGTTAGAACTTTCAGCTCTACCGTCTGCCTGCTGTGTGCTCTCACCTGGGCACATGATGCTCATCTTTCCCAGGCTCGGTTTCTTTGTCAATGGAATGGAAAATATGAGATCTAACATACAGAGTTGTTGCAAAGATGGAAAAGATGTCTATGGAAGCAACCTCTCAAATGCTTGGTCCAAGTTCAGCTTCTAGGGCTAGAGCCATCAGGTCAGATGTCTCGGCCACAGAAGGTGCTCCAAGGTAGGGTATTTTAAAGGATGGTTGGGCAAATGGCAGAAGGGGGGTGTATAGAATGGCAGATGGGCTTTCTCTGATCCACATCCAATAGGAAATAGAAGTAATGACCACCTACCTGCAACTGGGAAGAAGTTCTGGGTTCAGCAATTCAGAAGGGGAGCTCTTGGCTTCAGAGATGGAAGAAGATGAGGGATGGGATAGACAATTATAAAATGGAGATGATAGAACTCAGGGGTCTTTTTGCTCTAACCCAAGCTCCCAATAATGTGAGTGTAAAAAAAAAGGGGGGGGGAGGGAAGGTCATGTTCTCATGAAGATAGAAACTAGGAAAAGAAATAAAGAGAGACATCAAGAGTACTTGGAATACGAGAAAACAGAAGGATACGTAAAATTTAACTTTGCAAAGCAGTGAAAGCTAAAGTGGGTCATCAGGGAGCCAACCAATTTCTCTGCTAGAAACACTCGGGATTTTATGGCAACAGGTGTTTATAAAAGAGAAGGTGGGTGGGCTGGAAAGTAAAGATTGGGTGCAACTTGATAAAGGGCCATTGCACCCCCTTGATTCCCTACTTGACCCTCAGAACCCAGGCATCTCTCCCATCCCCCCTCCCCAGGAGACTGGGGGTTTTCTCTTTGGAGAAGTGAAGTCCCAGGGAAAATTAGAACTCAGCAATACCATGCATAGCTTGGGCACAGTGGGAGGTGCAGACTGTGGTACCGACAACTAGGAATTCAGGAACATAAAACTCCTAGTTCCTATAACAGAAGATTATAGGGTAGACAAGTTGACCTGCAAGGAGAAGAGTCTTATAGATACTGATGGTTGAGGTCCCTTACCCAAATGCCCAGACAAAGAAACTGAGGTAGTAACCCAGGGTACCTAGCTAGTCTGCTTCAGAGTTAAGAAAGAAATTCACATCTTCCCCAATCCCTAAGCCAGGACACATTGTAGGATGCTGTAGGGGAGTGGAATGAAAGAGAGGAGAGGCTGCCTTCCAGAATGAGCCTGATGCTCACCATGCCCGCAGGAACACCTGCCCAGCTGGCTCAGCCCCACCAGCTTCCTCTCTCTGCAGACCTCCAGCTGTCGCTCAGACACATCTGCCGCTGGTCTGGGAGTGTTGGTGGTGAAAGGCACACATCTTATGATGATTGTTATACTAACACGGGTTGATGTGGGGAGGCAGGCTAGACTATTTCTAGAGAAGGAACACTGATGGAAGGTGATGGATGGCCATCTTAATCCTAAACCTTTCTGGCCAATTAAGTGACTTGTAAAGACCTCACTCTGACAATCAGTCCCTCACGATCAAGTTGGTTAAAACGCATTACGCAGGGCAGTGCAGCGAAGAATCTCTCAGCGCACAGGGCAATGCAGACCCTGACTAGGAGGGGTCTTTACTGTGTCAAGGTGCTGAATAACGCATCAAACTCTTTCTAACCAGGGTAGATTCTGCAGAGTTTGGCCTATTGCTTGGAAGATGGACCAGATCTACTGCCTTTCATCGTTGTACCCTATAGATGGCAACATCCCTTCCTTCTTTATGACCTTCCTCCCTTGCTTTCTTCCTTCTTCCTTTCTTGGTGGCAGTCAGGTAGGACTATAAACAACATGATCCAAGGCTTGGCCAATCAGATACTTTGGGCAGAATTCATGTATTTCATTCCAGTCCAGGATGGGGAGTCCTTAGACCACACTTCTCAACATACCCCAGCTCTCCTTCTCAGCCCCAGGTGCCCATCTGAGGAGCCCAGGTTCTTTGCTGTGTCTGATGTGCTGTGATCTTATCGTGAAGTCAGAGCAGACTGACCTCTTTGGGAAGCAAACATCAAAATGATAGCTCCACACAATGACACCAGTGACTTTGTAGCACTCTATCTTCTCTCTCTCTCCCTCTCTCTCTCTCTCTCTCTCTCTCTCTCTCTCTCTCTCTCTCTCTCTCTCTCTCTCTCTCTCTCTTTCTTTCTCGTCTTTTACAATGATTACTGTGGCATTATTAATTTAAAGTAAGTTTGAGATACTTCGTCTTGGTGTTGTGACCTCCAGAGAGGGAGGGGAAAGTAGCACAGAGAGGAACGAACATGGACACTGTTTACCAACAGCGTTAGAGGCAAAGACTCCAGTGTATGCCTTCACCCTTAAGAAGGAAGTTGATTTGTAAGCCAGAGTCTCTGCCGAAGCACACAGTTGATCCAGTGTAATGGTAAACTGACATCACCTTCACATTTATAGGACTCCTATCCTTCATGTATGTGCATTTCATCTTACAAAGCAGACATGGGGTGGCCAAGAAAATCCGAAAATGAGGAGAGTGTGGTGTGCAAGTAAAGGGGTCTCATCAGACAAGGATGGCAAAGGGAGGGGGGTGGGTCCCAAGAAAGTAGCAGGTAGAAGTCCCCGAGAGTGAACTGGGCAGCATTCTTGACCTGAATAATACTGTAGAATGATCAAGAATGGGGTCTCCGGTGTACATATTAGTGCTATAATTACTACTACTGCTAATTGATAGGTGATAGGTTATCATCCAAAAAACGAAATTAAGAAAGCTGAGGAAGTATTGGGATCAAATCAGGTTTCTATATAGGAAATACAGCATTTTTATTTCAAAAAGGCAGTTATTAACCCAAGAAAACCAAAATTGTCTGAGAAGGGAAATAAATCACAATGAAATTCTCTGGTGAGCAGTGAACAGAATTTATATAGCTATAATAATTTAAGTACTGACTTGATTTAATAAAATAATTGAAATAAAATGATGCTCGGGGCGTGAGAGAAGGGGGTTGAGAGAGTGGTGGGTGTGAGTTAAATAGTCCTCTCAAAAGGAAGTTCATGTCTAACTGTGAATCCAGAAAAAGCTCTATAAGCATATGAATTAAAAATATGGAGGTATTAATAAAACTGGAGAAAGCAGCCAGAAGAGTTGGGAGAGGTTTCTAAGGGGTCGTGCTGCTGAGGGGTGGTGCTACGATGTGCAGGGAACTAATATATTTATTAATAGCTTTTTAGTCACTTTTAATTTTTAAAAATCTATGCATGCATTACTTTGAAAATATTGCTACTTTAAAAAGTCATGAAATAATGTAAAGAATTTACATATTTTATGAAGCTTGAGTTCTTTTTCTTTTGAATTGATTTCAGAGGAAGGGAGAGGGAGAGAGAGAAACATCAACAATGAGAGAGAATCATTGATTGGCTACCTGCTGCATGCCCCCTACTGGGGACTGAACCAGAAACTCAGGCATGTGCCCTGACTGGAACCAAACCGTGATCTCCTGGTTCATAGATCATCGCTAAACCACTGAGCCGCACCAACCATGCAGGGAACTTGAGTTCTTCATGAGACGTACTCTCAGCAGCCCGGCAAGCTGAGCTGTACTGAGGACCTGTTTCCCAAGGATTTCTTAAGCAGATGAAAAGTTTTGTTTGTTTTTGTTTCAGACACACACACACACACACACATCGGAATCATTGATCGACCTGTCCTCTAGTGGGAATCAAGCCCACAACCCAGGCATGTGTCCTTGATTGGAATCGAACCTTCAGTCCACAGGCCAATGCTCTATCTACTGAGCAAAACCAGATGGGGCTGTTTCAGATATATTTTACATAAACACACAAACACTAAATAAACCCTTATAAACAAAGTTAGCGATATCTGTCCCCATTTCATTCCTATAAATCCCATCCTCCAAATAAATTAGGAGTGTGCATTGAATATTAGTCTATGTTTTTAAAAATATATATTTTTACTATACATATACGCATACATGTACCTGTAAAAATATACTCATTTTATTTCCATGTTTCGAAATGTGCACTTAAATGCTATCAGAGTGCATGTTATTATTCTGCCGCTTTCTTTATTCATTCAGTGTGTGGAGACCCATCCCTGCTGCTATGTGGAGGTAGTTCATTCATTTGATTTCATCCTATGAACACACCAGAAGTTATTTTCTTTTCGTCTCTTTTACTCTTACAACAACATGGCAGCGGTCTCCTTATACAAGCCTCCTGCTAAACAGGTGCGAGACATTTTCCGGGTGTGTATATCTTCCAACAGAATTGCTGGGGAACCAGGCGGGCACATTTCTCATTTTACGAGGTCACTGGGTCAACACTGTTTAGAGGTGATGAATATTGATGGAAGCAAATAAAATAAAATAATAAAATAAAATAAAATAAAATAACTTGTGCTTCCTGTGGACTCAAGCTCCCGGCTAGCCGGTTTGTCCAGACTGGGCCCCAGTTGGGGGGTGGGACCACATCTCAAATACCACCTGTGTCGTCGTCGTCAGGGAAACATTCAAGGCCTTCTTCCCAGAGGCCGCTCTTTAGGGAGACCTGGTTATCCACATGCTTTTTAACAAGCCGGAATCTGACATTTAAAGGGCTACTGAGGCTCTTTCCCTCGTGAGCACACCGCTGAGATGGAGGGCGGCCGAACAAGGTGGCTTGCGGAGCATGATGCTGACAAGCAGGGCATGCGTAGGACACGGTGTGCACAATCTTCCTCTCATCAGTTCCTCCGTGTTTGGTAGGAATGTGTCAGACGTGGCATTAGACTCTGTAGGGGGAAATACCGTAAGGAAGGCACAGCTCCCTCTGACTGCGCATGGCAGGGAGACTTGAGAAGTTGGCTCCATCTACATTCTTTTCCAAAGAAAACAGCCGCTGGTCTTGGGCAATCAGCCTTGTTCCAAGTCACCACATCCACTTCCCTCAGCTCTGCTTTGTGAAAAATGGTCCATGCTGGACTAGGGAGGGTAGTTTGAGGCAAGGCCTGCTGATCCCGAAGTCTCTCAGTGCGTATGGGTCACACTCCGCGTGGATAAGGCAAGTGGCACCCATCATATTTGCTCAGGCTGCCCCGCCCTGCCATTAGGAGAATCCATGCTCAGGCTGACTTACGTGGTCAAGAAGGCTTTCTTGGGATGGGCAGGTTCGGGTGTGGTTGAGGTTCAGCGTTGTGTCCCCATAATTCATGGTGTGAACATTGTCCCAGCCTAGCTTTCCTCATGGTCAGAAGAAGGACCATGAATGCCATCTGGTCTGAATCTTGTGGGAATCACCATGGGATGAATAATGGTTCTTTAGTCTGATTGGACCAACTGAAGTCATGTGCCCACTCTGCACCAATCACCTTCACTGGGAGAATGCTATACTCTAATTGGTTAAGCTGGGTAGAAGAGGGATGGGGTCACTTTAATTAGTTTAAAGTGACAGACTCCTAGAACTGGAGAGACTACTAGATGACAGACTCCTAGAACTGGAGATGAGCCCCACCAAGTTACATGAGCTCCATTAGGTAGGAGGAATAGAGGAAAGGGTGCCAGTAAGGAAACCCACTTCTGTAGAACTGTATATCAGACTTGTCAGGAGTTTAGAAAGTACCGGGCTTGACTTACTCCATAGCTGTGAGTTCCCTCCTTTCTGCTTTCCGTCCATCTGCCACAGTCAGGAATCCAGGGAAAACACACACAGGCAAATGGAGACCAGATTTTGTACTCATTTGGGTTTCTCCTTAAGCAAGGTCTTTGCCAGCTTCCTTCCCGGGTGTCAAGGAGAAACCGTGTCTCCTGACAGTTCGAGCTCCTTCTTGCCATTGCGACAGTTTTGCCCCCTGTGCAGCCAGGCCCATCCTGATGGCGGGTGGGGGCAGGCAGATGTTCCAGCCCCACCTCCAGTGTGTGATCTCTGACAGATGGAGACATCTGCTCGCCAGGTCCCTACCACTAAGAGCCCTCAGACCTGTTTGGTTAGTTACCAGCCTTCTGACTGCCCATAGGTGCTTTGTGCTTCCTGCAGAGACAGCTGGGAAAGGGCAGGCTATTCAGAGGGACTTCTAAAACCCTCTTTTTCTAGCTAATAGCTGGGGATGATGGCCCCATGACAATATGACCAGGTGTGTGTGTGTGTGGGGGGGGGGGGGCGGGTGATTCTCATATCAGAACAAATACTGTCACATAAATAATGCATTCAGACTTGGACATAACAGCCTCTGACAGCGGGGTAGGAGGATAAAAACAGGAAGTTATTCATTCAGTTGTCCAATCCAGAAACATGTTGGTATCATGTAAGTAACTGTAACCAATAGGACAGTTGGAGTGAGCAGGATGCCACAGGCTGTGGCTTTTGGGTCATTTCCAGGACTAGGCCCTAAGGCCAGCCTTCCAATTCCCGCTAAGTTAAGTACCTCCCACGTGTGTGGCTGTAATACTATTATTAGGATGACTTTTATTCTGTTGGAATCTGTGTTTTAAGGAAATTATTCAAGACCTCATTATTTTTACTGTTAATGGTAAAATCGGACTTGCAATGCACCTTGGAATTGATCCCACACGCCGGTGGGCCACGCGGCCACCGTGTGTCATTAGACTCTTTCATGTACACACACACACAGGCACAGCACCAACCGGAAGCCCCAGAGCCGGAGCACGGCTCAGCGGGGCAGGAGGAAACCTTTTGAACTCAGAGGCTGCCTCGCCTGTGATAGAGGTGGATGGCGGAATTTTCCAATTAGCCCTCATGCCTGCCAACGCACCCGCGGCCCCTCTCCCTGCACCCCGAGGCGGTGTGCGCAGGCTATAAATTGAACCCGGACTGGAAGTGAGGCTGATAGAGCGCTGAGTGATTAGGCTCCTCTGGGCCTCCTGGGGGCGCTCTAGTGGTTTGGGTCCTCACATCCTAGGGCCTCTCCTTCTTGAAGTGGCTAAATTGCAGGTAGCTTCTCCTCTGACCAGATTTCTTTTCATTCTCAGTGAACAGAGCAATCACATCTTTGCTCGGCTCTCCCGGCCGTTAGGGAGGCTCAGGCTGTGAGCACCCTGGGGCACGGGTCCTGCAACCAGTTGCTGTGAACTCTGTCCAACAGACAGTTCTTCTCATTTACTGTTTGACTGCAGAGGAAATGACCCCAAAACTCTCTAGGTTTTTCTTTTCTTTTCTTTTCTTTTTTTTTTTTTCTTTTCTTTTCTTTTTCTATTTTCTTTCCCATTTTTTTTTTTATTGATTAAGGTATTACATGTGTACATATCTTCCCATTGCTCTCCCCCATCCCACTCCCATACATGCCCTCACCCCCCAGTGTCTTGTGTCCATTGGTTATGCTTATATGGAACTGGAAAGCATTAAGCATTATGCTAAGTGAAATAAGGCAGTCAATGAAAGAAAAATACCAAGTGATCTCACTGACTTATGGATAATAAAGAGCATTATAACCTGATGAACAAAAAGATAGATACAGAGGCAGTAAAGCATCAAACAGACTATCACATTACAGCAGGTTTTTCTTTTGGCACCTGCCACCCATGCTGGAGGGGAGAGCATCCTGCAGAGAGCTGAGCGGGCTCAGGTGGCACGGGAAAGGAGAGGCTGCTCTGTGAGCCTGTCTTCTCCCCTCCTATAACCGCGAGGGCTGCCGTCCACTGTGGCTGGAGAGGGAGGATCCCACCTTCCCAGGTAATAAGGCAGAGGCAGCAGGGCTCAGTGGTTGGAAGACCCTGTCCTGATGCCTAGAAACATTGTTGCTGGCTGGAACCAGATTAACAAGGTCGTCATGTGAGAAAAGAGCCTTGACCAGCCTCATGTAGAGACTCACTCCCAAAGCACTGCATGTGAGAAGTCCCACTGCTGCCAGTCGGCTACCACCCTGACGGAGAGCCACAGCCATTACGTGAGGACGGGCATGATGACACACCTTCCCAATTGCCTGGTCCCTCCTTGACTTAGCCATGGAGAGATGTGGGCATGGTATCAGACATTGTATCAGATGTGGGCATTGTATCAGACACTGTGGCCCTTTTACAGCCATTGACCATCTTCAGTGCTGTCTCCAGGCCGCCGTCTGCCCATCAGATCAATGGGACGCCCCCACACGTGAACTCCGCTCTGTAGAGGCCTGAGGCAAACAGCTAAGGAGCAGATGGCTAGAACGGGCCCAGTAAACACCAAGGGACTGATACACTTTCTTCAGATGCCAAGATCACCAAGCCGGCCAATCTCCTTCCTCTTAGAATTCACACAGCCCTCCCAGACTGCTCAGGCTCCTTTCTTGCTTGTTTTCCAAGCAATAGCCAGCACTTTGGGGTCTTGGACTTGGGGTTTCACAGCTCAGTCACCTCTGATGGAAACATGGTCTTCAGTCCTCCCTTCTCAGGGAGGAGCTGTCAGGATAATTTAGAGCTCGGGCAGGAGAAGCACTTTGGGAGGGTGGGTTTCCAGAGGACAGGGTGGGGAAGGCTCGAGATTGTGGTGAGGACTGTGGACAGGCAGCAAGTGATGGATGGTGACAGGGGAGGTGGGCAGGGGGAGAGCCATTCATCTCCAAGCACACTGTGAGAGGGGCTGTAGGAGATAGGAAACTCACTTGGGACCAAGGCAAGAGTTAAGGGTTGTTATTTTATTTTTTTATTTTTTTATTTTTTTACCAACCTAGATGATGACAGGTGCCATGTTCTGCCTTTAGGCAGGGAGAAAGCCTGACCTTCGTATGTGTGTCTATCATGCCTCCCCCCTCAGAGAAAGACTGGAGGAAGCAGAGGTGAGGACTCGTCCAAGGTCATGCAGCTGGTAGACTGCCTTGGCTCAAGGGCCTGCTTTGGTGCTGGGACGAAGGCTTGAGAAGCCAGACAGCCTGGTAGACTGTATTCAGACTTTGATACGACAGCTCCAATCTTACTAATCTCCTGCCCTAGACTTCCACAGAATATCTGGCTTCATAACAGGATCCAGCTGGTATACAATTTTCCAACTTCATACAGTTGGAAACAAGACAGCACTCCCAAGAGGCATCAGTGTTCCCGACGTGGGATCCATTTGTTCTTCCTGTGAAATATGATCATGGACATATTTTCAACAATTAGAAAGACATGACTATAATTTCCTCCATTTTAAGATCTTGTTCCCTCGGAATCATTGGGATCTGCTACTTCCTGTCAAAACCTGAATCTAGAAAAGATAATGACCAATTTAGCAGGCAATTATACATTTATTCTATTCCTTTCAGCTTGACATGTCGGTATTTCATGGTGTTCTGCAAAGAGGAACTGTCATTTCTAGCTGCTCTGCTACCTGAGAGCGCTGTAAAAACATGGTTTCTGATAGCACTGGAGAAGCCATCCCTGTAGCAAGCATTCCGAAGAGGAGCTCCCCAGGGGAGCAAGGCTGAGGAGGCGGGCTCCTGACACCCACGGCAACTGCCAGCTGGGGCAGCTTTTCTGACGTCTCTGCATTTTGCTTTGGAAGATGCCAAGCTGTAGGATCTGTAGAACAGTACTAGGACACACTGTTCCCCAAAGTTAATCTAGCCTAGAGCTTTTATTATCTTATTATTATTATTTTTAATAAATATATTTTATTGATTTTTTTTTTCAGAGAGAAAGGGAGATAGAGAGCTAGAAACATCGATGAGAGAGAAACATCGACCAGCTGCCTCCTGCACACCCCCTACTGGGGATGTGCTCGCAACCAAGGTACATGCCCTTGACGGGAATCAAACCTGGGACCTTTCTGTCCACAGGCTGCCACTCTATCCACTGAGTCAAACCAGTTTCGGCCTAGCCTAGAGCATTTAATGGATAGCCTCTTCGAAAGCTATACACAGAAAAGGCATGGAAAATTATTAGCAGAAGCATTCTAAGAACAATTAGTTAGATTGGTGGAGAGAACTAAATGTCTATATGCAAATGACTGGATATTCAAATATGTTTTCCATCAAGATGACTGTTCTGGGTTGAATTGCATCATCTCAGCCTGTCAATGTTGTGGTTGGACCTGCCCTTGTGGTTCTTATTATGATCGCAAGTCACTGTTCAGCAATAATTGGGAAACTTTGAAAAACATAAAGGTTTATTCCTTATAGGATCTGAAAAAGCATACAGTACACCCGGGGCCACAGCAGTGGGAGAGAGAGAAAGACAGGGAGAGGGGGGGGGTACTGGCCTGGGGTTCTGCTTTTACTGGGGTCCAGGATAAGTCCTAGGGTTGACAAGGCTCACCCTTGATTGGTGAATTTAAAATGTAAGACTGAGAATTTACAGCACTGGAAGAGAAAAAAGAAGCAAGTGGCCCAAATGACCAGCTGCTGAAATCAACCAAGATCTCTAAAACAAGGAGCCTGTGGCGGGAGCTGCCTGGCTCCTTACCTAGTCCTGTGGCTGGCAAAAGCGTAAGTCAGGCACTTGCATCACAAAAAGGAAATAGAAAAAAAAAAAAAGTCCAGGGTTTACCCTACAATCCCCACTCCCCAGATTCATCCAGTGAAGTCCTGACCCCAAGTCCCTTAGAATATAACTTTATTTGGAAATGGTGTCCTTGTAGATGTAGTTAGCTAAGATGAGGTCATATGGGCATAGGATGGGCCCTAATTCAGTATGACTGGTGTCCTTATAAAAAGAGGATGTTTGGGCACAGAGAAGCACATACAGGGAGAATGCCATGTGAAGATTGGGGTTATGTGGCCCCAAGCCAAGGGGCTACCAGAAATTGGGACAGAAGCCTGGAGCAGATCCTTTCCAGCACCTTCAGAGGGTCCATGGCCTGCAGACACCTTGATCTCAGACTTCCAGCCTCTAGAATATGGGACAATACATTTCTCTGGTTTGAGCCACTCAGTCTGTGGATCCTTGTTACTGCAGCCATAGCAAACTCATACACTGACTATCATTTTCTTGCCATGATGGGGCTCTGGGTTGACACTCAAAGTCTTTGGTTTGCTGTGCAGTTTACTCCATCACCCTAGTACTAGGACGCACTAGTCCCCAAAGTTAAATCATCTCAGAAAAACCTTGACAGGCTACGGAGGCTGGGAGTTGGCTGTGATTTGAAAACGTAGGGTTATTTCTATTTTTTTTCTTTAAATATCCTAAGTAAGGCAGACTTACCTCCTAATTCCACCTCTTGATTAAACTCAGCAGAACATGGAGTCATCTGTTAACTTGCAATCACACTAAATTCATAAATCTCATTTGGTTCTGGCATGAGGCCAGGAGCAAATGCAGGAGATTCACTTTTTCCAACTATTAGAGCTGAAAATGAAAATTATTCTGTTATTGTTTTTTTAAAAATTGATTGATTTAATTCAATTTCCAGAGGCCACACGCAGATCTCTTGCATGGGCGAGAGAGATTGGAAATGGTTGGTGCTTATTCCCCTTCCAGCTGCTCATTGCAGAAATTCAATCATGGAAGCTGTCACTGAGGTGATCATGTGTCAAGGTGGCTTCTGACTAAGGAACCATAGAGTTCTGCAGAGGGCTCCTTGTGTACGCACCACAGTTTATGGATGGGAAAGTGAGAGTTGGAAAGTTAATGCAGGTCAGAATTACTTGCAGAAGCTCCACCGTGTTCCAGCCACCGAGACAGCACTAGGGGGTCAACAGGAGTCCTGCCTCCTACCCCTCAGGGACCATGTGCTCAGATGGGGAACAGAAGCATATGGATGGGACACCAGAGCAGCAAAGGAGAGGCTTGGGGGCCTTTAGTATGGCGATCAGGGATGGTTTTCTGGAAAGGAAACACTTCAGCTGAATCTGGAAAAATGACAAGAGCTGGTCAGGAGAAGGAGAGGTGTTTCAGGAAGTGGGCCAACATGTGTCACAATCATGAAAAGGGGGTCAAGACAAGCTAGAAGGGTGCTCCTGCCCTTCTCTTTACGGAAGCCAGACTTGCCTATGTGCTCTTTCCGCTGCACTGCTTCAGACCAGCAGAGGGCAGAAGAGAGCAACATTGCTCTGTTCCTGGCCTGCCAGGGAAGGCACTAGTCCCATGGGAGGCACAGCACTGGGAGTGTCACCCTCCATTCATAACACATCTACTTAGCAGTTTCTGGCATAGCTACTACTGTCACCATTATTAATGAGTTCACACAATCATCCATTCATTTATTTAATCATTCCACCAAACATTTATTCATCTAGTATCTGTTATGTAAAAACTACAGTACTGCCCCAGGGACTAGGATGGTGGGAGTGAATTTCCAAGAAGACTCAGATAAGGTCTCCCAAGACAGGGAGAGACCACATTGCAAAGTAACAGCTGTGAGGAAGGGTGGGAGGCGGGGCGGGGTGGGGACACACACACACACACACACACACACACACACACACCTCCTGCTGGTGGGAGACAGTAAGGGAACCTTCTTGGAATACTGAGCCTTTGAAAGAAATCATTTATGGAAAACACAGATGAATAGTCCATAGCCCAGAGGCACAAGAGCCCCCAGCACCTCCAAGGACAGGCTGGCTTGTTTGCATCTTCACAGAGTTTCCCCAGTGATTCTGCTGATAAACTCGTTCAGGAAGCCACTTTGTATGAAATATGCATAAGATTCACTCCCTTGAGGAAAGCTCACTATTGCCATTGGGTGCAGGTCCTCTGTTGAGGATTTATAAAAAATTGGAAAAATCACTCTGAACCCCCCCCCCCCCCAAAAAAAAAAAAAAAAAAAAAGAGTCAAATCCATCCTGGCCCAAGTCAATGCAGAACTCTTGTCAATGGCTGTGGATTTAGGCCCAAACCTTACCCAGCTCCCAGGCAATGTTTAGGAATTAAAGTGAAGACTTTATATAAAAAATAAAAGCCGAGGAGAGGAAATAAAGTCACAGCCACAGCACAAGTGAAATCCAGTTTTTAATTTGGCTCCAGGACTTGGTGGGAAGGTGGGCATGTGTAACCCTCTGCTCTGCCACAGGCCTGTGGTGGAGCGGGCACTGCCCTCGTCCTCCCTAAACAGTTGCCTTTGATTCTAGAAGTGGCTCCTCCGATGGGAAGAGCCGCCTGTCCATAACTGTTCTGGTGGCAGCGGCATTCATGGAGTGTGTGAAACAGGCCTTGGGGGAGAAGGTGTTTGAAAAATGCTGCCACGGGTTAAGAACCAGGTGGTTTATTTTTTCATCCATGCAGCAGTGAGGTCCAGATCCTTCCTTGATTTATTCTGAAAGAAAATTTTGACTCTTCAAACCCTGAGATGACTAGGTGGGAGGGGGGAGGGCAGGGGGAGAGTAACTCAAGTGGTTCTCATTTGTAGCAAGAATGCAATTTCAATGGACTTCATGTGAGGAGCAAAACAAGTAATGATCACACAGAGAGACTGGAATTAGCCAATAAATAAGACACAAGGTCCCCAGCCCGACTTCTCTTTCATTAGGTGTAAGGGATGAGAATGAAAAAGGCAGGTGGTTCCATTTATCAGGTTCTTAATAACAGCAGGAGGGTGCGTCCTACGGCTCAGGACCAGGACCAGGTGGTCATGGGCGGCGCTGAGATCTAATCAGGAGTCCCCCCCGACTCTCCCTGCCGCCCCCAGCAACAGGGTTTGATTCATAGAGATGCACGTCTTCACTGCAGTCTTCCCAAGAGCTTTGGCTGCCCCCAGCGAGATGTTCTCTTCTGAGCAACCTGTATCCTTATGTTTCTATGATACAAAGTGGTAACAACTGCTGTTCACAAAGTGCAGCAAAATAACCCACCTGCTCTCTGTTCTCCGTCCTCATCGCCTGTACTTTATCGCACTCGGCTCTCAGCTCTCATTACTTCCATGTTTCACGTCAGATGGCTCACCATCCAGGGGGACAGGGTCGTGGGGGACAGTGCAGAGTTAACCCAGGTGATGTGCTTGGAACCAACCCTGGCACACAGGACACACTCCAAGCGTGTTTGTCTTTCCTGCTGTGGCGGCTGTTTTTCTGGTCTCACCCACAGGGTGGCCCATGCGTGCTGGTGTGTGGATGAGTTCCTGAGAGGAGGGCGGTTAGCACGCGGGCCATGGGCCACTCAGAAAGGGGGTCGGGGAAGGCTTGGGATGTGAGTGAATGGGAGACATGGCCTCGGAGCAGGATGTGTGACCGTTTACACTCTAAAGGGCAAGTGTGTCCATGGAGTAATAGACGAAGGAGCTGCAGATACAGAAGAGAGCCAAGAGACTCCCTCAGAATCTGGAGTTCTGTCCCACAGGTTCTTAAACATTTTCATGTCTTAAAAGCAGAAATAAAGGAACAAGGAACGTGAGGGGTGTAGGGGCCAAGCCCAAAGAAGCTTTCTTTCATCAGATTGACATTTGGAAGGGTCTCATATTCTTTCTGTAAAACCTAGTGAAGGTTACGGTCTACTCTGTAATAGAACCCAAAATAAAACCAGCAATGAGGGGGCCCTGGGGAGATGCCCCTTGTTCACCTGCGGGGACAGGAATTCCTGCCATACACCCCTGGGGCCTGCCTGCCCAGTGGAAGAGGCACCTCTGTAGGTAATGTGTGGACAGGTGGAAAGAGGTGTGCTTCTCTGTCTCTGAAAGATGGATTGGCAGCCACAGGGAGCCAGTCAAGTGTCTGGGATGCTCGTCCAAAAACAGCTGTTTCCTCACAGCCTCGTAAAGGGGTGAAGGGGAGGCAGGGCACGCAGCTCAGGCTGGGACTGCCCACATGACTCTAGAAAGAGACACAGAGGTCAGTGGGTAAGTGAAGGTCATTGGGTTGGTGGAAGGGCATTTTGGGCAGAAGGACGAGCAGATCCAAGAGCCCATCCTGCATGGAAGTGCGGGCAGTGCTGTGAAACCTGCAAGTGCTTTCCCCTGACAGGAGTGAAGCCAAGTGGGCAGATGGGGGTCGTGGAGGGATTTGTCCTAATGGGAGTTCAGTGCTCCTTGGGCTGAGGGAGCTTGCACAGGCAACAGGCAGTGTTGCTGGGCAGACCCACTAGGCTGGGCACTGGTGGGTGAGGGAACCCCTGAGGGTCACGGGAAGATCCAGCAGCTGCTGATGTGTGAGCAGTTGCCATCTTACTGGTCTCTTTAGAGGTGGACAGCACCTGATGATGATGGAGATTACATTTGTTGAGCCAATCACTGTCCTGAGAATATCATAAATGTTTTCTCCTTTAATTGCTATAACAACCCGTGGTCCATGCTAGGAAACATGGGCTTAGAAGTGTTAACTAACTCCCCACGGTCACTTGGGAAGACCCTGGATCTACAGAGAATGCTGTCTGAATTCAAAGCCATGGGAGCAAGCCTCCCAGCTCCCGATCTCTTTTGAGTTCTTGAATATTTTATGCTGCCTCTTCCATTCATTGTGCAGTTAGATGGAAAAAGATATATTCACCCACATTCCTCCTGGGAGTGACCCCTGAACTCGTCTGGAGAATATACTTGGGTCAGCTGTTTGGGGATGGAAAGTGAGGAGAGATTCTGAGAACAGGTTCCATCAACAAAAGATGGTCTCCTAACTGCAGTGCCTGAGTCAAGACAGGTCCTGGCATTGCGTTTGAACCCTGATTGTCCTTAACGACGGTTCATGTGTTCACCATCTGGCCTCAGTATCTCCTGTAGCCTCAGGGAGAAAGGCCAGCTCTGAAGAACCTGAACCCTGGTCCCAACCTGAACAGTACCAGCCTTTTGCTTATGCGTCCAAGGGCATGCCACTCATGCCCTGCTGAGCACTTCTCTGTGCCAGGTGATGATAAAGGGTTATGGTGTGCTCTCTGTCTACAGTGCCACTGTCTACAGACACTTCTATCAGCACATCTCTTTGAACACAGCTCCCCCATATCTGTATGTGTATCTAATTTATAATGGAATATATACTATAAATTATATGCATTCGCCACTGTCATGGACTGAATGCTTTTGTTTATCCAAAGTTCATATATTGAAGCTCCAACTCCCGATGTGATGGTGTTAGGAGGTGGGATTCAGTCCTGAGGACCAAGCCCCCAAGATGGGATTAGTGTTCTTATAAAGAGACAGGAGAGCCGAAACCGGTTTGGCTCAGTGGATAGAGCGTCGGCTTGGGGACTGATGGGACCCGGGTTCGATTCCGGTCAAGGGCATGTACCTTGGTTGCGGGCATATCCCCAGTAGGGTGTGTGCAAGAGGCAGCTGATCGATGACTCTCTCTCATCGTTGTTTCTAACTCTCTATCTCTCTCCCTTCCTCTCTGTACAAAATCAATAAAATATATTAAAAAAAAAAAAAAAAAAAAAGAGAGAGAGAGAGACAGGAGGCCAATGGTCTCTCTCTGGATCCTGTGAGAACACGTGGTAAAGGCAGCCCTCCGGGAGCCAGGAAGTGGGGCCTCATCAGACAGCGAGTCTGTCGGCACCTTGACCTTGGACTTCCCAAACCTCAGAACTGTGAGCAATAAATGCTTATTGTGTAAGCCACCCAGTCTATGATATTTTGTAATAACAGCCCGAACTTCGACAATCACTGTTCCAATAGTTTATGAAAATAATAAAACGTGCACAACATAGAAATGTTGAAATGATGCGGAGTAGGGGAAATATACATAATTAATGTAACATTTTTATTAGCAAAACATCATGAGCGATGCTGGATGTGCTTACATGTCTCAGATAGTTGTTTCGGCAACTACAAGCCTTCTGGTCTGACTTCTTTTCAGGCCTGATTAGATCAAGTTGTTTTTAGCCTAAAAACCTGGCTGTCCATGAGCTCTCAATGGGAGGACCCTGCCACTCACGTCGTTAGTGTCATTGTCAACCCAGGTTTTCCTGTAGGAATTTTTTGAAGCTGCTTGTCCGTTTTGCAAGAGTTGGTTTCATTAAAACTCAGTAATACATCGTGAGAATTCTCTTAGCTGGGTGCACAGGAATAGCCCATCACAACATGTGTGCTAGTGAAGGGGCATGGCTTTGTCCACTCTCCACTGCTCGGACACTCTCCCACCCTTTCCTGGACCCTCGTGATGTGTGGCCACCTGACACCGGGCAGAGTCAGGGTGTCAGTATGTATATGGAATGTGAGTAAGGCTCAGTTCATGTTTGTAGATAACAATAAAGATGAGCGGAAGTTCTAATATTATCTTCTCAGCACTCACCTTATAGACCCTAGTTTAGGAACTACCCATCTGCTGGGCTGGGAATATCCATATGAGCCAAAAGAATCACACAGTGAATGTGTAAGTGTCAGGCTTGAAGTGTGCAATGCAGAGGGCACAGAATAGGAGGCCTTGACTTTGTCTAAGGGATCCGGGACCTCTTCCTGGAGAGAGCCCACTGAGATGAGCTCCAAAAGCAAAAAAATGTTCCCCAGGTGAAGTGCCGGAGAAGAGACGTGCAGATGGAGGGAAGAGCACTTGCAAAGGCCCTGAGGTTGGAGGAAGTAGAATCCATGAGGGGAACTGCCCAGAGGCTGGTGTGGCCGGGACACTGAAGGCGAGGGAGCCAGTGTCTTGAGACAAACTCTCACATCTTTTAGACACTGGGGACTCTGGAAGGACACAGGCCAAAGGAGATGCTGAGAAAATATCCCGGCATGAAAGGAGGCAGAGAGGTCAAGGTCAGGCACAGTCATGGTGAGAACAGGTTGCTCACTTAGTCATGGGGTGCAGAGGCGGGTGGAGGGGTGTTAGCGGCCGGTGGTGAGTTGGACCCTGGGCCTGGGAGGAGGGCTGTGCTCAGCTCATTGAGATTCAGCTGAGAACATCCCAGCGAAGGGAGAGATGAGTAATGATGGCGGGCAGTGAAGTGTGCAGGGAAGGGCCGAGGAACCATGGACAACAATCACGGCTGCCGATGAAAGCTCAGATACGCTGTCCACGGGCGGGTCTCTCCCTCGTTTTGAAATGACAGTCTGTGTCCCAATGCCCCCGCTGCTGTGTTAAATTAGACATTCATTTCCTCCCCACGTGGTTCAGTTCCCCTCGGCACCAGGCACAGAGAAGACTTTCAAAGTGAACTGTAAATTGTTTTGTGACCTGCATTTCATGGATGCCACCTTACACTTAAGATCCAAAGAGATGGCCCTACAGACACTCATAAGCAGACACACACATCTGGCAAAGACCGAAGGGAGGAACATGGGGGGAAATGACTCCATCAGCTTCAGTTGTGTTCAGTGAGCAAAACGTACTTCTTTACTCTGAGTCAGTAAATTAGGACCCACTGGAGGCTGTTTACAAAGTTCATACTGAGAAGCAATATTTACGGTGAGGAATGTGTGTGTTCTTGGGAGACAGCCTTGGGATTAGACAGACCCATGTTTGAGTCTGGGATCGCAGTCACCTGCTATGGGAACCTGGGAAGCTTGCGTAAGCTCTCAAAGCCTTAATTTCCTTTTTTTGAAATGCAGGAAATGTATTTACACTGCAGGATTCTGTCGAGATTGAATGAGAGAGTGAACATTAAATAATGGAGGTCTCTGGTACATACTAGGGTCCCCATCTGTGTGTGTGTGTGTGTGTGTGTGTGTACATACACATACCTGTGTAAAGCTGGTCCATGATGTCTAAGGGTGTTAGCAGAGATTACAACTGGCTGGTCTGCACCATTTATATCTCAATCCTAGCCTGGCATTTATGCACGGGACTAACTGGAGCCGGCGAGCATTCTGTAGGTTTCAGCCTGGGGCTCACTGTGCCAGTCTTTGTCACTTAAAAAAAAAAAAAAATGCTTTTATTGATTTCAGAGAGAGGAAGGGAGAGGGAGAAAGAGATAGAAATATCAATGATGAGAATCATCAATCGGCTGCCTCCTGTATGCTCCCTACTGGGGATCGAGCTCACAACCCAGGCATGTGCCCTGACACGGAATTGAACCGTGACCTCCTGGAGTTCATAGATTGATGCTCAATCACTGGGACAAGCTGGCTGGGCAGTCGTTGTTACTCTTGCGTCCCTGGACTGGCTTGCTGTCCTCGGCGGAGGGCTGGTCTCCCAAGCAGCATGAGCTAATTATATCCCCGAGGAGTTGTTGGGAGGAGACAGCCAAGCCCCACGCTTCCCCAGGGCTCCGATTAGCTTAGCGCACCTCCCCGCATTCCGATTGTGCCCTTTATTAGATCGCTGTTGGTTTCCAACTAAGTTTAATTCAGCGTCTCTAAACGTCCCGGGGACGAGGATTATGCAGCAGGCCTTTTCTAGAAACTGCCGAAGGTATCCGAGGCTACCAGCTTAGGAGCTCTAAAAACCGTGGTGCTCGCTTAATGTGCGCTTTCTGGGGAGCTGGCCCAGAAGCAGCTGCCAGATTCTTTGCAGAATCCTCCCTCTTCTACTCCCCAAGCATCTCATTTAGTTAAGTGGTTTTGCCTCCTTCAGGTTGCTGCGTAATTGGGGTGATTACTCATTCCCAGCACAAGACAGAATTGGGAGGGAGAGGCTGGCCCGGGACCCCAAACATTATCACTGCCGAACCTCATGCCTTTTCTTACTCAGGGTGCCTGACTTCTCCGGAGGGTTGAGGAGCTGGCATGAGGTCAGCTGGTCCCAGCTGCCTCATGGCCGCTGCTCAGAAGAGGCAGTTCCATTGGCATAATGGCACCAGGCTTGGGAGGAAAGGCCGTGGGACTTAGCTTTGCTTAGCGTAACCCGCAGCCGTGCCCGTCTGTGGGCTGCACCTACTGAGCAGAGCAGCCTGGGCAGGGAGTTCAGTCCACAAGTCTTGCTGACCAGCAGGAGTCATCGCCATCGGCGTTCACAAAGAGATGGACTAGACCTGTGGTCAGCAAACTGCGGCTCGCGAGCCACATGCAGCTTTTTGGACCCTTGGGTGTGGCTCTTCCACAAAATACCACGGCCTGGGCGAGTCTATTTCGAAGAAGTGGCGTTAGAAGGAGTTTAAGTTTAAAAAATTTGGCTCTCAAAAGAAATTTCCATCGTTGTACTGCTGACATTTGGCTCTGTTGATATTTGACTCTGTTGACTAATGAGTTTGCCGACCACTGGTCTAGGCCCTCCATGCGGATTTCATGTTCAGTAGCGCTGGGCAAACATGACTCCCACTGTAAACTGCACAGATACAACCGCGGTGATGCACACAGTCATGTGGGTGGATGGCCACTTGGGTCCCACCAGACCACCCTGGCTTAGCCAGCCCCTCATTCCCATAGGCCTTTGCATATCTGAGGCCCAGGCAGTCCCTGGTTTGCCTCTCATTCACTTCATGTATAGTGATGTACCTCCTATAAATCAGGTCTGGTTTGAGGCGATGGGGGTACCACAGGGAGCAACAGTGCCCTCCTCTTTTAATAACTCAGGCCGGGATGAGGATGGGTCTGGCTAGGACAGCGCAGTGGGATGAACCAGAAGTGGTTAGATCATGTCATAGCGCTGCCTGTGCTCAGAGAGACTGGGTGAGCTGCCCAAAGTCACACAGCAGAGCTGGGAAACAAGGCAAGGGGATCTGGTTCTCAAGTCTGGTCCCTCAAAAACAGCACTCGGCTGCCACTAGATGGAGCCCCTTTCTCTGCGCTCTTCTCATAATCTGCTTCAGGTGGGAGGATGTTCCCTTTGGTTCCACCAGACCACCCTGGTTTAGTGAGTCCCTCGTTCCCATAAGCCTTTGCAGAGTTGAGGCCCCAGGCAGTCACCTGGTTTGCATCCTGCTAACACTCCATTCAGCTCACCCTCCGCTCACCAGCAAAAAGGGAGGAGGCAGTTAGGAAACACAGCACCTGGTGACTCGTGATGGTGAGTGGCCTCACATGTTGAGCCCAGAGATGACGCCATGAGGCCGCTACCTGCTAATAGCTGCAGGGTGTGGTGGGGGCTGTGCCCTCTCCCCAGTACCAGGAGCCCAGCAGGGGCTGTTGTATCAGGGAAGGCGTGCATGGCAGCAAACCTTGGCTGCCTGGATAAAAATGGAGTGTTCCTCAGTCCTCCTGCTCGGCAGCCAACAAAGCACACTGATCTAATTGGGCACTTTCAGGCCATTAAGTAGATCGATCAGCGACAATTATCTTCGGCTTTAATTTTGCTCCTTTTCTGTCGGACATTCTCCAGGCTGTAGAGTTTCCGAGAAGGATACATACTTATATATGTGAGTACACACACACACACACACACACACACACACGCATATGGAGCCCACCTTGAGTGTGTGCAACACAAGTGGGACAGAGGCCATTGGATTAAGTGGCATGGGACACAGATCCCTGCTGGTCAGCCCCTCAGCTTCAGGTCCTGGGCTACTCTGCAGGCTGTGGTGGGGAGAACAGAAGTGGGAGCCATACAGGATGCCGAGTATCCCTCTGTCTCCTCCCAGGGTGAGGCAGAATGGAGATATTATATCTGGGAGGGGTTCCATGGTCTCTCTTAATGCCCATTTAATATATAGGCAGGACAGGAGCCCAGCCTGTGTGGCTCAGTGGTTGAACACCGACCTATGAACCAGAAGGTCATGGTTCGATTCCCTGTCAGGTCATATGCTCTAGTTTCAGGCTCCCCAGTAGGGGGCATGCAGGAGGCAGCCAATCAATGATTCTCTGTCATCACTGATGTTTCTATCTTTCTCCCCCTCTTTCTTTCTCTCTGAAACTAATAAAAATATATATTTTAAAAATGTATATGGAGAAGCCCAATGGCTCTCTGAATAAGCACGCAGAAAGTGGCTGTTCATAGAACATCTCTTTTACGCCAAGCAGTGGACATGGCCCTTAACATACACTATCTCTTTCTATGCTCCTGACATCACCATAAAGCAGGAATTATGCCCTCATTTTTCAGATTAGGAAGCAGAGGCAGGAAACATAGTTTGTGGGCAGGCAGATAGTTTCTGATATGTATCAGGCTTCAGAGAACTCTACGCCTCGGCTGCTAAAATCTTTCGTGCTGCTTGGGATCCCCATTCACAGACAGAAGAACTGAGTTGGAAGATAGTATTTCTTTAAAATTAGGGGTCTAGCTAAAACCGGTTTGGCTCAGTGGATAGAGCATCAGCCTGTGGACTGAAGGATCCAAGGTTTGATTTCGGTAAAGGGCATGTACCTTGGTTGCAGGCACATCCCCAGTGGGGTTGTGCAGGAGGCAGCTGATCGATGTTTCTTTTTCATGGAGCACGTGGGATGTGTGAGAGCTGGTTGGAGCACGCCTCGGTTTGCATCAGGCAGCACCAGCCGAGAGTGGGCATGGCGGGGTTTTTAGATGGAAGTTGGGAAGCAAAGCCAGGAGAGTGTTTGATTAGCTATGGCTTAGGTGGTTGCCTTATGGGGAAAACCTCAGGTGGCTGTTCGTGATTGGTTGTCCTTAAGTTTCATTTTCTCAGATTGGAGTGCATTGAGTTTGGCTTAGGTTTTGTTTTGCTTAAGTCGGCTACCAAGGTGTTAGAGCCATCTCACTGTAATTGATTGCTTTAACAATGTTTTTTGCAAACTAAAAGACCTGTAATATATGCAGTGGATTATAATCATATTTCACACAGCTAGTTCTGAAAACCAAAGCAAAATAATAACTATGGTGGTTATCCTTATTATTAATCCTTGAAGTTTTTTCTTTGTATGTTCAACTACCCTCCACCTACCTTCTTACCTACCTACCTACATACATATCTATTTTCCAACCTCTTACCTTTTTAATTGCCTATGTTCCTACCTATTTTTATGACTACATTCTCACATACCTAGCTGCTTGCCTCCCTCCCTTCCTTCCTTACTTTCCACTTTCTTCCCTCCCTCTCTCCCTCCCTCCATTCTTCCCTCTCTCTTTTCTTTCCTCCCTCCCTCCCTCCCTCCCTCCCTCCCTCCCTCCCTTCCTTCCTTCCTTCTTCCTTCCTCCCTTCCTTCCTTTCTTCCTTCCTCTCTTCCTTCCTATTTACCTTTCTAAACCTCTAGCTAAAAGCATTTACATATTTGCTAAGCCAATGGACACACAGTGCATAGTTCCCCCTAATCCTATTCATGGGGAATAAATTCCAAGACTCCTTCCCAGTGGATGGCTGAAATCGAGGATAGTACTGAACCCTATATATACTAAGCGTTTTCCTACGCACACATACCTATATAGATACTATTTAATTTATAAATTAGACACAGGAAGAGATGAACAACAATAACTAATAAGATAGAACAGCAATTATAACAAATATACTGTATTAAAAGTTATGTGAATATGGGCTCTCTCTCTCTCAAAATATCTTATTTTACTGTGCTCACCTGTTCACTTAAAGGAAGCACTTTCCAGCTTCTCCGGCATGTATGAATTGCCAGCATCACTATTCTGGCACCCTGGGGCCATTATAAAGTAAAATAAAGGTTACTTGAACACAGGGACTGTGATACTGCAACAGCCTATCTGATAACCCAGACAGCGCCTAAGGAACTGACAGGTGGTAGCATGTACAGTGTGGACAGCTGGACAAAGGGGTGAGTCACAACCCAGGTGGGTAAGAGCTTCATGGCACGACTTCTCATTGCTACTCAGAACGGTGCACTCACTATTTAAAACTTATGAATTCTTATTTCTGGGATTTTTCCATTTGATGTTTTCGGGCCACAAGGGGCATCAGGACCTCATTCTGAATCTACAGAAAGCTAAACCACAGAGAAGGGGGGACCTCTGTGTTCTCTACAAAACCATGCTTGTTAATTTACAAATGTTCACCATGATTGGCGACACACAGGAAATGTCTGTTTATTAGAATTGCATGTATCTCTGAGAAATTGCTTACTTAATATTTTT
Organism: Pipistrellus kuhlii; assembly: GCF_014108245.1. NCBI lineage: Eukaryota > Metazoa > Chordata > Mammalia > Chiroptera > Vespertilionidae > Pipistrellus > Pipistrellus kuhlii. The sequence goes on along the minus strand of NW_023425527.1, from coordinate 5,606,491 downwards.
AAAAGTGAGCTTAGCATTTCTTCAGCATTTAATATTAAATTTACCTCACCTCGTTTGAACATAATATGACTCATTAAAGTATTCTTGATGATTGAATGCATTTCAAAGGGTTCATTTATGCCATCAAAAGAGGTTATGCTTCTGTGAGCAATTCATTCAGTTAATCAGAGGTTTAAAAGTTGTCAGGAGTGTATTATGGCTGAATCATGGGAAAACATCCTGAGAAAGAACAGAAGAAATGCTAATGAAGCATCAGAGGAGAGGTCTCATAGACAAGGCATCCGAAATGAACATCAAGCCTGACAAAGACTGACAGAGAACACTGATGAAAGGGGAGGACAATTGGAAACAAAAAGGAGTGAAACACAGTGAAAAGCTGATCAAGCAAAAGTACTGGGTTCAAATAGTCAACCGGTCATAATACTCAAGATTGGGGGACATGATGTAGGAAAAATGCAGCACTATGGTGAGCTAGCAAAGCAAGGCATTGGAGGCACATGCTAACCCAAAACATAAGACTAATGCAGCCATGTGGGAAAGGTTTGACTGAGACCACCATCTGGGGTGCCTATGCTGTGATGCGAGTTACAACCGAAAGCCAGGGAACCGCCTGCCCACGAGGAAAACTCAGCTGTGGTGCTCCCGTCAGTAGAGGCCCATTTGTGGCTCTTACCTAAGTGCCTTCAGGGGACTGACAACGATTGAATCGATAAGAATCAGGGTTTTCATTGCAGTGACAAGGAAGTATATAATTAAATGGGTAAGTTAGGTTGTAATTGTATTAATAATTGTCAAGATCCTTATATCAACTGATGTCATATTGGATATAGCTTTTTTTTTTTTTTTTTTACTACTTTTAATAATAACAGCTGCTATTTGTTGAGTGACTTTTGTTGTTGTTGTTGTTGTTCTTTATAGAATCACTAGAGGCCCAGTGCACAAAATTCATGCACAGGTAGGGTCCCTAGGCCTGTCTGGCATTCAGGGTCGATCTGTGGGGTGACAGGCAGGGCCTTAAGGGGGCTCCCCCACTGGCACCAGTGTTGGCTGGCCATTATAAAGTAAAATAAAGGCTACTTGAACACAGGGACTGCGCGCTGGGGGCAGCTCCTACTTTGAGCATCTGTCTCCTGGTGGTTATTGCACATCATAGCGACTGGTCGTTCCGCCGGTCATTCAGCCCTTTGGCTGATTTGCATATTAGGCTTTTATTCATGAGCACCTACTGTGTGCAGGCCCTGGGCTGAAGCTTTGCACTCATCATTTCTCATGTTTAGGGCAGCACTGAATGAGAGGAGCTCTGATCAGTGCTTTACAGTGAGAGAATAGAGACACTAATTATTTAAATAAGTTAACATTGTCACGGTTTGTAAGCAAGGGAGATGGTATAGAAACTCAGAATTGTCTGGTTCAAAGTCCTTTGTCATCTTTCTTCTCTAATCATGACCTTCCTCTACTGGCCGGTAGCCCACACATTCTAAATAGCAGGCCCTTTCTTACTCTTATTGAAACCTCTTTCCTCACAGTCCATTAACACCTTTCTCTGCCCCTGGCTTCACCAGTGCAGGCTGCTATAACAGATACCAGACACTGGGCGGCTTAAGGAATGAATAGTTCTCACACTTCTGGAGGCTGGGAAGTCCAAGATTCAGTATCTGGTGAGGGCCCACTTTCTGGTTCATGGACGGTAGTCTCTCCACTGTCTAAAAGGCCCCCTATCCTAATACCATCCTCACCTTCGTGTTTCAACATGTGAATTTGGGGAGGACACAGACATTCAGCCCATGGCAGTCATGATGGCACCGTTGAAAATAGTAGACTGAGCGAGATCTGTTATTTTCACCCTGAAGTTGATTAAATAGGTTGCAGTGACCAGCATTCCAATGGAAAAACAAAATAGAGTAGCACATGGAAAATATCACAGGCTGTCATGTACTAAAGATAAAAAGTAATTTTTCAGTTATGCATATGCCATATTTCACTCAATCAAAGTCATAATCTATTGGAAGTCACAAAATTTTATTATGTACCATTCAGCGAGAAAGAAATGCTGCCAATTAATGGCAAGATGTCAGCGTTTGAAAGATGCATGTATATTTCTGAGAGATTAAAATGTGGGGAAAAAAATCTGTGTCAGAGAATGATGGAGTGCAGTGTGTGCATTTCATTACTGGGTCACTCTGTGACACGCATTTCCTACTGCGGGTCACAGCCAAGGAGCTTGGAGACCTCCATTCTGGGTGGTGGGGAAGGTGACTGGGGCATCCACACAGTGGCAGGTCTGCCAGGGGCGCCCAGTGTGGCCATCCCATTAGTGTGCTCAGCCTCAGGCAGTCTGGGCTGAGTTCCGGCTGTAGGTGCCCTGTGACCCACCCTGGAACTGCCATGTTCCAACAAGGCTCGGGGTGACCCCACCCCATGCCAGGGCCAAGTGTTAATGGAGGTGGGTGGCATTTCAAGATTGAGATTCAGAGGTGCCCTTTTCCCAGGTTCCTGTTAGACGGAGATAAGGTCCTGACTGGACAGCATTAGATAATTAACTGAGGCGCGTTTGGGAGAAGATCAAACTGGAATTGATATCTGCTAGGCAATACTGGCAAGCCGGGAGGTTGAAGAAGATAACTGAGAGGATAGCCCAGTGTACTGCCCAGAAAATTCTGACTTTTATTTTTAAAATAGGTTTTTATTGATCTCTGAGAGAGAAAGGGAGAGAGGAAAAAAAACAAACAAACAAAAAACACAAGCAAAACATCAGTGATGAGAGAGAATCATCAAATGGCTGCCCCCTGCACATTCCCTACAGGGGATGGAGCCGGAAACCCTGGCATATGCCCGGACTGGGAATTGAACCAGTGACTTCTTGGTGATTAGGTCAGTGCTCAACCACTGAGCCACACCAGCCAGGCATGAAATTCTGACTTCTGACAGAAAGGTCTGATGGGTGGAAAGTGAGGGGATAAAAGCATTAGAACTGTGGATTCAGTCTGATCTCGGTCTGTACTTTTGATTCATTCAACCTGCTCTTCTGAGCACCCAAGAAGGCCAGGCATTGTGCTCAGGCTGCTGGAGATCGCAGAAAGCAGGTCGGATCAGAACTGACTTACCAGCCTCTGTGTCGGGGGCAGAAGGAGGGTGTCTCTTCCAGGTTTCCCCTCTCTGCCTGCTGCAGAGCTCCCTGGGTGTGCAGGGCCCCTTGCTGCAAGCAGAGGCCCCTGCCCGCTCCAAGCCTCTCCTGACTGAAGCTGGGTATATTGGAGCTGCTGCCCCCTGCCTGGTAGAGCTTGGTGTCAAGTCCCAAGTGTCATTGTGTGGAGACCAGCTGGGCAGCTGTCACTGCTGGGGTCCTTCCTGGTTGAAATAGTTTATAGGCGTTGATAGTTTAAGGCTTTTGCTATGAACCCCAATCACAGTATATCTGTTGTTCTACCTAAGATCTCATGCTCTCTATTAATAAACATTACTAAACGTATTGGCTCTGTGCTAAGATATGCATGACATGTATCTTCTTAGAGCTCACTTAATTTTTTCCCTGGTCCTGTGTGATAAGGCCAGTTATATGCCTATCTTACAGATGGAGATACTGAGGCTTCCTCTATCTCCTGCCAATCCCTTCTGCACATGCCACTTAACTATGCTAATGGCATTTCTGCCTGGCTTTTGAACTGTCCTGTCACCAGGAATTCCTCACTGTTCTGCTCCAAGGTCCCAACCAGGAAGGGGCAGGGATTTGACAACTTCAGAGGCGAGGGGCTGTGGTGGTGGTGGGGGGTGGAGATGGGGTGCCTCCATCTTTTTAGATGCTGGAGTGACTGCATTCAGCTGCAAACCTAGGAGCTTGTGGGATAGTAGAGTGGGCACGCCCTGCACCCCATAGGTGTATATATATGCTCTGAGTAGGAAGTACAGTGTGGACAAAGGGGCTGGGATACTAGTTCAAGTCCTGGGTCGGCCACACCCTACTGTGTAGCCTTGAGTGAGTCCCTGACCATCCCTGCATTCAGCTTCCTCATCTGTGAGATCCCCAAGGTTTTTCTAGCACCGACATTCAGGGATCCACTAAGACAGGAGCCTTATTGTTCAGGGGTGTGAGCATGTGTGTGGAAGAAGAGCAGAGTTTGTGTTATACACTGGGCAGGCTGATGTCCTCCTACAAAACAGAGAGAGATGCTTTGCTGTTCTCCCCAACCCCGCACACTTTCTTCATGTGCTCAGAATTTCTCCCTGAGCCCTGTCCTTGTGCGGGCGCTGGGCAGAGGGCAGAAATATCTACAGGCTGGGCTGAAAACGCGGCTAGAGGCAGGAGATCCGGCTCCCTTTCCTCTGCCCATGATGGGAAGAGCTGTCTAAAGGGAAGAGGAAAGGGGACAAAAGCGTCCTTCCCTGTGGGGGAAATAGGCAGCCCGGCTTTGGCAGGCTTCATGCCAGCATTCACACCATTCAGCATGAAAACGCGAGTTACTTCGTAGCCTGGAGAGGACCTCCTCGCCTGCCATTCCTTTGGCTGGGACAGAGCTTTCCTGTCTCTGAAGTGTAATGTGATGCAAGGCCAGAATGAAGCGTGCCTCCTGAGAACCATTCTATAGGGGGCGCCTTCGTGAGCTGCCCTCTCCTAGCCGCCAAAGCAGATTCTCAGGCAGGCCAGGGCAACAGTCTCTTCACACAGCACTACCTGCAGAGACTCTAGAGCTAAGCAAAGCGCCCGTGGAGAAGGACTGACCCAGCCCTCCTGCATGGGAGCTACATGCAATTCACTGTGTTAACATGGACACACTTAGGTATAGTCAACTCCCAACACTGCCCAGGGGGGCCCCGAGTGGCCCTTGCCATTCCTCTTCCCTGCGAACTTGGTAAAAACTCCCAAGCTGCGGCCCCTGGGAGTCTCTGTACCGCGTGGCCTGAGTTTCACCCCCGGGCTCTGCAGGATCCTTGTGCGCGTCTCATGCCGTCTCCGGTCCCTCCTCTCTGTGTGGGATCGGTGCTCCTTCCAGGCAGAACGTGGTCTGTTCTGTAGTTTCAAGGAAACAGAGTCTGGCAACCAAACAATAATTGAACACGTTTCATATCTTGACTTGTCTTTTGATGAAATGCAAAAGGCGAGCGTGCATTCTCTATTCAAGGGAAATCTCTTGAAAAATCTCACTCCCTGTTGCTCTTCTTCTGAGTAATCTCTTCCTAGCATCAGGCCACCCCCTCTCTCTCCCTCATCTCGGCCCCCGTGGCAGCCCCCACCCCCACCCCCCTCTCCCTTACATCTCTGTTGTGCAGATCTAAAACCTCTCTGATTTCCTTGGCATTCTCTCCATTGGGAGAACTCCTCACAAAAAAAACCAGACTGAGATACGATCCAGCAAGCAAAACCCTGTCTCCTGCAGGTGGGGGGAGCTCAGGAATTCGCACATGAGGGATCTTCATCCCCATCACAGCCACTTCCCTGCCCAGCCCTTTGCTAACTGTCACAGACCCGTCGCCCTCTCAGCTAATGCAATTGCTCAGAGGGCACTTTAAGTGTAATCAGGATGCATTGATCTTTTCCAGAGGCTTTTATTCCTTCCAATAAGCTCTGCCCAAAGTTGGCTGCCGGCTCCATTTGTTAAACAAGGGAGAGCTGGGTTCCGTGTGGCTCCTCTCTGCCTGAGCTTCCTCTCTGCCTTCAGCATGGGGCAAAGGGGGGATTTCCTGCCACCACTTTGGGTTGTGACCTGAAAAATGGGTCCCCTCCCCCAGCTGGGGAGAAACATGGCTGTGCTGGCACTTTCTTTCTTTTTTAAAAATAAATATAGTTTATTGATTTTTTACAGAGAGGAAGGAGAGAGGGATAGAGAGCTAGAAACATCGATGAGAGAGACATCGATCAGCTGCCTCTTGCACACCCCCTACTGGGGATGTGCCCACAACCAAGGTACACATGCCCCTGACCAGAATCAAACCTGGGACCTTTCAGTCTGCAGGCCGACACTCTATCCACTGAGCCAAACCACCGGTCTTGGTTGTGCTGGCACTTTCTGTGTTACCCCATTGACCAGCCCCCATGTCCCACCAAGGAGATGCCCACTCAGAGCAGATTCTCCCTGGGAATGTCAGCAGTCAGTTGGTCACTCAGGGTACCAGAGAGAGGTCTTTGGTCTCACAGTCACCCGATGGGTACAGGGTACACTTCAGAGACTCAGAGCAGCTTAGGGCTGGGACTGTGAGTCTTGGAAAGGGGCCCGGGAAAAGCAGTGGCTTGGAAGAGAAACTGCCTGATGTCACCGTGTTAGTGCATGCAGACCCCAGAGAGGGGGTGAAGTTGGAGCCTCGTCTGGGCACCTTTTTTAATAGTAATTTTTTACATGAAAGAGGCTTGTTTATTTGCCAAGTGCTTCCACACGCATGACGTCAGCCCATGTGCCTTCAGCCGATTGACTCTCCTGAAGATGCCCCTGAGGAGGGAGGCGAACTGGACACCCGTGTGCTTGCCCCTGCCCCTTGCCCCCTGCCCCCTGCCTGCTGCCACTCAGCCCCACATCCCTTCCCCCACAGCCTGGGTGGGTCTCCTCACTGTATCCTCCCAAGGTGCCTGCTCTTCCCTTTCCCACTGATGCCAGAGGCGAGTCCCTAGCGGGGACTCAGCCCTGAGGGGAGAGGGTTCTTGGCTTCCTGCAGGAAAGAATTAGCGGGAGCCAGAAGAGGGTTAGAGCAGAAGCAAGTTTATTTAGCAAAGAGGATAAGCAAGAAAAGCCACTCACACAGAGTGGCCGACTCTCCTCTCAAGAGAAGGAACAGAGGCCCCAGATGGCTCTAGACAGTTTGAAGTTTCTATGGGAAATTGCTGGTTTGGGGAAAGGGAGAGTGGGTGGAAAGGTTGGGATGACCTTTAACCTTTACAAGGCATACTTTGTGGTCTGCTTTCCTTCTATGGTACTAGAGGCCAATGCATGAGATTCGTGCAAGCGTAGGCCTTCCTTCCCCCACACCAGCTTCCCTCTGGCACCCGGGTTTCCCTCGCAGCCCCTGCTTCACCCAGAAGGTTATCCGGTCTAATTAGCATATTACGCTTTTATTATTATAGCTGGGTAAATGATAAGGTGCAGGGGAGTATCTATTGATGGGCCTCTTTGTTCTGGAGGCCTGTTGTGGTCTGCTTGCATCTCTGGTCAGACAAGTTCAGTGTCAGGCAGCTCTGAGCAGGCCCCGACTTAACTTGATTTGACTTCAGTTAGTCTGTAGAGTTCTCACGCCCCTTTCCTATTCTGCTGCCACTCACAGACTTTGGTGACCCCTCTTTCATCCTGTTAGCAGAGAAGGGAGGCAGAGAAGGGAAGTGAGTAGAAAGGGGTCTTGTCATGCTTGTTAACCCCTGGAGCAGCCGGAGCTCAGTCTTGCTGGGGGCCTCAGAGTTTTTGTAACTGAGGGCAGGGAAGCTGGGCGGTTCTCACTGACCGCCAACCCATCCTTGGCGGAGGGCATTGCCTGAGCTACTGATCCCCTGGTACTTTCGGCTTGTTCTATGCAGGGTGGAATGTGCTTGTGCAGCCAGCTGGTGGGGGGCAGGGACAGCCCTCAGGCAGTCCTAGTGGGTCTATGAGGGTGGGACATGGGCATGGTCTGCTACGCCCGTCTCCCTAATCAACCAGGACTCTTAGAGCACAGGCGTTAGGTCCCAATGCTGTGTTCAGCATCACAAGTCACAATGAATACATGTGGGTTTGTTGCCCGGCTGGTGTGGCTCAGTGGTTGATTATCGACCTATGAACCAGGAGGTCATGATTTGATTCCCTGTCAGGGCCCATGTCTGGGTGTGGGGCTTGATCCTCAGTAGCATGTGTGCAGGAGGCAGCTGATCTATGATTCTCATCATGGATGTTTCTATCTCTCTTCCTCTCTGAAATAAAGAAAAACATATATATTTAAAAGTAGAGGAAATAAATAGGATATGTGCATGCAAGCTTGGCATGTGTTTAAACAAATAGTGTGCGTGTGCAGCTCTTGTCCTCCATCCAGCATCCTTGGCTCGTTGGCAGACAGCACTCATCAATCAAAGCTTCTTAGGGATGCTGACAAAGGCTCTTAATAGCCACTTGTGTGGGAAGTGACAAGATCACTTACCAGCCCAGTCCCCTTTGTGGACAAGGACCTGTGAAAAAATACCTTCCCAACTTCCCCAGCAAAAATGTCTTCGATACCAGTCCCTTTCTGAGCCTAAAGATCTTCCCAGCCCTCCTCTCCTCTCTCCAAACCCCCTCTTTGTATGTGGAAGTTAGGTGGGTGGGGGAGCCCCGGAGGTGGCTGCAGGGGCTAGAGGAAGACAACTGAGGAAGAAAGGAATGGGGCAGAGCTGGGGGATGGAGGTGTAGGCACTGAGCTGGTTGCAGAGAAAGGGCACGTGGGGTGCCAGCTGGTTGCTTTGGGAGGGTCAGTGGGGAACAGACAGATAGACTGAGGGGAGAAAAAACAGTCCAGGGAAGCCTGTTCCTTGCTGCCCGGGCAACTTTTAATTGATGGTCTAGCCCCTGCTTCTGTTTGTGCACCATTTAACCTCTAGTACAAAGAAGAAAGGGAGCTTTAAAAAGAAAGCAGAACAGGAGTGGGGAGGTGAGAGGGAGGAAGAAGAGGATGGAGGGAGGGGAGAAGGAAGGAAGAAAAAGATGAGGAAAGGAAAGAAGAGGTGGAGGAGGAGGAGAAGGAGAAGGAGGAGGAAGAGGAGGAGGAGGAGGGGAGAAAGCAGGTTTGCAAGTTCAGAAAGAGCTGTGGCCCTGGCCGGTTTTGCTCAGTGGATAGAGCATCAGCCTGAGGACTGAAGGATCCCAGGTTTGATTCTGGTCAAGGGCATGTACCTTGGCTGCGGGCACATCCCTAGTAGGGGGTGTGCAGGAGGCAGCTAATCGATGTTTCTCTCTCATCAATGTTTCTAACTCTCTATCCCTCTCCCTTCCTCTCTGTAAAAAATCAATTTTATATATATATATATATATATATATATATATATATATATATATATATTTTTTTTTTTATTTTTTATTTTTTTTTTTTTTTAAGAGCTGTGTTCAGCCTGCTAGAGGACTGGGGCTGCACTTGTCTCTTCTCTCTTACAAAGCTGGAGAGAAATGGACAGGTGTGTGTGTGTGTGTGTGTGTGTGTGTGTGTCTGTGTCTGGGCACAGACCTTGAGCCCTGTTTATTTCCTAGAAAAGAGAAAAGTGAGTCAGTGAGAAATCACCAGTTCATGTCCTCTTAGTTGCAGAGAGCAGCCCAGAAAGACATTGCCCACACACCTGGGCTCTGAGAGAGAAACCGGGGCAGCCCAGCCATATGGAGATGGAGGAAGGAGGGGTGGGCGTCTTCCCAAGCTTGCCCCCAGCTCCTGAGCCAGCCAGGGTGGGTCCTGTTAGCTTTCTAGGACACGGAGGTGGCCTGATATTGAGGACCGGGGCCAGATGGCCTGATACCTGGTGGGTTCATGAGAGGGATGGAGGCAGCTGTCCTCCCCCTGGAGGCTCCTCCTGCAAGCTTGGGGCAGGGTGAGGGGAGGGGAGAGCAAGAGTAGGCGGAAGAGTATTCTGTTGTTTGTAGTGGTCATTTCTTTTTCAAATCAAGGCCATCCTTTATGAACATTATAGCATTTCATTGGAAATGCGCAACTTACAACCTGAAATTGTCCCCTGCTCGCTCCTGTTAGCATTTTGCCATCTTTTCCTCCACATGTGTTCTTTGCATTATTAGCATTATTGGGCCATGCATACGTTCACACGTGGACATATCATTATACACAATGTACCTGTATACGCTCACCCGTGGACATATCATTATTACTTTTTATAAAAACGAAGTAAGAGGGCTCTGCAGCTTGCTCGCTTCTCTAAATGCCATTTTGTGAACGCCAGCTCCTGCCGATTGACATAAGACTGTGTTAGTCATTGAATGGGCTCCATACTATTGCTTTGTGTGGGGGCCTCAGTCAGCTCACCCAGAGACTCTGGGTTCTAGGTTGCGAGGCTGAGGCGAACGACCTTGTGGATGCCCTTGGGTGGCTCTCTCATTGAGACCCTGGGGAGGAGCCTGTGCTCTCATGAGGCCTGCCGGGAAGTGAGAGCTGGAGGACCAGGAGCCTCGGGTGCCCGGTACTCAGTCCTCACTCCCTTTGGAATATGCAGGGCAATTTCTGGTTCTCTACCTCGGGTGCCTTCTCCGTACAGAAAGATGCTAAAAATAAGTTCACTTCCTCCTCATCACTCTATTAAATTGTCTTTCTTAAGGATCCTCAGCCTATCCATGAGGGTTTAAAAATATCCAACAACTCACCTGCTTAGCAGAAGATTGAACGCTGCCTCCCACTTCGGGCTTTTACCAGCGCTGCTAGGATGCGCTGACGTCCCCTAATGCAGACAGTAGTTCTAAGGAAAATAGACCTGCCAGCCCCAGAGAAGAGTGACCTGGTTAGAATCCCATCTCCTCCACCTCCCAGCTGGGGGACAGTGGTCAAGTGAGCTGCTTTAACCTACACTCACTTTTCTGGAAATGAGGCTCATAATGCTTAGAGGGGTCATTGAAACATTTTTTAAAAAAAGAGTTCTTTAGCAGAAACCGGTGTGGCTCAGCGGTGGAGCGTCGGCCTGCGGACTGAAAGGTCCTGGGTTCGATTCCTGTCAAAGGGCATGTGCCTTGGTTGCGGGCACATCCCCGGTAGGGGGTGTGCAGGAGGCAGCTGGTCGATGTTTCTCTCTCATCGACGTTTCTAACTCTCTCTCCCTTTCCCTTCCTCTCTGTAAAAAATCAATAAAATATATTTAAAAATAAATAAATAAATAAATAAATAAATAAATAAATAAAAAAGAATTCTTTAAAACTAAAAAAAGCCCTGGCTGGTGTGGCTCAGTTGGTTGAGCATAGTCCCAGTTCCACGCACAGAGAGGTTGCTGGTTTGATTCAGGTCAGGGCACGTGCACAGGTTGATGTCTCAATCCCCAGTAGTGGGCGTGCAGGAGTCAGCTGCTCTCTCATTGATGTTTCTCTCTCTCTATCTCCCTTCCTCTCTCTCTAAAATCAATAAAAACATATTTTTCCCCCCAAAGGAATTCTTTAAAGCAGTTAGCATGGCATTAGAGATGCAGCAAGTGCTCACTAAATCTTAGCTATGATATTACTATTATCACCCCCCACCCCCACCTACAAATACAACAATTGTATATAGGTCAGTCCAACTCCACTGTGGTCTTCCTTCCCTCACTGCTTACTGCATGCTTGCAACATTCCTAATGTGACAGCAACTGAGGCTTGGGATGTGGGAAATTCCCCATAATTCTCCCTCCAGGTGCCTTTGTCTGTTTCCTTGTTTGCCTGTTGATTGCCTGTCTCCCTCCCCCACTGAACCAGAGCCTCGATGGCACAAGGACAGTGAAGCTTCCTCACTCCGAATATCCAGCATCAGGCACCGTGGGCTGGCACGTTGCAGGAATGTAGGAAGCACGTTTTGAATGGAGTGTGTGGTCATACTTAAAAAGGCCATTAATATTAATAACTTAGGTGAGGGCCGTGGCAAAGCTTGGGGCTAGATATGGCCACATTCATTACAGCTGACAGCAGGCCAGGAGGGGAAGGGATCAGAAACTGGTCAGCCCCAGTCGGGAGGGCGTGACCCGCCCGACAGCGCCAATCACCCGGAAGTCTGAAGCACAGGCCACAGGAGACAGTCCCAGGACATTGGACATGGGGGCAGCCTGTTCAGGTGACCAGAGCTGTGAGGGCATGGGAGGCTCAGCAGGGGGAAAGGCAGGGCAGGTTCTGTGCTGAGATCCACTCTGAGTTCTTTGCTGTAGTTACTGTTCTTATCCCCATTTACTAAGGAGGAAACTGAGGCACAGAAGAGTCCCCAGCTGGCGTCACACCCAGGTGGGTCTCGCTCCAGCACCCTGCGGTCATCGCTCTCAGATGTTCTCTCCACGTACTTTCCCATTCAGTTCCTTTTCCTGTTTCTCCTCAGAACAACAGGCTGAATTCCAAAGCAACTCTTCCCTCCCTCCCAAGCCCCTAAAAAGCCTGCATGCTAAAGGCTGAGAGGAGGCACGAAGGAGGTTATTATAGAAAATGCCAGCCACAAAAGACGGTCAAAGTGCAGATGTTTAATCCTCCCGTAATTATTTTTTAACCCAGAGGCTGGCCCCACTTTGCCTGTGTACTGACCGGCTTCGGCCCCCAGCTCCCCCTCCTGCCATCATGAGGCAGTGCCATCCTGGGTCCCATCCACAGGAGCTGGGCCGCCTCCCACCTGCCCTCTACCCGCCCTGGGCTCATCTCCAACTGCACTGCAGTCTGGGAGTTTCACTTCATCCACACATGCTCACTCATTCATTCCGCAGATAGGTGTCGGCAGACAAGAATGTAATGACTGGTCTCTCCTTTTCAGGGAGGTGAGACCTTCCGAGTCAGTGCTTGGTTTTATAGTGATCTGTGGCACCTCCGAGCTGCCCGACAACATTTCCTCAGTAAACATGGGTTATGCTGACTTTTTATCATCATCATCCTTAGTGTAACTCATAACATCGTCTCCTCCCTCATTCTGTAGGCAATGTTGGTGTTAGCACAATCCACATGTCGCTTGATCAGCCTCAGCTGCCTAACCCATCGATTTTTTAGAGACGTTTTATAAAAGCAGAGTAGCCTTCCAATTCCTATCAGATCCCCCCAATTAAGAGAGCTGTACCTGGGAATGGATGAGAAACACTCCCTGCAGTGGAGTCTCCTGGTCAGAAATGCCCAAGTACCTTCCAGAAATGCCCAAGGGCCATGAAAGCCAAATCATTCTTCTCTGATATGGATCCAGGGAGACTCCAGGCATTCATCAAACTAAGAATGTTAGGAGGGCTGGCCGAGCCCTGGCTGGTTTGCTTCTGTGGTTAGAGCATCAGCCTTGATGGTTTTGGATAACATTCAGAGTCAAGGGCTTGCACCTAAATGGCAGGCCTGATCCCAGCCCGGGTAGGGCCTGTGCAGGAAGCAATACATCGATGTTTTTCTCTCTCTCTTTCTGCCCCATCTCTCACTTTTACCCTCTCTAAGAATCAATGGGAAAGAAAATCCTCAATGAGGATCACAGTGGAAAAAAAGAAAGAAAAGCTGACAGAGCAAGAAGGAAGGTAGGATGAGGGCTGGGCTTACTCTTTAGCTGTAGAAGCTAGTTTTGGGGAAGGGAGGCCAGGAGGGCCAGGAGGACCAGTGTACTGGTCTAACTGAATAGCAGATACAAGTGCAGTTTGGACAGAGATTGGCAGCACAGGGCCTGGTCCAGTGGGCAGGATCATAAAGAGGGCTGGGTGAAGGCATCTGTGACTTTTGTGAGCCACAAATGTGTCACAGCTGCAAAGGTGGGGAGAAGGCCTGCTTCCTGTGCCCAGGTGCCGGTGTGTGTGTGTGTGTGTGTGTGTGTGTGTGTGTGTGTGTGTGTGAGAGAGAGAGAGAGAGAGAGAGAGAGAGAGAGAGAGAGAGAGAGAGAGACTACCTTGAATTTGAACCAGCCTCGTCTCTTGCTAGGAGGGAACAGAAGGGAAAGTTGGCATTGATAAATTCCTCAATCTCTTTTGTTTCAAGTTTTTCCGTCTATTAAAAGGAGGTGATAATTCTATCAACCTCAGAGGACCCTTACAGGGATTAAATATAGTAAGTATAACATGGAACCAGGCCTGGACGCAGGCTTCAACATTGACAAAGTGGCGATGCCTGGCAGCAATCAGAAGGCCTTTGCGGGAATGGGGACTTGTTAGGGGCACACAGGAGCTGGGCAATCCTCCGGCATCTAGGGCCACCTGCATCAATCAAAGTGGCAGGGGCTGGTGTGGGAGGTTGAAGGTTGACATCCTTCTGTTGCCCAACCAGAGTTGTCTGAGTCCCATAGCCCAGGAGGCCTCTGAGAGCTCAATGGATTGTGTGCATGAACCAGACAAGGACCATTAAAGCCGAATCAGCCATGGAGACTGAATGGCTTATCTCATCTCCCCAGTGCATCCAAACCAAATCCATGAAAAACATTAGGTTTTCAAATGAAAAAAGACAAACCATGTAGAGCAAACCAGCTGCTGGCAACAGGCAGCTAATTGGCCTGTGTCTGTCAAAAAGCATTGAACTTCACAGGACTCAGAAGGCACTGCCCAGAGTCTTACCTTCTGGGGTTGAGGGGACTTACCCAGAGTGCATTGGATCTGACACACCCAACAATCCCCTCACCATGGCCCCAGACCCATTCATTTTTCCTGTTGGGAAGATGAAACCTTTCCTCAGAAGATACAGCAGCAGCAGAAGGGAGTTGGAGTTGCGTTCTTCAGCCAAACCACAGGCCTCCTTCAGTACCCTATAAGCCATGTGTTCCTTTGAAAAGCATTTCTTTAGTGGTTTCTGTGTGCTGGGCCACTAAGACAGAACAGTAGATAGAGCTCCCTCAACCCTGTCTTTACAGCATCCTTTTGGAGTTGGGATTTCAAGGGACAGCTATAGCACAGGCTGTGGTGATGGAGGTTTGTAGCCACTGGAATGGGAGCTCCAGGGAAGGCATACCTGTGTCTCTATGAGGGAATTGGGGAATCTTTAGCTGATCCCCCGAGGTTGAGGAGGCTCATTTCAGGGACTGGGGAGGGAGGATGCTCCAGGAGGGGAGTATAGCTTATTCAAAGGCTCAGGGGCACGTGTGGGAGAACAGTCTCGTTCAGGTTGCTGGAGTCAGGTGTGCGTCTGTGTAGGGTGCAGGGCATCCTGGACCTGAAGCACCAAGTGCATGAGTTATGATATATAACTGTGTTGTATTCTACTTGTTACAAAGACTGGCTGTGGTGCAGTGTGGGAAGGGTCTAAAGTCTAAGCAAAGGTGTGAATAGCAGAGTGTAGAGCTCATTGGAAGTCATGTTGGAGGCTAGCTACCACACCTTCTCACAATGTATTCTATGAAGGTAGGTCTTGAGTTATGTCCATCCCATAGTGCCTAATTTCTTGGCATATAGAATGTTCTAAGTGAAAGTAAATGAATGGATGGCTGGATGGTCAGGTCAATGAATAGATATTTAGATGATGAGTGGATAGATGGATCAATGGATGGGTGAATGGGCTGATGGATGACCAGATGAATGAATGGATTAGTTGATAGATGAAAATGACTTTCCTTTGATTACTTAAATCCAAAATGCTAGGCACTATGATAAGCAACCATCTTCATCGTTTGGTCTTTGACTGAAAGAATTTACATCTAAATGGGGTAATCCAGTGCCCACCTCCATTCTACAGATTAAAAATCAGAGGCCAAGAGAGATGATGTGAGCTATTAATAATCAAATAATAACTTAGTAGAAAAACTGGGACTCAGACCTGAGGCTCCTCTTCAAATGCTTCCTCTCCACCACCCACATGTATGCTTGCCCCAGAATTCCTACCAATATCCGATGGAAGAGAAGACTTCAGAGAGAGATAGGGAAAAAACATGTGTTGGTCAAATTTAAGACCAGCTGGACTTCACTAAGCCAGATATCAACCCTGCTTTTCCTTAACACCCGCCTACTTCTAATCAGTGAGTGTACCTGTCCTCTCACCACATTCTAAACTCTCACCATGTGAGTTCACCACAGACATGGGTATCCTCCACTCTTCCTTCCCAGCATGCTCCAGTGTGCTTTGCTACTTTCGGCTGCATCTACCTCCAGACCCACTCCTTGTCAAGCCAGGAGTTTCTTAAGTGGACCTTTTCCTCTGCTGACACCTCCCTGTGGATGCACCATAAAGGTTGACATTTCTCTAAAGCAGGATGTTTGTGAAAAAAATATTTTAGATGAATGCCAGGCCAGGCCTCAGGAAATGTCACGATGACTTTCCAAAGAGACCTGCCAGGAGTTTAGGCAAGTAAAAATAGCCACAGCATGGTTGGATGTGGACAGTAAAGATCACAGGGAAAGGAGTTTAAAATAATTATTTATAAGTGATCTGGGCCTGAAGAATTTGTCAGACTGGCAGGCAGGAAGGCAGGAGGTGCGTGTCTGACTCGGGAGGGAGAAGGCAGAGCAGCACGCTGTAAACTTTGGAAAATCCCTTTAAAATGGCAAACAAACCTCAGTTTATCCACTGGAGAAAAAGAGGGAGAAATATACATAGGAAAATATATATATATACTAGAGGCCTGGTGCATGAAAATTCATGCACTGGAGGTGAGGTCCTTCTCACAGTCTGGGAGCCCTCAGGGATGGGGGGTGACCCAATGATTAGGGGAAGACAATGCCCCCATCATACCTCTGCTGCTGCCGCTGCAGGCAGCAAAAGCCTCAGCTGGCCCTGGTTACCTGAGCCTCCTGTGGTCCTGGGTGGCTGGGCATCTGCCACCCCAGGCTTGCCTTCCCCTCAGGCTAGCCTGGGTGGCTGGGCAGCCAACACAAGAGCCTTTCCTGCACCTCGGGCTGACCCTGAGTGGCTGGGGGGCTGAGAGGACTGGAGGATGCCAGAGTCAAGTGCACAGGGTGGTTGGATCCACCTGGGGGTGGGCCCAGCCATGTTGTATGCCTGAAACCCTAGTGGGGCTGAGGAGACTGGGTGTTGCTATCTTGTGGTTGTGGGTGCTGCCATCTCTGAGGGCGTGGCAGTCAATTAGTATATTCCCTTCTTGTTGGCTTTGGGTGCCACCATCTTGTGAGGGCATGATGGTCAATTAGCATATTCCATCTTTATTAGATAGGCTATGCCTATATAGAGAGAAGCAAGAGAGAAACATTGAGAGACAAAAGGAGATTGGGAGAAATGGATGAAAACATTGCTAGTGTTCAATTAAGAAACCTATATGGACCATGGATAGTTCCAGTTGCATCTTTGATTGGGCATATTTCTTTCCCACCTTAACATATCACAAGATGCATCCTGGATCAGTACATAAGGTTGGAGTCATACTATTCTGGGAGCCAACCCTAGGCTCATTCTTTGTCAGAAGCAGAGTCCTGGGCAGGCTATTTTTCCAAGTTTAGGTCACCTTTATCTGCAAAATGGGGAGCCTTCCTGTCCTCAAGCTTGTTGTGAGGAATCAGCGAACAAAGAAACCAGGTACTCACCAAAGAATCTGCTACGAGGTAGGCGCTGAGTAAATGTCTATATGCCTAATGCCAGCGATTACTACTGATGTGAAGGGCCCCAACTTTTCTTGGCTTCCAGTTTCCGGAAGGAAAATCCTGCCTCTCGTTGAAGCTGATAACTGAGTTTAAGGGGCTGTGTTCTCTGTGGGGTTGTTAATGTGAAAACAATGGAAAACTTTGAAAATTTTCAGTTTGTGCTGACAGTATGGTCTGTGTGTGAGGAGCCACGTTTTGGAAGGAAGGGAGGAAGCAAACATTTTCTGAACATCTGCTATTTGCCAAACCTTATACTCAGTGTTTTTACAGATGCTATTTTATGTAATTCTTAAGACAACTCTATGAAGTAAGAATGGTACCACCCTGCCTTTTTTTGTTGTTGTTTTAAACAAGAAAGGGACTTAAAACATCAGAGAGGTACAGGCACTTGCCCAAAGTCACACACTTACTCGTTATTTTGAATCCAGACTGTTTGACAGCAAAACCCCTGTTCTTTCTCCTGAGGCACATTGCCCTTATAAAACTGCATCTAGTACATGGCAGAATGGTTGAATTCAGCCACAGTTTGCACTCGATTCTCAAACTGCTTATGTCTTCTTCTCTTCCCCTCTCTCTTTGCTTCTTTTTCTTACCTGCAATGCGTTTGTTTATTCTGTGGGGAATCTTGATTCAGTTCTAAGGCCCAGTCCTGACAGAAGTTTCGTTATGCTTTCCTTTGCCCTCCTTCTCCATTTGGAAGAATTCCACTTCATCCTTCAAGGCTTAACTCAAATGCCAGCTGCTCCGCAGAGCCTTTGGGTAATCCCTTCAGCAAGGGAATGATGCTCCCATGGTGCTTTGCACACATCCCCTTCAGTGAAAATTACCTTCTATCTCTTCTTTAATTTCAGACACCTCGCATGATGCCAAGCACCTAGTAGGAGCCACAGTGGTATTTATTGAAAGAGGGAAGGGAGAGAAATGCTTCAGAAACAATAGAATGTATCAATAATGATAGTGATCAGAATGCCAACAACCAGCATTTCCTGAGACACATGCTGGTCCGAGCTCTGTTCTAGGATCTTTGAGAAATTTTTTATTTTTGTTAATCCTCACCTGAAGATACTTTTCTATTGATCTTTTAGAGCACATGTGTCAAACACAAGGCCCGCGGGCCAAATCCGTCCCGCCAGGCCTTGCAATGTGGCCCACACCGCGCTGTCATCACTGCACTCCGCTGCGTTTCCATCACAATGACAGTTTATGACTGTTCAGTAAACCATTCGGCCCGCGATTTAGGCTGGATTTTAGATTTTGGCCCCTTCTCTGATTGAGTTCGACACCCCTATTTTAGAGGGATTGTAAGAGAGGGGAAGACAGAGAAACACAGAGTAGTTGCCTCCTCACGCTCCCTGGGGCCCAGGGCGAGCCTGCAACCAAGGTACGTGCCCTTGACCAGAATCGAATGCAGGACCATTTGGTCCACAGGTCAACACCCTATCCACCTGACTAGGGCTGTTCTAGGTTCTTAATATGAAGTCATTATCTCATTCAATGTTCACAGTACCCCTGAGGTCAGCACCACTAGCATCCCCATTTAGCAGGCTAGATTACTTGTTTACAGCCACACAGCTAATGAGTAGATTTTTACTGGAAGATTTAGAAGATAGATCTAGAAGATTTCGAGGAAATCTTTTAGCAGATAATCTAATTAATGACAGATAATTAGAGGGAGTTTGAACCCTAGCAGACTGGGGATGGAGCCTTCAAGGCTTGCCTCTCTGCTCTTCAGAGGACAGCAGCCGAAGAATGTGGGCCTGAGTCTGACTCACTGACCCCAAGGCTCAGCTTTGCCAAGTGTCAGCTGGGAGAGCCTGCTCAGCATCTCTTCCTCAGCTGGACAAGGGAGCCAACCCCACCCACCCTGAAGGGTCATGGAGAGGATGGCATGCCAATGGCAGGGCCCAGCACATACTGAGCTTTCAACAAGCAATGGACCTCCCACACGCCCTGCTCCTCTGACTCCTCATCTGTTTGGGGAAGAGGAATCTGCCGTGGACATCTGCAGCATTCCACTCATTTACTTATGTAACAAACTCGTAGCCTTGCCCACGAATCTGTGTGCCACCCTCCTGTAGCTCTCTGCCTACTGCCCTGCCCTCCTGTAGCTGCCCGAACCCCCTCATGGCTTGCTGCCCTGCCCCCTCCTGTAGCTCTAGCCCTAGTAGCTCTGCACATGAATCCATGCGCCAGTAGGTCACTGCCGTCCTCCTGTAGCTCTCCACCCACTGCTCCACCCTCCTGCAGATCCGTGATCTGATTGTTACATGGCCAGTCATTATGCCTCAAGGTGTAACAGATAATTAGCAAATTCCTTGCTTATTATATAGGATATTTATTGACCAGCTACTCTGTGCCAGGCACTGTTCTGGGGATACAGTAGCAAACCAAATAGAGGAAGCTCTTATAGCACTTACATTATAATATTGCTTATATTCCTATTATAGCTAGTAAACAAACATGATCAAACTAAGGCCAAAAAAAAAAAAAAAAAGTAAAACAAGACAGTGTACAGGCATGTCTCAGAGAAATTTCAGGCTTGGTTCCAGATCATCCCAGCAAAGACAGTATTACATTAAAGTGAGTCTTACTTTTTGCTGGGAGAGGGTCTTGCATCCAATTTGTAAAAAACAAAACAAAACAAGCACGCAACAGCTATGACACACAGTAAAGCGAGTGCAATAAAACGCGGTGTGCATGGACTGAGGAATGGCTGGGGAGAAGCCGCACCAGGGAGAGGAGCCGTGGAAAGGCTGCGAGATGAGTGGCATGTTAGCCCAGCCCTGATGAGAAGGTCTGGCCTTGGGAAGATCTGAGGGAAGAGCGTTCTTGGAGGAGGGAATAGCAATGAGAATGACCCTGAGACAGGATTCGTGTGTGTGCTCCCAGGAAAGGAGGACTGACAGTGGGCCCATGAGTGATGGTGGAAGCGGGTAGCGTCAGAGGCTGGAGAGGGTGAGGATGCCAGGCAGGCCAGGTCTTGGAGCACCTGGAATGGGCATGGATTTGATTCACAGGATGGATGGGAGGTGATAGTCCATTGAAGGGGCAAGTAAACTAAGTCTTACATTCTGACTCTGCTCAAACAGAGGTTGTCCATTTAAAACCATCTTATCCAGATCCACTGTTGCTCAGGGGTTGAGCATCAATCCTTGAAGTGGGAGGTCAAGGCACATGCCCGGTTGTTGGCTCAATCCCCAGTGGAGGGCATACTGGAGGCAGCCAATCAGTGATATTCCTCTCTCATCAGTGTTTCTATCTCTCTATCCCTCTCCTTCCCCTGCTCTCTAAAAAAATCAATAAAAAAACACTTTTAAAAAATCATCTTGTCCACTTCACAAGAAACGAGGAGGCTTCAGAATCATCTACCACCTTAAAATGTTACCTGCATGATTTTCTGAGACTTACACAAATCAGTCTCTCTACAGAAAAATAGCAGCGTTGCTAATTTTAGGGGAAAGCCCTGAGATAAGGATGATTTCATTTCCCACAGGCTGTCGCAGGATTCCACTTGAGACTTTATCAGCTTCCAAAAACACTGCACAAAACAATACCAAGCCACAATGGTTAATGCAGACAAATACACCTTCTGGGCAGACTTTGACGTGATACAGGAGTTCATCACAAAGTGCCTCAATCGGTAAACACCGGCGAAATGAAGGAGAGACCTGGGGCACTTGGCCATCAGCTGTGTTTGGTGGCGGCCTCCTGAGTGGATGGCCTCTTTGGCTGCGCTGAGAGAGGTTTAGTGTGGAGAATGCGGGCAGCCGTCTTTCCATTCTCCGCTGCTGGGATCCACCCTTACTCAGGTGCTTTCAGTATCCTGCAAGTTGTTTCGTTCCCCTGGCAAACTAAATTAAAGGTATTACGTTTTACGAAATTTCGCTGAAATTTTCCTTCTGGGGGATTTTAAAGCAGATCTGAAGAACATTCTCTTTCCATGTTTTTTGGCTGTCCAGATATACACACATTTATAGGAGAAACACATCATTTTTGGGCAATAAAATCACCTAACAATGGCAACATTTCCAAACATCCATTTTGCCAAATGCTCTTTCCAAAGCGTGACTTTTTTTTTGGAGACTCCATGGCTCTCTTAGGTGTCGTTAAAATGTCACCTCTATCATGAAGGAGCAGATTAAGTGTGCATTAGTTGTGTTTCTTTTTTCAGGAAATATTTGCTGGCTAAGAGACTCCTGACTGCCATTGTCATTACCGAAAAGGTCATCAAATTTAGAATGCTTGTCTTTTTTAAAAGAGTAATAGGCAGCTCTGCTTTAAGTCTGTCACCTGTTTTAAAGACCCGCTATGACATAATTAGAGAAACTCTGAGCTACAGGCGAGGTTATACACTTTCTCTCTCATTATAGAGCATCCTAATGATTGACTGTATTTTCAAGCTCCTGTTTTTATAAAAGTAATCATGCTGCTGGCATCGGTGGCCTTTTGTTTATTGCTTGCTTCCATTTCTCAGTACAATCACTCGCCTAGAAATGAATCAATGGATGAATTTCACGTGGTGTTCTCTCTCCAGCCTTATCTCTGAATTCTTATTTATTGCAATCAAAGACACTGCAAATTCAGAGGTTATACTTTCACAGTTTGTTCTATTAAAATATTGTGTTTTACAGAAGAAGTCATTTATTATTGAGAATATAAAATTTTCTGGGACATCATTTTTAGGAGTTTTAAGCAGCGCTTCATATACTGAAATTGAAATTATTATTGAGTACAAGTAAAATATTATTTATGCCCTGGCTAGTGTGGCTGAATGGTTAGGGTGTCAACCTGAGCACCGAAGGTGTCTCGGGTTCAATTACCGGTCAAAGGCGTGTACCTTGGTTGCGACTTTCAGTCTGGTTGGGGCATGTATTGGAGGCTACCAATTGATGTGTCTCTCTCACATTGAAATTTCTCTCTCTCTCTCTCTCTCTCTCTCTCTCTCTCTCTCTCTCTCTCTCTCTCCCACCTTCCCTTCCACTCTCTAAAATAAATAAATAAATAAATAAATATTCAATGGGGGAAAAAATCCTCAGGTGAGAATTAGCCAAAAAAAGTATTTATTATTATTAAAGCCAATTCACAATTGTTATTTAAAGTATTCTTTAATTGGAACTTAAATTACAGGTCTATTTACAGACAAGTTTGACACATCTGAGTATATGGCAACTCACCTACCCTGCACACACATTTTTCCCACTTATAGGTTATCTGTTCAGCTAATTGTCTCTGATTTCTCTTTAAAAAATAAAATAATACATTTATTGCCATTTTAGGCATTAATAGAAGAAGTGTTAAGGTTTAGAATTCTTCTTAAGAACCATGAAAGTATAACATGATACATTCATTACATAGCATAACGTAATAACAGACCCTTTCAAACATTAGTGGCATCAGTATTTCCTGCAGAGCTTCTTTTTTATTGTGGGGATATATTCATAACATATAATTTATCACTTAATCATTTTAAAGTGTGCAGTAAGCACATTCATTGTGTTGTAGAACCATCCCCACCATCCATCTTCACAACTTCTTCAGCTTCCCAAACTGGAACTCTGTCCCCAGGACACAATAACCCATTAAATACGCTCTTTACAACAGACTGCCCTAGAGTGAGCTTTTGGGACATACACTTGGCTCCATCAAGGTAGTTGCAGAATTGGCTGAAAATACAGAATCTTGAGTAACCAACCACCTGTGTGGGAATCAGTCCATGATGGTGGGATCCAAATTCTGGGAGGCCAGTGGCCTACCTCCCCAGGGATGAGTAACTAGCTGTGATTTCTGTGTAGCCAGTGGTGGGGCTGACCAGGAGGTTGCTGGTCTCTCTCACAAGCAACATGAGAATACATTTTCTCACAAAGAAACTCTGTAAAGAAGGTAAAAAAAAAAAGTTAATTTCCTCCCTGGATAAATATCAGTACAGTTTAGAACATGCTTTTGCATCCATCAACCCTTTTAACTAAAAAACAAAAAAACAAAACAAAACAAAACAAAAAAAACTCTTACGAAATAAGCAGAACCAATATTGTCTGTCCTGCTTCATAGATGAGAAAGGTAAATGGCTTTTGCAGTGTCCTATGAATTGTCAGTGGTGGAGGTGGAATTTAAACAGAGAAATTTAAATTCTAAGTGCAAGGTGATTTCTATCGATACTTAACTGCTTTGTAGAGATGAGCTGGTGTATTTGTCAATGTCAGGTCAGGAAAATTGAAGCCACTTACGGTGTTTTAAATAGAAATGTATTTAATATAGGGAATTAGGTGCCTATCCAATCCTTGCTGGCTGGGAGAAGGAGGTCAGAGAGTATATCTGTGTTTCAGAAACTGTGGAAAAGTACAAATTACAAGGAAGCTACTGCAGATCTCAGTGCCTGCAGAAGGATGTCCAAAGGCCCCCTGTCCTGTCTGTGGAAGGCCATGCTTGTGCACACAGAACTGCCACCAGAAAATTGAATCTCCGTCTCTTTCAATTCAGACATCTCAGGCAAGGGGGCTCTTCTTGGCAGGCTCCTGGTGATCCCTGCTGGCAAGGAAGTCTGGGAAGTGTAGTTTCCAGGCTTCCAGCCCCATGAGGTTCAGGGATTAAGTAGAAAAGCAGGGGTGATACTATTAACAAATAATAAAAGCCAGCAGCTCAGTGATGAGCTAGTCCAGTGGTCGGCAAACTCATTAGTCACCAGAGCCAAATATCAACAGTACAACGATTGAAATTTCTTTTGAGAGCCAAATTTTTTAAATTTAAATTTCTAATACCACTTTTTCAAAAATAGATTTGCCCAGGCCATGGTATTTTGTGGAAGAGCCACACTCAAAGTGCCAAAGAGCTGCCTGTGGCTCACAAGCTGCAGTTTGCCAACCACCGTGGAGCTAGACTCACAGCTAAAATGAAGAGAGTAAAAATCAGTAGCTGTGTGCAGATATGGGTTTCTTTCTCTTGTCTCCTGCCACACGGTGCTGGCATCCATGCACTTCCCTGCCTGGAGACCTCATGAGAAAGCTAGGAAGCATTCAGTGTCCTCCCAAAGGGACAGGGGATGAGGGAGAGAGGGTGGCTGAGCAGGTGAGGGGGACATGGGGATGAGCAGAAAGCTGAGCCCGCTCCAGTGAGAGGCAAGGTAGAATTACAGATAGGGGCTCAGGCTCTCAGTTGGGTTGACTAGTTTTCATTCCAGCTTCACTACCTACTGGCTGCAGGATCTTCCCTTCTGGGTGCGAGTTTCTTTAATTGCAGAAGGAGTAATGGTGCAATGATATGTACATTATAGGGTCCTCAGGAGCACTTAGCACAGTTCCTACCTGCACACAGTACAGCGAGCTCAGTAAACACTAGGTGTTCCTGGAGTGAGCTCAGGGAGTCGTGTTGGCCACCAAGGTATTCCTTGTCGAGTAGTAGAACTCGCTCTGCGTGATGATTTCTCAACTGCAGAATCTTATAGCTGGGACTCCATATAGAGTTTTTTAACACGGAGTGAAGTGCTTAAACCTTATTATTTTTGCTGTTATTGTTTTTCTTCTTATTATTATTTTATAGTGAAATAGCATGACATGGTCATATACTCTTTCCTTCCTTTTATTTTTATCCTTTATAATTTTACAACAACCCATAAGGCAGGCAGGTACCTCATATCTTGCAGGCGAGGTCACCAAAACCCTGGGAGGTGAAGTCACTGATTGAACTTGAGTTCTGAAAGGTGAAGTCACTGGTCGAACTTGAGTTCTGAGCAGCAGCTGTGGATTAGCAGTAGGACTATTCATTGATGTCCTTGACATGCAGTTCTGTCCTCAGACCCTACCCCCTCCTTCCCCTATTCTCCATGGTTCTCTCTGGCCTTGAAGTTCCTGACAAAACTCACTTTAGAACAGACCACGGCTGCCTTTCTGATATATTTAGACAGCCCTGTCTGGCTATCCCTGGACAAAGAATAAAGGAACGTTTATTCTATATCCTGTCTCTAGAAGGATAGTTACTGGTTTTGGTCTCTGTGTGACCATGGCCTCACTCCCCAGCCTCTCTGAGCATGGGTTTCCCCACATTTTAATCGAGAACAGATGACTGTAGGAGCACCTGGCTTGGTGCCTGGCACATAGGAAATGTGAAGCCACTAGGCCTTCCCCTGCCTTCCCACTCCCCAGGCTTCCCTAGGCTCCTGCTTCTCCATCTCTTTCTGTCTCTGGCAGTTTCAACTCCCCAGGCTTCCCTAGGCTCCTGCCCTTCACCTTCAAGCTGCTGCCCCCAACATCCTTCAACACTGGTGCTCCTAAAGAGAACTAAGATAAAAAGAAGATGTTTTGGAGGCATCTAACCACTAATGTAGCCTTGACCTTTTCAAATGGAAACCCAGGATGCAAAGTCCTAATTTCATTGTACGCCGATTGGAGCATGAAGGTTTTGACCCTGAGTCTTGTTTGAGCTGGGGGCACAGGGTCTGGAGTGATGGAGTGCTCCTCAGGTCTGGAGGAGACGCTTTTGACCTGCGACCCAAGCTCTGTGGCCCTCTCCAACCTGGTGCACACCCGCCTCCTTCTCCCCACTCTCAATCAGCCCTATTCATTTAATTTAAAGCCTCATCCTACACAATATAAGGTTTGGAGCTTGATGACAGGCGTCCCTGTCTTGGCTCTGACCGTTACTATTTAACCGGGTAGCTTTGAATAAGACGCTTAGGTTCCCTGAACCTCCGTTTCTCATAGAGACACTAATAAAATTAATTACATGGGCTCTCTGAATAGGTTGCTAAATAGATTGCACAATCATGGTGATTGCGCATTGCTGTGGGCCAGGACCTATGGGAAGTCACTGTTGTAAAATCCCAGCTAGAGGGGAGGAGCCCATTGCTGAGAGTCCTGGCACTTGCTGTGGGTAGGCACCAGCTAAGGAGTGGCAGAGCTAGGGTGGATGTCAGCACCCTTCCTCTTCCTACTGGACCAACTCCCTCAGAGTTCTTTATTTACTCATTTGACAGTACTCAGTACATGTCGGGCACTCTTCCAGGCACCTAACAAATATTCACTCATGGACTCCCCATGTGCTGTGATGTAGGTAATATATTGCCGCTATCCCCATTTTACAGATGAGGAAACCGAGACACAGGAAAGTAAATGACTTGCTCATGTCACACTAGTCAGGGCAGTCAGTATTGACACCCGGGGGTCTGGCTCCATAGTGCAAACTTGTGAACACCAAGCTCTGCCACATTCAGCTCCGATGTCCTGGGTGGGGACAGCTGCTGACCTGTGTCTCTTAGAGTCAGCCTCCTCTCCGGTTCCCAAGTCCCTTCTCATTTGGAAGAAGGAAGTGGGACTGGATCTCTGTGAGCCAGAGAAGACAGGGCTGACAAGGGAAACTGGGGCAGCCCTGATGCCTGCACAGTATAGATTCCACAGCTGAGGCAAGTCCTGCTGACAGCAGTGGTGATGAGACTCCGGGGCCAAGCCCTGCTAATGTATTCTGTCCCTTTTAAGAGCGTCTCCAATTACATAGAGGGGACAAGGGTCATGGTCTAAGATGTGTGGCGGTGGACACTACTAATCTTTTTTAAACTCAGGCATTACAGGCTGGGAAATGGTAGGGCTGGATGGGATCTTTGAGGATGTGGTCTGTAGCCCCCTACTTCCTTCACCCTTTGAACCTGATGGCAGGATGGGCCCGTGACTCGACCAAGGTTATGCTCCAAAGAATGGCAACATTCTAGGACCATTCATTTTCCAGGATAAAGGAACTGCAGTTTTGTTTCCTTATTATTATAAAGGCCTTCTCCTCAGTCCCTGGAAATCTAACAGATGAAGGCTCGGGTGGATCTTTCTGTTGATTTTCAGAAGCGAGGGTACATGTGTAATAACCAGTAGGTACAACTTCTCACCCACCCAGAATCCCTCTTTGCCAAGGCTCCTGGGAACTCGGTAAAATGAGGAGGTCCATGTTCTCTGTGATACAGGAACCAAGGCTTCATTAGCACCAGGAGCCCCATCAGGGCTATGTGCTGAAAAGAAAAATGTGACTATGAGAGCATCCTTGAAGCTTCGAAGCTTCCAGTTGCAAAGGTTTATCAGGAGAATATTCTGGTTTTAGCTTCATTCCATGTCTAGTTTGCTATTTTTCTTCTGAAATTATTTTTCTCCTTAAAAAGTCTTTTGAGCCCTGACTAGGTAGCTCAGTTGGTTAGAGGGTCGTCCACATACACCAAGGCTTCAGGTTTGATTCCTAGTCAGGGCACACACAAGTGTCAACCAATGAATGCATGAATAAGTGGAATGGCAAGTCAATGTCTCTCTCTCTCTCTCTCTCTCTCTCTCTCTCTCTGTCTGTCTGTCTCTCTTTTTCTCTCTCTCTCAAAATCAATTAAAAAACAGTTTGTTAAATCATATATTCTTGGGTGAGGGAGAAAATGGTATATATTTTTAAAATAATAAGACCCAGCTGTGGTGAAAGAGCAAGAAAATAAGGATCCTCATATACTGCCAATACAAATCCAACTTGTCACAACTTTACAGAAAAGTGGGCAATGCACATGAAAAGCTTTGAAATTCTCTATATTATCAGCTGAACAA
The DNA here is from genome assembly GCF_014108245.1 of Pipistrellus kuhlii. Taxonomy (NCBI): domain Eukaryota; kingdom Metazoa; phylum Chordata; class Mammalia; order Chiroptera; family Vespertilionidae; genus Pipistrellus; species Pipistrellus kuhlii. The sequence goes on along the minus strand of NW_023425527.1, from coordinate 5,578,846 downwards.
TTCCCATTGCTAAAAATTGGCCACAGAGTTTCCCATAAAAGGTTGATTTTTTTTGCAGTCTTATTTATGATGGGAGAGCTGGGAAAACCCCAAATGCTTAACAGAAGGGGCTTTAGATAAATAAAGTATAATACACCCTTATAAGGGAAAGCACTCTTTAGGAACAACAACAACAACAACAACAATAAAAATAACCTGGGAAGAAACAAGTCCTCAGACCTATTGAGGTGCTGAGTCCCCTTTGGAAGCAACTTGCTTTCTCTGGGCTTATCTCCTCCCCCCTAGAGAATCACCCAGGATCTGTCAGTTACAGGGTGGTGAACTCAGTCATTGGCTTCTTCATTTATTCATTCATTCTCTCCCTCGTGTATTCAGAGTTATTTTCTGAGTGCCTAGTAATATGCCATGCACTGGGCTATGTACTGGAAATAAAAATGTGACTACGACACCATCCTTATCTTCCAGGAGTTCATAGGCTAATGGGAGAAGCAGCACAGACCATGTTAATACTGTGAGAAGCATTACAGTAGGAGGATTTCCTGGTTCAGGGGTGGGGGCTTCTTTAAGGGCTTAGCCTTGAACTCAGGGCAGAGAGTAGAGACTTGCAAAACCCATGGATGGGCTTGTCTCTGCATCAAAATGCCCAGCCCTGGCCTTGCTCCTGAAGGGACCCAGACAGAGCTGTGTGGAGGGATTGGATGGTTGCTGACCCCTCCTCCCACCCCCAGCTCTAAATCTCAATTATTCTAAGAGAAGATTGGCGCCAACCTGTCAGATAGGGGAGCCTGGTTCTGAAAAATGCTCAGTAGAAGGGAAATAAATTGGAAACCGCTGCTCCCATTGTCCTCCTGGCATCTGAAGAGCCGTCCTTTATTCCCCCGTCTCGTAGCCAAATGAGCTTCTGCCTCCAGTCGGGGCCCTCGGGTCCACTGCCCAGTGGCAGATACTTCTGCGCAGAGCAGCTCATTGGCGGAGCTGAGATGACTAATAACCGCTCCTGACAGCCCTTCATGGTTTTCCCTAAATGTTCCTTCCTGCACACAAAAAAATTTAATAAAAATATGGATTAAAGCAGAGACTGAGACCAGAAAAATCAATGGTCCCTCGGCTGTCTTATTGTAATACGTTCTGTGCCTGTGCCACTGAGCAGAGGAGAGGGGGTCATTGGGTTCAGAGACCTGCCAGGGAGGGAGAGGCAGACAGGAGCTTCCTTAGACTGTGCCTGCTACGGGTGGGGGAGCGTGAATATCTCTCAGCTGCTCTAGGCAAGGATGGGCCATGAGCCAGGGAGTGCTATGTCCTTGGCTGATGTGATGGACAATCTGGTCTGTGTAACGACTTTATATGTAATTATATGTAAATTAATTAATTGTTCCCATGCAAAGCAATAGTATACGTAGTCCCCCATCCCTGAAACTACCCCTGAATTACCACTTTTAGTTAACAACAGAACAAATCGGTTTTCCAAAACATGCAATACCAGCTTAGCAGCCGAAAGCATGCTAATTACCCAGGACTTTCTCTTCTGTTCATTGAAGAGGTGCCCAAAGCGCCTCTAATTGGGTTTGTTGTGCTCCCTATCTGTCCCGAATGCATTGAAAGCAGTTAAAAACTGCTGTCTTGAAACCTTCTGTGTCATTCAGACTATATAACATTCAGACTGAGATCTCCACTTCCAACCCCTTTTGGCACGTTGCTGAAGGATCCTAAATGGATCCCGTGTGGGGGCCACTCCGCGAGAAAGCCGCCATTCTCAAGGATGTGGGGGTCCTCTTCCCTGGGCTGCCTCTGCAGCAGGGACCCGCTTCTCCACGTGTGGATGGCAGCGGGGGCTCTTGCCACACCTGCGGGCACAGCAGGTACCAGTAGCCCAGTGTGAGATGATAAATATGGTGTAGATCTGTGAAAGCTGCAGGATCAATTATGGAACATACGGCTAAGTTAGCCTCCAACTGTCTGTGCAAGTTTCTGCATCCACCTGGCCTCCTTCAGGCTTCCGTGTGTGTGTGTGTGTGTGTGTGTGTGTGTGTGTGTGTGTGTGTGTGTGTAGCAGTTATAGGACTAGAACACACTGCCTAAGAGACATGAGATGAAGGTTCTAGGCTGGGCAGTGCTTCCAGCAAGTTGTCTGGCTTTGGAAAAACCATTATTCTCCTCCTGACTCCCATTTTCCATCCATAGGATTGACAGATTTTTGAGGGGGATTCTTTTCACCCAAGAGTCCCACCTCAGAGAAGGCAGATGTTAAAAGCTTTGGGTGGGGCCTGGGTCTCTCTATAAAGTCACAAGTAACCACTTGTGGGCCCTAGGTGGGCCTCCCTCCGGCCCTCTGGCTCCTCCTGCCTCTCACAGATGGCTCTGTGTCCACCCTCCTGGAGTTTCAAGCCTGCACTTGCCCCAGCCACACGCCCAGGGTTGAAACTACCCCCCACCTTTTTCTCTGAGGACTCCAAGTAGCTCTTCGCCTAGGGGAGGAGGTTCTGTCTGATGGGCTCAAGGGATCCTGTATTCTGATGTAACATTTTATTATAATCCTGCCTTCCCCTGCCTGTCTAACACACTGTAATGTGCACAGTACCTGAGCTGTCCTATAGGGCCAGAGAGGACAGGAAGACACTTCAGAGAAAATCCTACTGAGCACCAAAGCGAGTGTGATCCTCAAGGGCTAGATGGAGACCCAGTGTCTGGTTATAAACCCTCTTTGTCGTTCCTGCTTTCCATGCCCATCTTACCACTTCCCAACCTGTCCCACACTTTTCTCCTTCCCCCTCTCAACAGAACCCAGGAAGCTCTATGGGAAGAAGCCTCAGGATACAAATAAGCAGAGGTTTTGGAGTTAGGCCAATCAGGATTCTAATCCTGACTGTTTATATGCTTGGGTGCTGTTTGCACCCATAGGGGCACCCCCCTGTTCAGCTCTGGGCACTGTTCCCTGCCAGCCCATTCTTTTCAGACATCTATTTATGCCTGCAGGGCCAGGCTTCCTTCCAGCCTGTGGTGGAGACCACTTCATCCACCTGGCCACACAGCTGGACTACATTTCCCAGACACCCTGACTTAGGTTGAGTCATGTGATGAAGTTCTGGCCAATGGAACATGGGCAGAGGGATGTAGGACACTTGCAGGTCTGGCCATAGAAAACCTCCCTGGAGGTGCTCTTCTTCACAGAGTCTCTGCTGATGTTAAGTCCAGGGCAGCATTGAAAGCTATAGGAGCTTGGCAGATCATCCATCAGCCTGGGTCCCTGAGCACTCCCCCATGTTCCCAACCCCCAGTAATGCTGACTGGGCTTTCTGTGGAGTGAGGAGTAGACTTTTATTGAGCTAAATTGCTGAGATTTGGGAGCTTACCTTTTATAGCCCAAAACATTACTTAATTAGTATATAACCACTCAGTCGGGTCATTCCTGTCTCCCAGGGGACGGATCTGGAATCCAGTCTGCTGACTCAGTTGTCGGCAAACCGAGGCTCGTGAGCCACCTGCGGCTCTTTGGCCCCTTGAGTGTTCTAACGCCATTTCTTCAAAATAGACTCGCCCAAGCTGAAAACCGACTTTGTGCATGGGCCATGAAGTTCCAATCGCACTGTACGTGCGCGCCCACACATGGTATTTTGTGGAAGAGCCACACTCAGGAGGCCAAAGAACCAAATTGTGGCTTGCGAGCCATGGTTTCCTGGACCACTGTGCTGACTTATTGGGCCCAACCTCAGTAGTTAACCAGGGCGGCATCTGGGTGTAGCCATGGGAGTGGTACCATCTCTTCACTTTTCTGTGCATTTCTTTTCTTCCTTCTCCATTTACCCTCCTCCTGCTTCTCTGAGTGCTGGGCCAGGGCAGCCAAGTTCCCAGCAAAGGAAGGAAGACTGTGCAGGCCTCAGAGGACACATTTCTCAGGGGCTGCAACCGGCCCCATGCAGGCACTCCCAGTAAACGATGCCTTTGTGTAAGGATCACGCTCCTTCCATGCAGTGCAGTCACGTGTACAACGATGCTGGCATCTCGGTAGGACTCCAAGGGAGGGAGTTAGGGAGGTGGCCAGCAGGGACACCCACACAAGGAAACTGACACCCCCACCGCTGCTCCCACCGCTGCCACCTTGCTAAATAAACTCCAGGTGCACACTGACCCAGGGCACTGTGGATGTCTGTTATCCCTGTTGCCATGACAACCAGTCACAGCACATGTTGACAAGAGTGATTTTATTCCAGCTGGGAGGGCAAAGAAAAACACAGCCCAGGGAGGACCTTGGGGTCCTGGAGGTGGTGGAGGGTGTAGAGCCAGGGGGAGGTCTAGTGTGGGAACCTGCAGGCTCCCTCTGCAACCTGGGAGGCGATGGGAAGGGTGCAGGCCTGCCTCTCAGAGGCCCCGGGAGGGCTCTAGGTGTGCTCTAGAGGGGGAAGCCCTGGGGAGAAAGGGGTTGGGTAAATGTTACAGTTGGGAGAGGGGGCTAGCTTCATTAGGGAATTTCTGAGTCCTTTCTGGTCCTGGCTGGGTCTGCAGCTGGGAGTCAGATGCACCTGGTCCTGCCCTGCCCACATGGAGGTGGCAGTCTCATGGGGCCTCCTAGCTGTGTACCCCGTGTGATACCCAGTTATTCTGTGTTATTCTAGAGAATCTGCAATGTTAGGAAGCCTCCCAGAGCTTTGAAGCAGGGCTGGCCTTCTGGTTGGTTCCAGCCTCTCCAACTCAGTGAGCCTCCTCACACCTCTCGGTGTCCTTCTGGGCTGGCTGTGGACTGCACAGCCTCAGCTGTGTGGGGGTCTCTCGGGGAGTCTGGAAAATGGCCTTCCCCACCCCGCCTCACGGACGTTTGTGCCCTGGACCCCAGAGCAGTGTGCCATGGATGACCACAGCGTCCTCCAGTTCTGGACCTAATCTCACTGGGGTTTCACTTTTTTTTTTTTAAAGGATTTTTCCAAAAGCAAGTTTATAGTTGTATCTTATTGACACATCCCAAGCTGTGAGCAAGCAGGGCAGGTGTCAGGCTTCAGGTTTGCCAATAAGGATGCTGACCCTGGCTTCTCTCTTCCTCTGTGAGGTCTCTAATGTCCCTTCAGCTCTGACTTCCTGTGACTCTTATATGCACACACATGCAGGAGAGACCACCTACACACATTCACAAATGCACACACACACTCACACACACAAGCACATACACGCATTGGAGCTGATGGGTATATGCGTGCACACAGGCATGGCTCCATGTTGATTGTGTGATGTGCGTGTGCACACACACACACACACACACATAGTCCAAGTGGTGCTGTTTCTCCCCAGCAAAATGCACACTGTTTTTGCCCTGAAACTGAGCTGCACAATCTCTGCCCTTCCCCTGTGTTCACAGTCAGTGGGAACCTAGTAGGTCTAACTCCTGAAGATACAGAAAATGGCTCAAGCTATGTCCTTGACCCAGAGGATAGGGAGTAACAGAAGCCAGCTTCCCCAGGGAGGGCCTGTGGTCAGTGCTGTCTGCAGGGCCCCAGAGTTGAGAGGCAATGATCTAATGGGGGAGAAGAAGCCAGAGGTCTAAACATGAGCTCAGAGTGTGGGGACAACTCAGTGGGATATACCCTCATCACCAGAAGAAAAAGTAGACCCCCAGATAATCTGGATAAAGTCTCCTGTGACCTGCCAAGAACCTGAAATCCCATGAATAGTCTCTGTCTTTCTTTGAGGTCTGTGAAGGCCTCTCTTGAAATGAAAATAGTCCCTCGGGGGAATGGCACAGTCGGATACCTTGGTTTCTCCTTTCTAACCCTTCAGCATGGTGTCGTTATTAATCAGTGTGTTTTCAAAAAGCCATCACAGGATCTTGAGGTAATGGCTAAATATATTTGGATAAAGAAAAGCTGTGGATCAAGGATATTTTGAAGGCATTGTATTTGTATTGAATTTTGAGAAAGAGAAGGAAAGAAGGAAAAATCAAGGAAAGTAAAACAGAGATGACAGGCAGCATCCAGAAAGAAGCGAGCCCAGATGCCAAGCCCCCAAACCATCTTCCCTGTTACCTGCAGCATCGCCTGAGGAAGATGCCTTCTCTCTGGGTCTCGGTGCCCCGCCCACAAACTGAGGGGCTGGGGCCACAGGGCCTCGAAAGGTACCTTCTAGTCTGATGCTGCCCAGTGTTAGGACCAGCTTCACCCCCATGACTACTGTAATACCAGCAACAGGAGTCCTTTGTATAGAACTTCCTAGTTTGTAAAACTTGTTTGTCCTCATCACCCCACCCACTTCTTACAGAAACAAAACTCAAGTTCCATATGGAGAAGTGATGTACACAGCAGGGACGTGTTCTCTCTCCAGGGGGCCAGGGTTGTTCTCTGCTGGTACCCAGCATATTGTTAGATGCAACATGGGTGGACAGACTGGAATTGATGAGCTGGCACCCCTTGGAGACTCTGGGAGAAAGACTTGGAGTGGGCAGTAAGTGAGAAAACTCCCTGGCTGTTCATGAAGGCATTTCTTCCAGCCTTCCACCACCTTTCCACAAAAGGCATGGGGACAGTCAACAGGGTCCCTCTGGGCTGGTGGGAATAAGGCTCCCAGACAATGGGAAAGTCTGGCTTGTCTAGCTGTTTTGCCATAAGCCGTTGGCTATGTTGATCTGAGCCTTTCACCAGCAGTGACATCATTCTTTCATTTGACAAATGTAGCACACCGACTGTGGCCAAGTGTGAGCCCAGGAGTCCTGAGTCTTTTTGAGGGCTCATACATGATGTGTGTGACCTTGGGTAGGTTGCTGAACCTCTCTGGTCTTTATTTCCTCATCTGCCAAATAAAGCCATGGTCGCCTGTCCTGGCCCCACCCCAGGCTGCTGTATAGCTCCAGTGAGACCAAGGGTGTGAGAGAGTTTTCAAGAGGGTAAGTTACTCTACTGGTAAGATGCCTGGCCACTGAATTTGACATTAATAAGGAGGACAAGAGGAGAGGAGGTAGAGAGAGAGGTAAGAAGAAGGTGCAAAAAGGAGGGAGGAAGGACAGGAGAAAAAGAGGGAGGAGGAAGACGGGGAGGAGAATAAAAAGGAGGACAAGAAGGACAAAATAGAAGACATTGAGGAAGAGAGGAAAGGGGGAAGGATGGAAAGGAGAGGAGAAGAAGGGGTAGGGATCATTGGACCTGCCTCCTGCAGGTCAGGGTCCTAATTGCCTGATGCAGACACTGCTGGGTCTTCTTATTAGACACGGCAATTCTGCTCGAGGCTGATGCTTTAATGAACCCACATCAGGGAGGTATGTGGGGGAGAGGAGAGCATAAAGGAACAGACAAGTGATCACTCTCCTCATGCTCCCATGCTCTTACCTCCCCTCTCCTACTGTTTCAAAATTGTTTTGTTTCCTGTGTGATTTCCAGAGCTTGGAAAGAATTTGTAGATTCAATTAATCCCTCTTTAATTCTCCACCATCACTTTCCTGGAAGGGTAAATAAGAGAAACTCCGCAAAGGAAATAAGTCATGTTGCTTAGTCATTTCTTGTCTCTGCGTTGATGATCAGGGGAAGAAGGGGAGAAGAGAGAAGGGAAGGGAAGGGAAGGGAAGGGAAGGGAAGGGAAGGGAAGGGAAGGGAAGGGAAGGGAAGGGAAGGGAAGGGAAGGGAAGGGAAGGGAAGGGAAGGGAAGGGAAGGGAAGGGAAGGGAAGGGAAGGGAAGGGAAGGGAAGAAGGGAGGGGTGTAGACATCACTGAGCACCTCAAACCCTATCAAGAGGAGGAAGAAGTTCAGAGCTCCAAGATTGTTCACTCAGGACTACATTTAGAACCAATTTGTAGACACGTTGGAGGGAGTTCAGAGACAAGCCACCCAAACAATTAGAGGGAGGCAGCTTAATTGGCCCAGCTTGGCAAAGCAACTGCTAAGCAGGGAGCATTGGAGAGTCTGCATCCAGAGGAGGCAGCATCAACACCAGTGAGGGGGAGGCACTGTGTAGCTTGTACACAGAAGGGGATCCAGAAAAGAAACAGGCCCCAGAGAAGACAGGATCCAGCTCCGCCGGGCCTGGCGCTTCACAGAGAGATGGCTTGGCCACATGGCAAACCCTACTCACAGGCCATTCCTTCCAAGCATCAGCGATTGCAGGGCACTCACTGTTTAATGCAGTCTTACAGCCGCCCTGCAAGGCAGATGCGTTCGTGCCATTTTTGCAGATGAAGTAACAGAAGCTCAGGGATGTTATGTAACTTGCCCAAGATCTCTCTGTAGTAAAAAATAAAGATCTGTGACCCAGCAGCATCTCCTGGGAGCTGGGCGGGAAGGGAAGAGACAGGGAGAGGAGCCCCTGTGGCTGAGACGCCCAAGGGCTCCTTATCCAGTTGACACCTACCTCGGCGGGAAGCCAAAAGATGACAAAGTCATAAGGCATGCTCTGTGCAGGCCCTTAGACCAGCAGGGCCCTGTTCTCCGGCCCCGGTGTCCTGAGGACCCCACTTCTCTTTCTATGTGTTCTGGGCCTCTTGCCCTCTGAGGCTCCACTGGAGTGTAGTGGGGAGAGTACTGGACTTCCAGCCAGACAGATGTGGCTTGCAATTCTCCTTTAAAAAAAAAAAAAAAAAAAAAAAGCCTGGCCTCAGGCAAGTTACTTTACTTATCCAGGCCTGAGCTTACTGACAGCTTAAACAGAGATCACCACGTTGGCCTTATAAGGCTGTCGTAGGAGCACGTGGGGCAGTGAATATACAGGTGCTCCATGAATTGCCAAGTGCCGAGTGCAAGAGGATGTTATCAGCAATCATAACCTAATTGCATTCTAACTCACTGTAAACACCACTGAGCATCTCCGGGCGTCTCTTAACACCTGACACGCCTATTTCCCAACCCACACTCACCCTGGTTGGTCTACGGAGGGGCTAGCCTAGAATTAGAGCTGACCCAGAGGTGGCTTTGGAGGCAGGCAGCTGGTGAACATTAAGGTGAAGACAGTCAGCCATCTGCCTCGGCAAGCAGAGGCGACCGACGTCAGAAAGTGACCAGACGCCAGCACTGCAAATGCACAGCAGATGGCCCATGGCCGCCTGGAATGAAATACATGGGACCAGTCACATAAACCCGGCTGGAAAAGGGATGTCAGACCGAGCAAGATGTCTTGCACCTGATGGGACAGAGCCCGGAAATGGAGCGGAGGAAGGGATGGGAATGTGAATTGAAAGAAATAGCTCCAGGCACTTCCTGGCACTTTCAGACCTCCTTGATTGTTGGGGCATCGGTAGGCCTAGGAGATGGGCTCTCCTGTGGCCTTGGTTGTCCTGTTGATGCCATGACAAGGAGCAGCAGATGCAGCAGACCGGGAGGTGCCATGGGGAGAGCCCCGGCTGGATTCACAAGTCCTGAGAGAGTTGGGCCTCACCGGAAATGATTCCTGGCCCTTCAGTTATCTCTGCTGGACACAAATTATAGAAGAGTCAACACTTAGCGAGTGCCTACTGTGTGCCTGACTCCGGTCTAAGGCTTCACATGGCTGACTCTTTTGGTCCTTAAAGCAGCCCTATGGGGAGATGTCATTATTATGTATGATTATCGCTATTTCACAGAGGCCCCAGGAGGAAAACAACCCAAGTGGCAAAGCTGAGATTCACACCTAGGTTTTCTAGCTCTGAAGTCCACCCCTCTTACCCCTACACCCTTAGCCACTGCATGCTACAGCCTTTTAAATCAATCTTGGCCATGGCCAATGTGACCCAGCTGGGCATGGTCCGATGCACAGAAAGGTTGCTGGTTTGATTTCTGGTCAGAGAACATACCCAATTTGCAGGCTCAGTCCCCAGAAGGTGTGCAGAAGGCAACAGATTGATGTATAACTCACATCAATGCTTCTCTCTAAAAAAATAAATAAAATAAAAAAGAAAGAGATAGTTTCTGAGGTTCTTCAGAAAATCAGTGATGGACAATAATATCCATGATCTGCTCATTTTACCAATGAGGAGACCCAGACAGTCAGGTGTCCAACAGTGAGCAGACCTCCAGCTCCAAAATGCAGTCGCTACATGATTCAAAAGCATCGGAAAGAGGCAGATTTGTCTCTCAGACAGATGTTTGGCTGACAGCACAGCTGGGTCTGCCCACACAGTTGCTGCGTTGGCGATGCATGTTTTGATATCATCAAAATCTCTCTTCATCTTAGGCTCAAGACCTTTGGATAAACTGGCCAAAAAAAATCTAAGTGGTGCTTCTTGACTGTTGTGGTACACAAATGGTGTTTGGGAATCTGGTGGGAGGTATGGATTATTTGGCAAGAAAAACAATAGACGTGCATTTCAGTTTGGGGGAGGGAGATTAGGAACTTTTTTTTTTTTTAAATATATTTTATTGATTTTTCACAGAGAGGAAGAGAGATAGAGAGTTAGAAACATCGATGAGAGAGAATCATCGATCAGCTGCCTCTTGCACACCCTCCACCGGGGATGTGCCCGCAACCAAGGTACATGCCCTTGCCCGGAATCGAACCCGGGACCTGGAATCGAACCCGGGACCTTTCAGTCCGCAGGCCGACGCTCTATCCACTGAGCCAAACCGGTCCCGGCAGGGAAGCTCCTCCATGAATCTCTTTTGGGGTCTGTGAGCCACAAATGATAAAACTCCTGCTCTAGGTTATGAGATAATCAGAGGGAAACATATGTTGCCAAATCTGTCTCAGAGAGTCTTCAGAATCTATTCTGTTCTATTCTCTCTGTTCTACCCTCCTCCTTCCCTTTGGTCCAAAGTAGAGTCCCTGCTCCCAGTGCCATCACCTCTGCACTGTCACACTGGAATGGAAGGGATTGCCTGTGTGTCAGCCATGCCCAGCATACTGCCCCGCACGTGCCCAGGCTCAGCACACATTTGTGGTTTGATCGTCAATGTATTGCACGGAAGAGGGTGAGGAGAAAGATTTGCACATTCCTTCAAGGTATCTGGTCCTTGGCTTTTCTTTCCTGGGCATAGGGTCAGAGACAGGTGTGACAAAGGACTTGGCTGAAGTCAGTTTTCCCAGGAACAGAACCTGAGATGGGGATTTGGTGTGAAGGTGTAGTGTGCTCTCCAACACAATCGGTAAGGTGTGAGGGAGGCAGAAGAGAGCACAGGGGAAACCAGGCAAAGCCCTTCCCAGGGACATGAGTACTGTATATGTGAATAGCAAGGGACCAGGCTTTTGGTCCTGATATTAGTCAAGGCATGACACTAGAGACTTTCCCTGGCGAGGTGATACCTGTCAGGACCAGTAGAGGGTGGTGCTCAGGAGAAAGGTACTACTGTGGCTGTTACAGCCTGTATGCACTCCCAGCAGGTTGGTTGAGGGCATGGTCCAGAGGATCTGGCTGGGACAGCACAGTGTCTACTTAACGTACTTTGTGTGCCAGCTTAGGTCAATGGAAGGCATTGTGTGGAGAAAGGGTGAGATACTATTCAGGCCCTGGCACAGCTGGAAAGCACCATAATGGATTAGCCATACCTATGGGGACTAAGGAGCGGCTGCAGGGCTGGCCATTCTGAGCCACAGGGAAACCGGATCCATGTTTATTGTCAGAGGTTTAGGGACTGTGATTTAAGGACTCTGGGGCAATTTATGGGTCACACAATTTAGAATCAAAAGTGTCAGGCAGGTTTTTGTGTTTTTGCTGCTGTAGATAGAAACCAGACAGGCAGCCGGCTGAAAAACAAGAGTCCCCGAACTAAAGCAAAGGCATGACTTAAACAGACAGCCTTTTAGCAGGAAAGGTAGTCACACTCAGAGCCCAGGCAGCAGTATACAACCAGAAATGGGGTGTCAGAAAATGGACAGGGTGCATTTGAGGGCCTTATCATTAATGGACTGAAAGCTAAGGCCCTTTTTTCTTGGGCTTCTGTAGCCACAGGGCCTAGCAATATGCCAAACACACAGTGGTTTCTCAATAAATATGGTTTCGGTGTTTGAAACCAAATAAACCAAGCCTTGGGAAATTAACTCTGAGGTAGGAAGCAATTGCTCCAGAATTTCTGATGTAGCCTCCTTGACAGATCTGCCAGCCTGAAAGTGAGAAAACCAGCCTGGCTTCCGCTGACTCTCAGGATGCAATGGGTGGATTTCCACTCCTCTCTGTTAGTAGCACAGGATTCGGTGCTGGGGTGTGGTGGAGAGATACAGCAATTTGAGATATCACAGTGAGGCTTCATTTCTGTGGGCTTGGCTGGCCTGGTTGTAATTGAAAAAGTCTATTTCTCACCCCATCTATCCATCCATCCACCTGCCCATCCATCCATCCATCCATCCATCCATCCATCCATCCATTTATTCTAACTACAGTAAAATGCACACATAAATCTACCCTTTTAACTCTTGCATAGGGACTGCTCCTGAGGGTCCCTCAGGCCAGGGGAGGCCACTGGGAAGCCCAAAAGTGCTCTAACAGCAATGAGGACATTAGCAACAGCCTTGATCACAAATGCCTGAACCTCCCTTCACAGGCTTTATTCCTTAGGTTTTGAAACAACTCAGTGAGGTAGGCAGGAGAGAAGTTACCACTCCCCGGATGTCCTGGGCTGGGTGGACCTGGGGAGGAAGATAGGACAAGAGACACATCCTATAGAGCACCTTCTGGGGAAACCAGGATTGACCTAGGCAGTGGTCATCAAGGAGGGATACACATATGGCTCTTGAGAGGAGGGCGAGCAAGGGATTGTATAATGGGTGGGTCACCCCACCGAAGTGTGTCTTCTCTTGGTATTTATTCATAGGGTGTTTTGCTTCCTCCTGCTCAGTCGTTCTCGGCCTCCAGCGTTCAGTTCGAATAGAATTACCACTTGATTTAACAATGCCACTCCTAGTTACATACCCAGAAGGACTGAAGGACTCCAACAGACAGTGTGCACCAATATACATAGCAGCGTTAGTCACCAAAGGGCAAAAGCAACTTCAGTGCCCACCAACAGACACATTGATAACCAACATGGGATATGTATGCACGATGGAATATCACCCAGCCTTATGAAGGAATGAAGTGGTGGTCCACACTACAACATGGATAAGTCTTGAAGACCTTGTGCTGGATGAAATAAGAGGGTAAATACTCTGTCATTCCATTTATCTAGGTATCTAGGCAAAGTCACAGAGACAGAAATTAGGACAGAGGCAGACAGAAAGTAGGAAGGGAGTTTTCCCTGGTGCATAGAAAATTAATAGACAAAGGGAAACTAGGATCCAGAGGAGGCAGAAGCGGATGGGGACTTATTGTTCAATGGGATAAGATTACTGCTTGGAATGACAGAAGATCTCTGAGATGGGTAGTGGCGAACTTTGCATGGCATTATATATGAATCCAATGTCTCTGCATTGTGCAGTTGAAAGGGTTAAAATGGTAAATTTATGTGTGCATTTTACTGTAGTTAGAATAAATGGATGAATGGATGGGTGAGTGGATGAATGAGTGGAAAAATAAATAAGAAAACAAATTGAGTTCGGGGCTCATGGACTTCCGAAAGCTGAAGCTTTCGGAAGTCCATGAGCCCTGAACTGATGAGAGCACCGTTCTCTGCACCTGCGGCACCCGCACTCTGATTATTAATGCAATTGACTGTCTCCACACTGAGCTGTAAGTGCCTCTGGACCGCGTCCTCTTCTGCTTTATATTTCTGGCTCTATCCAAGTGCCTAGCATAGTATGAGAATATGATAATTCTGTTTTAAATGACCATTCATCTGATATATATCTGATATATATGATATGTTTAAAATACATATCATAGCTTTCAAATACATGAAATAGACATCAACTCCTATCACTGTAATGATTGGTTAAACTTGGCTCAGGTTCTTTTTAAATGTATCTGATTATCTTTTCCATTATAATTTTAATAAGCAAAGTAGCATGGAGATTGATTTGGGGGGAAAAACTGAACTTTAGTTATGAAATAAATGGTAGACAGTTTATGAACAGTTCTTGACATGCACCGATCCCTTGCCAAGGAAATTCCTCTCCCTCCCCCTCCCTGTGGCTTGACTTGGACTCCTTCTTTAGGCCTTAACGTAGATGGCATCACCTCTGGGGAGCCTCTTACACCAGGTAACACCTGCTCTCCCTGTCCTGAGCTGCCACTAGCTTGCATGCACCACCATCTCTCCTGTCATCATACGTGTCACACCACGTTATATATACTTGTGTTCTTTTTCTGTCTTCCTCACTGGACAGTGAACTTCACCAGAGCAGAGACTGCTACATGCCCAGCATCTAGAAAAATTCCTAGCACAGGGAGGTACTCAATCAATAGCGTGTATGGAAAGGGTGACTAAAGGATTGAGGAGTGAATGAAGGCCGTAATGGGGGCGTGAGACTGTGTAGCATGTATGGCCAGTTCCTTTTAACTAGTGGAGATGGGAGAGAGGGAAGATTCAGAGACAGGAGGTAAGTTTTCCTTGGTGCATAGATAATTAATAGACAAAGGAGAACCAGGATCTAGGTAGCCTGCCTCATAGTACTGTGCTATTTACATTATGACACTGCTTCCTGCTCCCCAAGAGCTCCATATTTCTTCTGTCCAAGATGATCTATGACCACCTGGCACCTTTGGGATAAAGTCACAAACTCCCCATGCATAGCTTTTTGAAAGCATCATCCATTTAACAGAGGGATTCTGGAGAACAATGCATCCCAACAAAATGTCTCTTATATAACTAGGTTTAAAACTTGGACTCGGCTGGTGGAGGAGAGTATTTGAGGCATTTTGCATTGGGTGTTCTCAGATCTTTATCATGTGACCTGGCTGCTTCCTTAGGGAAGTTTGGATCAAGTGGAATTGTCATCAAGTCAGCTTATATCTGCTCACATGAGGTTATGGTCAAGGCTACTGGCTCGTGGATATTTAGTATTTCTCTTACCAAGAAACCGGAGACACGAGGTTTCAGGGTGAGTTAAGCAAGTCCATGGTGCTGTCAAGGACTCTTCTGCTCTCCGAGCGCCTGTGATCTCTTCCTTCAGGTCCAGGAAGGCTGCCCCAGCTATGAGAGTCATGTCCTTGCCCATCAGAGCTTCAAGGAGGAAGGAATGCAATGAGAGCAAAGCTGGCCTTCTCCTTTCCAGGGGAAAAAATCTTTCCCCCTCAAAACACCAAATGGACTTCTTGTGTCTTACTGCCTAGACCCGGATCACATGCTCACTGCTAGACCTATCACTGCTAAAGGGAAAGACCAGTTCCTGTTTCATGACCAGGCATGATTCGTGCCTTGAAGTGGGGCACAGTAGTATGTGGAGGAGAAGGGAGCTGCCTCCCAGCATGTATGGATGAAGCACACCTGTTTCTTCACACTGGCCATGGTTGTGATTAAGGACTGAAGTGTGTTCACTCTCTCCCCATGGCAGAATTAGAAACACACGGGCCATAAGTACTCTTCTTCCTTTTTCTAGCTTTCAGGTAGACCTTATCTTTCATCCTTTACCCTCTCTACCACCTTATCCCACCAGCCAAGGGTCAGGTGGTAAATATTTTCAGCTTTGTGGGCTACTTGATCTCTGTCGCAAGTACCATACTTAGTGCCCAGCATTGTAGCATCAAAATAGCCATAGACAATATGTACATGATTTGAGTACATTTCAGTAAGACTTTATTTATGCAAACTGGCTACATACCAGCTTCAGTCAACAGGCTATAGTTTAGGAACTCCTGTTCAAGTAATTGACACATTCATCTCACAGATATTCACCAAGAACCTCCTATGTTCCAGCCACTGTCTAGGTGCTGGAGATAACATAGGAATTGAAGTTTACCCGGTCTGGGCCCTGCAAAGCTTATGCACTGTTCAGGGAAACTAATCAGAAACACATGACCACGGAAAGAACATTAAGTGCAGACTGTGATGCGTGCTGTGGTGGAAGTCGAATAATGTGATAGACAGTTTTGAGGTTGGCAGAGCGGTGGAGATGGGCCTAGTTTAAATGGGTTGGTGAGAGGCATTGACATTTGAGAGCCAAGGAATGAGAAGGAACTTGTTACATGAAGAAAAGGCAATGGGAATTGAAAATGCCAACACTTTAGAGCAGGACTAGACTTGACATACTCAGGAAGCCACAGGGCGGCAGGGAAAGAACAGACAAGGGAGAAAGAAGCAGGCAGGGGCCTGCAGGAGGTGCCTGCAGGAGGGGCCTTGAAGGCCTGAGAAGAACACAGAGTTTATGCCAAGAGGATTTGTAGGATTACACAAAGGGCTGTGGTGGAGCACCCATGTACACTTTCAAATGGTCAAACCGACTGATACATGGATGGCGGGGAGGGAGGAGCAGAGCAGAGAGGTCCGTTAGAAGCTATCTCAACAGCCCAAGAGGTTTATAAAGGGTTGTCTCAATTCACTTCCATTGTAGATACAGCGGGGTCCCTTTGAATGGTGAAGTTGGGCTGAGGGGAAGAAACCTGGGAACTTAGAAGCACCAGACAGAAAGTTCCAGAAAAATAAACTGGCTTCTCTATGGAGATATTCAGCAAGACACAGTTCACTTAAGGCCCCTGAGACAAGGTTGCCTGGTACCCCTCCAACCTCAGCAGCTTAGAGGAGCTTGCACATCTACTGGGTCATGCTGGGTCCTCCTGAGAAGAGGAAGGGGTGGCAGGGCTCACAGCTGCAGCCAGGGTGGGGGCGGGGATCAGGGAGGCATGCCCTCCCATCTCTGCCATTCTGCTTCAGTTACTTAGTCTCAGCGCTGCACTCTAAAATAACATTGGAGCAGGGGCTGGTCAGATTATGTATTTATTCCTCATTTTGTCCCACAGAGGATTGGAGGCCACTTTCAAGAAAATACATGTAACAAAATAGAAAAAAAAATTTAAAGATATCAAAACAAATACAAATCAGGTAAAAAATCTAGACCAGCGAGCAGAAGAGAAAGCCAAAATGCAGGTTAGCACATTCTACATGGTTGCCATCACTGATACGTCTGGAAACCCTGTCTGTGCACTGATTCCTACTGTCTATGCACATCCACACCAGCATTAATTACTCCCCCCCTGGGGCCTTGCCTGCCAGCTACATGGTGATTGCCATGCACCTAGGCAGTACCCATGAGGAGGGCCCCTGTCTCTCTGCCTGCCTCCGAGGTGACCTCAAAAATGGTGCTTCTCCTTCTCTGGGCATGGAGGAGACACTGAGACTGGTATTCACAATTTTCTACTCAATTGCTTTCTTCTGGGCTTGGTTTAGCTTAATGATTTCCCAATCAGATTTGAATTTCTTCACATTACTAAAGTCAAAATGCTAACCAGCAAGGCAAATGGAACCAAACGCTGAGATTTCCATCCTGAAGTGACAAGGGAAGGCAACTGGGCTTCCGGCCAGAGGTGCGGGGAGTGGATCAAGGCCAGAGGGAAGCTAACTAGGTGCTCAGAGACAGAAACAAGGCAGTGGGGGCCAGCCTGGCTCCTGCTTGGGTTCAAGGCTAAATGCTCATCAAGCTGGACCTGATAGCTCAATACTCTGCTGAGGAATGGGCCACTGTGGGCAAATCCTTTCCCTTCTCTGCCCTCCCCAGGCTAGTTCAGTGGTCGGCATACTGCGGCTCATGAGCCACCCACAACTCTCGAGCCGTGGTTTGCCATTCTGTTGACTAATTAGTTTGCCAACCATTGGGCTAGTTAATCAGGAAACAGTTGACCTCTAAGCTGGAGTGGGGAGCTACAGCCTACAGAGGAGAGAGAAGCTGTGGTTGACAGCTGACTGCCAGAGGACTTGTCTCTGACTAAGACTTGCTCATATTCACCCCTCTCTGCCCATTTCCCCTCCAACCCTTTCCCTCCCTCCCTCCTCTATTGTCCTATCGATGTCTCCATTTTGGATCCTTTTGACCAGGCAGTTCCTGAGAAAGTACCCTCTCTGGCTCAGCACCCACAGGCTCTCAGAACCCTTTTTTGGTCAATTGTCTCCATAAGTAGCTCAGGCAGGAGCTGTCATTCATATGCCCAGGCCCCACCTCTTATCCCCCCCCCCCCCCCCCCCCCCCCCCCCGCCCATTCCCCCAGCACAAGATCCTCTTAGATGGATCTCTGGCAGTCTGATCCAGACATACCATCAGCCTCACCTGTGCCAGGTCAGACGACACCTCCCTCAGCTGAACCTGGCGGGGATGGCAGGGCTTCATCACGAGAGGTAGCCTGGGGACCTGACAGGGTGACCAGCTCTTCCAGATGCTGGGAACCCCCTCAAGCCTGGGGGAACTAGAAGGGTTGGTCACCCTACAAGAGAATGGGACTTAGATTATAAGAACCAGAGTCAGTGCCAGCTCTGCTCTGTGCCACCCATGTAACCACGGGCAACACACGTTTCCCTCTCTATAAACTAAGGACTGTAATCCCTTCCCTGCCTACCTCGCAGGGCTGTTCTAAGGGTCACGTCGGATAATAGATGTGAAAGTGCTTAAGGAACACTAAAGCACTGGGCAGATGTAAGAGGGGTTTTATTACCTAGTGTTTATGGCCTGGAGGCCAGAGTATTAACAATTTCAATTAATCAAATAAATGGAAAAATAAATTGGTTTTATGGAAGCAGATTCCCGCACTTTGCCAAGGGTTCAGGGCTGGGGCAAGGGAAGGGAAAGCAACTCATTGCTGAACTGGGCTCAACCCAAGTAGAGACTCCCTCCAGCCCACACTCAGCTCCAGGAGCCCAGACACACCTGCCTGGGACCCACAAGCTTGGCCCCAGGATGGGGTCTCAGCAAGATCCGGTCTCAGCCACACAGAAATCAAAGGCAGTTTATTAGTCATTGTCCGTGCTGTGGTTAAGTAAAACCGCCAAGTGTCAGCCAAGCACCACTGGCCTGATTTACAGGGGACTTCACAGCGGCTGAGTGCTTCCCCTTGAACGTTGGTGTGTGCTCACAGTATCCCAGACACGCTCAGGAAGCAGCATCCTGAAGACCCAATTGGGGGGGGGGGGGTGACAGCCTAAACAGCTCCTAGAGGGTCCTGGTCCTCTCCCCCTCAGCAGTGTTACTCTGGACATTGTTCCAGATGCTGATGGGAGTGTCGTCCTAAACAGGGCAGGCGCTGTGCTGGAGTGAGTCCTGACGCTGGCCTTGAACACAGACATAGCTGTAATGAGCTGCTCCCTATCTTACCTGAAGGCAAGTCGCGGTTGGGGCACTTTGACAGATCATCGAGGACCCCTTGGAAGGAATTTTCCTCTAGGTGAGGAGACAGGTAGAGGAATGGCTGCACATAAACAGTTCTAATATAGGGCCGTCTGAGTGCACAGTAAGAACTGTGCACGCCAACATGGACTTCGACAGGGCAAGTAAGAAGCTCATCGATAATTTAGGAGGAAGTATGCTGGGGACAACTGGCGATGCAGATCATCGGTCCTTGTATTGATACAATCAGAATAGATTGTACCCAGCACTTTGGGCATAATAAATAGACCTTTCTTTCTCTTTCTAAAGCAGGGGTGGGGATTGTCCAGCCTGCAAAATCATTGGCCCCGGCAAGGCATTAGGGGTGAGTTAATTCAATGTTTGACTAAATATAGCAGGCTAATTTTTAAGTTGATAATTTTGTATGGCCCGCAAATGATGTTATAAATATCCAATGCCCCTTGGCAGAGAAAAGATCCCTCACCCCTGCTCTAAAGAAAGCTTTTGAAATGAAGAAGAACCAGAATTATTGACAATCCCACACTATCTTTGTGAAGATTTGTGCAATCTGTGTAACTGACAACAGATTAACATGCATGAAAAAAATAAAGTGTTTCTGTGAATCAGTGGCTCTCCACTGACGGTGATGGTGATACCTGGAGGCATGCTTGTCACACTTGGGCTAGGCGGAGGGTTTGCTCCTGGCCTCTTGAGAGAAGAGGCCAGGGATGCTGCTAAACGTCCTCCAATTGCAGAACAGTCCTCCACGAGGAAGAACCATCCGTCCCAAATGTCAATAGTGATACTGTTATGAAACCCAGCTATAAATCAACATGAAAAAAAAAAAAAGATCAATTCAGTAGAAAAATGGACAAAAGATTTGGAGAGGTAAGATTAGGAAGTGGGAACAGAAATGGTCCTGGAGCAGGGAACTCTAGTTGCTGGGGGAATGCAAATAAAAGCAAAACAAAGGGGCCATTTTTCATTGTCCAATAGACAAGAATTAAATGGTGCAAGAGCAGGTTTGGTGCTGGTCAGGCTGTAGAGTACTGGGAATTCATGCTAATGCAGGTACAACCACTTTGGTCAGCGACTTGACAATACCTACTTAAAAGATGATACACCTCGCTAAGCCTAGCAATGCTACCCTAGAGAAACCATCCTCCGGGTGCATTGAGAAAAACAAGCAATAAAGCTAATGGCTGCCCTCGAGAAGTGAAAGATTAGAACAAGCTAACAGTCCATCAAAAGGAAGGAAGTGATGAAATGAATGAGCATGCATCAATGTGGTTAAATAGAAAACACAAGAAAAGAAAAAGGTAACAATGGATCCTGAAGAACGTCTTTATGCTTATCTAGAGATTGAAAACTGGCAAACCAAACTGTTGCCAATGCTGATATGTACTATCTCATGTGTACTAAAAGCGTCAAATCTAGCGTGGGAATATTCACTTCTCTCTGAGGAAGGCAGAAATAATATCTAGGAGGGTTTCTGTTATATTTATAATGTCTCATTTCCCAAGGTGAGTGTTGGATACTTGTTCTGTTTATTCTCTATATTTCTCTCTATTGTTCCCTGTATTTATTAATACAAAGAAAATGAAATACCACAGAAAATAGCAGGGTCTTCTGAATGTCTAGTGGTCCCACGGAACCCAGATTTGAGCAGGGTATCGGCAAGAGGTCCTGAGGGGAGAGCTGCTATCCATCTTGCTCTGCAGCCCTGCCATGACCATGGCTCATCTAGGCAAACATGGGCCATGAAATCCATATTTTACCTTCATGAATCATACAGTCCCTCTGAGGTTTGGGATCTGCACGGTTTTGGAAGATCTCAGTTTCAGACTCTGAAAGCAAAATTTTCTCTCTGGAAGAAGGTCATTCCATAATCACCTTCAAGATCTAAGAGGCAGATGTTTGTGATAGTCCCTGGGGACAGTGGCGACAGATGGAGTGGGCCCATTGTGGCATAGGCAGTGCAGATGGCTGAAAGCGGGAGGGGAGGGTATGGAAGTGTCCCCAGAAATGGCAGCTGTGTGTTTTGAGGTAGGCTGGTTCCTGGAAAGCATAGAACAGGTATATGGACAGTGCCGACGACTCCTACGGGATCTCTCTGAGTGGGTCCTGTGATTTTCTTGGGAGTGCTCATGGGTATTTTCCCCTCACACTTACCAGCCTCAATTCAGACAGACAGCTGAACATGGAATAATAAGGTATGATCTACATATAAACCTGAAATTCAGGATCCTACCATCACTTGGGTCCCCCAACCCTCAGGTTAAGAATTTTTCTACTCATGGCCGGGAGTGGGATGTGATAAAGGTCATAAACTCATTGAGTCCCATCCCTTACCATGCTTTGGGGAGCCAGTGTGGCCAAGATTCTGAAGATAGCTAGAGCTCTGCCTGCCACTGCCTAACATGGAAGCAGCACTGTCGAGGGGGTAGCTATGGACTTCCTGGGGTTCTGGCAATAAGATGCACGGAGACCTTTGCCCTGAAAGTCAGGAGTCTGTGAGGTTGATCATGTAAGGGTGTCTCTGAGGCCTTCTGGGCAGTAAGCCAATAGGGGTAAATGATCCCATACAAGGTCGTGGGTGAGGAAGTCACAGTCAACAAGGGTGGCAAATGGCTGCCAGCCAAAACCTGCTAATATATGCGAATAGCAAGCCCATCCATCTCTTGGCTGGTGTGAAATTAACACATTGCTCAATATGGTCAATTGGCACTGGATTTTCCAGCTTCAGAGAAGAAACAGAGCACAGTCTCCAGCCCCTGCCAAAGAAGATACCAGAAATCTATCCCATGCAGTGTCTCCTATAACTTGGAACTTGGCCTCAGTGAACACCTCAACTGAACTAACTGGAAAGTCTTAAGAGATTGCTGGTAAATTCCTTGGTGACAGGTCCACAATGGTAATGGGGTATTTACTTTTTATTTTCCATGTCCACCCGGCTCACATCTGAATGGCGGAGATGAATTTATTTGAAGGAATTTAAAATGAAATAAAACATCCTCTTGTTTTTTCCATATGTTCAAAGTTTGTCTTAACAAAGAGCCTATACGCTTCCAAAGACCAGGAACCTCTCTGGACACACAGAAGACTTTTAGAAACATTTATAAAATTGACACAAAGAGGATCACTGCAATGTTTCACACTATGCAACATGAATGAATGAACTATCCCCAAAACATAGATGTTGACTGGGAGGGTCTATCAGTAGGAGCTGGGCTATGATTGGATTTCAGATGTGATCACAGTCTTCATGGAACTTTCATTCTTTCAGAAAATACTTACTGAGCACCCTACTCTATGATGAATATGCCTCCAGGTACAGGTAATGCATTAGTGGAAGAACAAAGACTCTAGATGAAGGTCTCATTTCAGTAAGAGACGAACATGCACAAATAAACCATACAAAACAAAACACAATAACAAATGATAGAGTTTAGACAGTGATGACTGTTGTGAAAATATCCAATAGGATAGCATGTAGAGGGTGACGGGGGCCTAGCTCATATATTCTATCTGGGACTAGGGTAATGGGAAGATGCTCTAATTGACCCCGTTAGAGGGCTGCCCCTGAGGTAGTAGCCAAAGGTGTTATATACCATCTCCAAAAGTGGTGAAATCTAGTTTAATATGGAATATGTACTCCTATCCAGGGGAGATCAATCTGGTGGGTGGGCCAGAGTAGATGGGTTGGTAGATTGGAAAATCTGTCCCTGAGATTTTAGAGCTCTTCCCATCAAGAAATGTAATCTCGCTGAGACCAGTTTGGTTCAGTGGATAGAGCGTCGGCCTGCGGACTGAAAGGTCCCAGGTTCAATTCTGGTCAAAGGGCATGTACCTTGGTTGTGGGCACATTCCCAGTAGGGGGTGTGCAAGAGGCAGCTGATCGATGACTCTCTCTCATCGATGTTTCTAACTCTCTATCCCTCTCTCTTCCTCTCTGTAAAAAAAAAAAAAAAAATATATATATATATATATATTAAAAAAGAAATGTAATCTCTTTCTGCACTGGGCTGGCCAATAGAATGTGTTTATTGGAAGAGATACTGGTTAAGTTCCAGAGCCAGGATTTCAAGAGGTCATGGATCTTCTGTTTGGACATTCCTGGGGATCTTGAGACAGCCACATGCTGAAGAAGCTCAATCTGGCCTGTTCTAGTAAGAAAGACCACATTGGGGGGGAGAGAGAGGCCATGAGAGGATGAGCTGCTGTTCCAGCCACCTTACCTGAGGCCCCAGACATGTGGGTGGAGCCATCTAAGATGTTCCAGCCTTTATTGCAGTAATTTTAATGCAGCTAGGCAAGACACAGCCAACCCACAGAACTAAGAGAAACAGTAAGCTAGGAGGTGGTGATGCAACAATAACTAACACAGAAGGTAGCACTGAAAGACACACATACAGCAGAGACATGGTTCTCTGGGGGCCAGTCAGTTCATATAATAGATATGCTCATCAGATTTTGTTCAGAGCAGAGGTTCACAGCAGCCCAGGACTCTGGCCTCAGACAGTGGGCCCAAGGCTTGAAGTGCCAAATCTCATTTCTGACCCCTCTCTTTGAGTCCTAACAGGCTCAATGACTAGGTGGGAAAGCATCAAAGGAAGTAGTCTTCAGCAACACTGAGCAAGGAAGAAGGACCACATTTAGAAGGACCACATTTACAAGGGCACAAGAGTCAAGTACCCAAAGAGTGGGTCAGATACTGAGAGTTTTAAGAGTTTAGAGAAGGGATGATCACTCGGGTGATAAACAGTTAGTGAAGGAATAAGTGGACAGTCTCATGCGGAGGTTAGTGAATGAAGAGTTGGACTACAGAAAACAGAAGTGTAAGAAGTGATGGAGCCAAAACTGGTTTGGCTCAATGGATAGATCGTCGGCTTGGGGACTGAAAGGTCCCGGGTTTGATTCCAGTCAAGGGCATGTACCTTGGTTACAGGCATATCCCCAGTAGGGGGTGTGCAAGAGGCAGCTGATCGATGACTCTCTCTCATCGATGTTTCTAACTCTCTATCTCTCTCCTTTCCTCTCTGTATAAAATCAATAAAATATATATTTTTTTTTTTAAAAAAGAAGTGATGGAGAGGGCACTGAGGAAGGTAGAAAAGGAGAGATGGGGTGTGAGATAAGGAGAGAAGGCAAGATCCAGCTTGCCAGGGAAAGACACACAGGCCTAAATGGCTAAGAGAGGGCTCATTTAGTTGATCAGGAAATAAAGGCTACTTGTGAATGCTAAGATAAGTAACTTTGCTTCTAAGTTGTGCCACATGAGAGACCTGGTTTTTTGAGTAAGGAAATGATATGTGCTTTAAAGATAAATGTTTAAATGCATGGGTGGATGGACAGATGGGTGGGTGTATAGATGGACAGGTGGATAGTTGGATTTGCACCAATAACAACAGTCATATATGTGCCTTAAACAAAGATATGAATCAGTGGATGAAAGGATGGATGAATGAATATGTAACTATGAATACACACAGATACGCACTTTAAAGATAAAGATCTGAAAAGGTACATAAATGAATGCATGTGTGGATAGGTGCTTGGGTAGATGGATGAGTGGATGAATATGTGGCCAAAGGAAGAGCCCGAGGAAGTCAATTAAGTCTTCTAGGGAGCAGCTGTGACACTTCATCCATCATGGCTGCTGCTCTCTGCTGCCCCACTCCCTGGGGCCCATCCCATCAGCCCCCTCCCACAGGCTCGCCTGAGTGTTGTGAAATGGTTTAGGAGAGAGTGTCATGAGGGTGACAGGAGCTCATCAATCCCAGCCAGGCCCCAGCTCCTCTGGGAGCAGATCACAGCAGCACAGGATGAAGGGTGCAAGACTGGAGACCAAGGCATGTCACTCTTCTGCATGCCTCGGAGGCCCCACCTCCAGATTTGGCAAAGGAGGCTCCCAACCGCCTTGTCTCCTCAGTATCGAGCACAGTCCCAGGCACATAGTAAATGCTCAGTGAACATTTGATGAGTTGCAATTTCCTGAAGTTCCCTGGATGGGACAAAGAAACGGGCTATGTGTAACTGACACAATCCCCTTGTTAGAGAGAAAGACAGAGTGACTTGAACAGTCTGTAACCTGACCTTCAAGGGAAGACATAAATCAGACCTCATCAGCTTTCAGGGAAATAAATTCTATGAAATGAGCCTGCCATCTGCCTTTTGTGATATAAATCAAGCTTCCATGGGCTCTTTATTTTTGCCTATAGGCTGAAGTCCATTTTCCTTAGCAAAATACACACAATCCTCCACAATATGACTTTAAATTTTAAAATATTCATATGGTCATTCATTTATTGATTGCTAACTATGTGTGAGAGTCTCTATCAAGCCTTGGAACCTGAGATGAATGAGATACATTCCCTTCCCTCAGGAAGAATACTCTCTATTAGGGAAACTTGTACATCTCTGATTCATTTTAAATACATCTGTAGCTACATATTACAGCACGATGACTAAAAAGGTAGGCCTATCCACATGGCCCAGAGGAGGAAGGGGTGAGGGATTCACTCTGCTTGTGGGTCAGGGAAGGTGTCGTTTCATATTTAAACTTATTCTGGAAGGTTAAGTGGAAGTTTCCAAGGTCAAAAAGAAGGGAAAAAACTTCAGGCAAGAGAATAGTCTTAGTTAAAACCTTTGGTTACAACTTAAGAAAGTTGAAGCGAAATAGAAAATTTAATGTCTGGAGACCTGCCCTGTGAATTCAGAGGTCGGTTGCACAAGGCTAATGCTTTGTAAAGCTGCAAAGTGAGGGCAAATGCTAGTGCTTATTATAGAGGATGCTCTTGCTCTGCGTGGTGATTGATTGGCCAATTTGGCACAACTCATTGAGAACAGACCATAGCACCTCTCTGAACCTTGACATGCTAATAGCCAGTCTACCAAAATGAGTCATTAATTTGAGGTTTCCCCCTCCAATGGATGGATGGATGGATGGATGGATGGATGGCTGGATGGATGGAAATGCACCCAGGTACCCATTTGACTTTTGTTTGACTGTGAAAGGAATGATGGAGGATGTAGGTAAGGGAAGAGGTCAGACAGACTTAGGACTAAAGGATAATAGTCACTATCATTTGAAATAATAAAAAATAAGAATCACTTTGTGATGATCAAGTGATCTAATGAAAGAAAGGTCATTTGGATACCATTTGTAATTTTTTAGAATAAATACACTGGAAATCAAAGCATTCATCAACAATGGACTAAGTATCTACTGTTTGTGAAAAGCTGTGCTAAGCAGAATGAGGGCAATAGAGGCAAAAAATTACATAGACCCTCCCCTCAAGGAGTCTGAGATTTATAACAAAGTCAAACGATACTGTTGATGATTACTAGGTCCAAACCCAACTCTTGATCTCCACTCTCAAATGCATTCATTTCCTTTCCTTGTTTCCATTCACCAAATTGCTCTAGCCCCAATCTGAAATTTAATTCCACTCTTTCCCTTCCCTCCCCTCCCTCATCTAGTCCATCAAGGAGACCTGTTGGCTCTTTCTATAAAGGAGATCCCAGTCCTGTAGCTCCTCACCCCTCCACAGCCACCACTGTCATTTCTGCCTGGAGTGGAGCGCTGCTTCCATACTCCCCTTCTCACCACCCTGCAGCCAGATCTCCTCTTCAAAACGCAGAACAGACCATGACACTAACTCCTCTCAGCCCCTCCCCCATGGAGTTTCCCTTTATGCTTAGACCAAAATACAAACTTTTTGCAGGGCCCACTGAGGCTACTAAGTTCTGTACCATTTTATCCCTACCCATTTTTTTAAAAAAAATATTTTTTTATTGATTTCAGAGATGAAGAGGGAGGCAGAGAGAGAATCATCAAGGCAGAGAGAGAATCATTGACCAGCTGCCTTCTGCTCACCCCCCTACTGGGGATGGAGACCATAACTTGGGCATGTGCCCTGACTGGGAATCAATAGTTGACTTCCTACGTCACTCAACCACTGAGCCACTCCATCTGGGCTACCCCTGCCCATCTTTTAACCACTGCTCCCACCCTCATTCACTACACCCCAGCTATTCTTCTCTCCCTCCCCAGGGGCTTGGCTTTGCTGTTCCCTCTGCCATACTCACTCTTCCCCCAGAGCTCCACAAGCTCACTCATTTCCCACATTCAACTGTGCTTCTCTGAGCGCCACTGTTGAAATAGCCACACTCACCTCACCTAACTCTCTTTCCTCATCCAGCTGTTTTTCAGAGCCCTGACACAGTGCATACAGTGGACACTATCTGGTGTTTGAATGAATGAATGCAAGAGAAATACTAGGGAAATGGGAAACATCTGCCAGTGTTGGGTTCTGGGAGATATGATCTCACCAGGTGGACAAAGAATGAGGACATTCTAAGCAGAGGGAATAAGACAAAGCAAGGCAGAAAGATGTGGAAGAACATGGTGCATGTAAGGAAGAGGCGGCAACTCAGTGAGAAGGCTCGGGGGTGCCTAGGAGACAGTGGTGGGATGCAAGGCAGGGCTCTGTGCATAGTGCCAGGAAGTGGGTGGGTAACTGCAGGAAGTGGCAGGCTACTACAAGGGTGGCAAAGGGAATCCCGGAGATAGAGTTGCTGAGCCTAGAGCTGAAAGACCTTTGGGTTCAGGTGTCTCAGAAGAGCTGCCAAACTCCCTATTCCTACTGCTGTAATATAACAAATAACAGGACTCCACTGCCCACCTTCTCACAGATCTGCTTATCTCTGTCATTCAACTGACCGAAGACTTGTTCTGTGTCTGTAGTTCAGATTCTTCAGACAAAAGGATATGTGATTGACTCATGTTTTCTCTGCTAAGAGCGTCCATATTTTATAGGCCAGAGGGCAGCCAGGATGGTCTCTCCTGAGTCTCGTGTTCTGGTCTGATTCGATCAGATGCAGCCTGGCTAGAAAGAAGTTCACAGACATGAACTTGGCTGCTTGGCCCTCTGCCCCCAGTAGGCACCATGTGGGGCGGTTCCTTCTGTAGGAGGAGGAAGACCCACCACCCGAGGGCTGTCTAGGACTGCATGCATGGTCAGAAAACACAGTAATCCTACAATTAAAAGCAAAGTAGTCATTGTCTCAGTTCTTCCAAGTATTTGCTGAGCTTGGGAGAGTCCCCAAGTATTTTCAATTTCAAGTTCCTCCTTTAGTGTAACCAGTGAAGCTCCTGCAGAGACAGGCATAAAGGAAGCAGGCCCTGAGTGATGCCCACGGGCACTGCTGGGAGGGCAGGGAAGCTGCTCCTGGCTCCGAGAGAGCCCCGCCAGCACTGGCTTCAACAGTAAGGACCTTTGCCCTAGCTGGTTTGGCTCAGTTGGACTACAGATAGTAAAGTCTTGGGTTCCATTCTGGTCAAGGGCACATGCTAGGGTTGCAGGCTCGATCCCCAGTAGGGGGTGTGCAAGAGGCAGCTGATCAATGATTCTCTCTCATCATTGATGTTTCTATCTCTCTCTCCTTCTTCCTTCCTCTCTGAAATCAATAAAAATATATTAAAAACAAACAAAACAAAACAAAAAGCAACAAAACACAGTAAGGACCTTTGGAGTTCACACAACAGGGAGTCCAGAGCTAAGCTGGACCCCAGGGTTGTGACAGTGTGTGCCACTCAACCAAGAGCCTACACTCTGTGTTCTCTCTGCTCAGGGGTCAGCCACCCTTAGCGCCAGTTTCATCTTCAGGCTGGCAGCAGGATGTCCGCTGCAGTCCTGGGCATCTACAACATCCAGGGAAGAAGGGGAACTTCTCCCGTGACTCTTAGAAAAGAGGAGAGATTTCCCAAAAGCTTGCTTGAACTAGAACTGGTCACATGACCCATCCCCATTGCCAAGGGGAATGAGATTGCCTTTAGATCAGTCCAGGGGTGGGGCCATCTTCCTCTGAAATGGCAGCTCTGCTGGGGAGGGAGTGATATCTGAACAGGTTCTGGGCTCTCTAGGAAGGAAGGTGGGACATGCATGGGTGCTGGGAAGGAAGCCCAAGAGTGTCCCCTCCACCTCTAAAGATCATTCTGGAAAACAACAGAAACAAAGCCATGCAGACAGATATGGCACAGGAAGCAGAGAGGTGATGCTGGGTGGCTGGCTGGCACCTCGAGGTGTAAATGGCAGGCAGTGCTCCTCAGGGGCATCAATGCCCTTCTCTGCCCTTGGCTATTCCTGTTTGCAGAAAGAGACCCAATAACAAAGATGATTCATTCAAGCAGGATTTTGTACTTTCTGTGACTTTCTGCCCACCCAGGGAACAACAACAGAGATCTTTATCTCTAAAATTGAGGGCTCGGTCCCCTTAAATCAGCATTGTAGGAACTGGACACAGTGGAGAAGCTAGCGCCACCCAAGCCGTCGAAAACTGACCCGAGGATTAATGAGGCAGGACAGACCTTCCTAATAGAGGTTTTATTTTTTCAATTCTGAGGCTTTGCTCAAAAATCTCAGTTAATTGGATTGCTGGCTTGGCTATAGAGACACAGGCTTACAATGAAAGCAAAAGGCAGACAGAGGCGAGGCAGCGTGCCTTGTGTCCGGCCGCTCTGTGCCTTCATCCAGTTAATCTTAGCTTAGCGCCACTGCACAGCTTCTGTGCCAGCATTAGTCCAGCCACACCTGTCGGGGAGCTAGAGCAACACTGCTCTCCATAGCAAGGCAGTGTCAGGCCTAATACCCTTGATTTGGACCTGAGCCATCTAATCTCTTAAAGAAGATTACGGTTCCATGGTTAGGTCTGCCCGGCTACAGCCACAGGCTGGGCTTCACTCTCCAAATGGAGTCCATGGAAGAAAGCCCTGGATTTCTCCTGGCTACAGCATCCAAGAACTGAGGCAGATGGCTAGGATCGGGGAGCCTGGGTCCAGCACCCACCCATCTGGATTGCCACACATGGCCTTGGGCAGGTCACTTTCCTCCCTGGCCTTGGTTTTCCAGTGTCAAGGTGATGGGTTCTGCCAGATGGTCTCTGAGGTCCTTCGAAGTTCGGCTTCTCTCTGGATCTTTGGCTGGGAAAGACACTCAAGCCTGCCTTGCCCTCTCCTGGGCGTGGCCCTTCAGGACAGAGCCATGTTTCTGTGCCTACATAGCAGTGACATCAGCCATCTTGTACAGTGGTCTTTCTGTCTGCTTTCTTCCAGGAGGAGAAGGTGGGGCCAATGATGAGGGCTAGGAAGGGCAGCTAGAGGGAAACTGGGAAACCCCTGTGCCTCTGTCTTCTCACTCAGTCATTTCACAAGCATCCCTGAGCACCTGTTATAATACCAGGTCTGCACTGGGCATGTGCACAGGAATGGCTACTAGGAAAAAAAAAAAAAAAAAAAAGTGCTCTGAGAGCAGGTCAGACTAGGAGCACAGAGGAAGGAGATAAGAAGGGCATTTGGCCCAGGTAAGTGCGAGAGGGTTTCACAAAGGAGTGAACTTTGACCTGGGTCTTAGAGAATGCCGCTGACTCTCCTGAGAATAGCAACTGGCCTTCTTTGAGTCACAGGAGAGAAATTTCTTAAATCACCTTGGGTTGGAGCCGCTGCCCTGAAATAAACCCCAAAACAAGAACAAACTACTAACTAAAAGGAGCCCCAGGAATGTGAACATCCAAACCCGAACCCAAGATTTTAAGATCTTCCTGGGTGCGGTGGGGGGCAGGCAGGAGGTGCTCGTGTGCGCAGCCCAGGGTAGAACACAGTCAATAACAGCCAGGACCGGCTTCTATTTGCAAAACGATCTGCTCGGGGCTCCCGGGAATATCCTCTGAGGGAAATTGGTCATTGATTACTAGGAAACCAGCCATCCCTGCTGGGTGTCTGCTCCCTGCCAGGTTTGCACGTGTTTGTTCCAGGCTCCTGCCTTCTCTCCTCTCAGCATGAACACGCAAACTACCAACATACGTTCCAGCTGACGCCCCATGCCTTTCTGAATAAAAACACCGGCATGTAAGGACAATGTCTCACAAAATGTGGCTCTCCAAACCATGTGGACCATGGAAGCAGAGGCCCCGAGTGCCTACATTTTTCTCTGTATGGTCTTTTGTAACCAGGGCTGATGGTGAAAGCAAATTCTTGGCCTCAATGAGAACCCCTAGCTAGCATAAGAAGTGGGTCCGCCTTGCTGCAGGTGGGAATGAATGGTATAAATGTTGCATTGCTCAGTAAGAAGCACCTTCACGTGCTCTCAGTTCCACGTGGGACCAATGCCCCTCTTTCATTAGTCTTTAAGACACACATGCATGGGCGTGTACTGTTCCTTCAGGACTCCCTTGTATGCCAGAATTAGACTTTGGCCATGACCTACATACATAAATTCTAATGTTGTCACTCAGAGTAGGGAAACGGAAAGGATTCTTATCAGTAAATGAGTATTTGATCTGGTATCTGACACCAATACAATCATTATGAAACTCCCTCTTGTTCATGGCATGGCAAAACACTATGACTTAGGAAGCAGAAATACCTGGCCCCTGAAAATGTTGACTGCCCATCAATGTGCCATCTACTGCATACCAGGAGACAGTTTGGTATTTTGGAAGGACTATGAGTTTTGGAATTAGACAAATCTGGGTCCCAATTGCAATCCTGCTGAATTCTGACAAATATTTTCAGATACCTAAGCCTCAGTTTTTTCACTTCTGAAATAGAAATCATAGGACCAGCCTGATTGGTGTGGCTCAGTGGTTGAGCGTTGACCTATGAACCAGTAGGTCTCGGTTTGATCCTCAGTCAGTGCACATGCCAGGGTTGCCAGCTTGTTAGATACCAAATAGGGGTCATGCAGGAGGCAGCCAATCAATTATTCTCTCTCATCATTGATGTTTCTATATCTCCCTCTTCCTTTCTCTCTGAAACCAATAAAATATATTTTTTGAAAGAGAAATAATGGGATCTACCTTATAGAGTTATTAGGAAAGCCACAGGATAACTCGTGTAATCCCCAAGCAGTACCCCCATGCACAGGTACTCAGTGCATGTGACCCTTTCTCCTCTCCCTCTGGCCTCCTTAGAGAGCAGCCTCTTTCCATCCTCTGTCACACTGACTGCTTTCACCTTGGGAGTGCTTGCTGGGGTACAGTTAAACCACATCTTAGAGAACTTCTGATCCCTCAGAGCTCCTTCCAGAGCTTCAGGCCACAGACTGAACTTTGAACTCTGCCTTCCAAATCGCCTTTAGGATATTTCTGCCCAAACCCGATGATCACAAATGCTAATTATCTGTATCTAAGACTTGCCATCCAATGCATTAATCAACTCACGAATCCTTTGGGGGCATTGCTTGCTTCCAGAGTAGCAGTGCTCTTAGTCACTTCCTCTTCTGTTGGAAAAAGAACTCGGTCTCCAAGGTGATTCCTGTTCTCTGATGTGGGGAGGACGTCAGCGTTACACAAATGGTGTGCTTGCTATCGATCTGTTTTCTCTGATTTTAAGATTTCTGTGACAAGCCAGTTGGGGTTGTATTTTTAGCAAACTGATGATTCTTTCTGCC
This sequence comes from Pipistrellus kuhlii, assembly GCF_014108245.1. Classification (NCBI taxonomy): domain Eukaryota; kingdom Metazoa; phylum Chordata; class Mammalia; order Chiroptera; family Vespertilionidae; genus Pipistrellus; species Pipistrellus kuhlii. The sequence goes on along the minus strand of NW_023425527.1, from coordinate 5,546,344 downwards.
TGTACATATGTCCATCTGTCTTTCTGTTGGACAGCCACCCAGGATTCCAAGGAAAGCTTGCTTTGCCTTGTCTAGACAGGCCTATCCATCTTAAGAGCTTCGTGCTGAGGAAATGGTTGCAGGCCTTTGGTACAATGGTCTTTAATGGTCATATTTTTCTACACTTGAAGCCATTGTGTCATTTGTAGTCAACACCTTGAGGTGGAATTTTACTGAATAATTCACTACTCCTCATGCTATGTCATATGCTTTCCTGCCTCTGTTTATGTTGTTCTTTCTGCCCCAAATGTCATTTCTTATACATTCAAGCCTTTGCTAAAAAATATGTATTTACAAGCCTATTATAGGGTAGGTGTGCCAAGCTATGTGTTGGGAATTCACTGATGGGCAAAACAGGATCTGTCCCTTACATGTTATCTTAAGAGCATTAAGGAAGCACTGAGCCATCTTGGGGCAGGCACTGAAGATGACTGGATGGTCAGAGGGGAAAGAGCATTTTGGCTGTAGGAGGAAGAATAGATGCAAAAGGGCGGGTGTGAGTGTGGGGATTTCTGCTTTTGCCCATGATAGAAAAACTGGCACTTGAGTCATCCTCGGCCATAGATCACTACATAACTGGACTGGGTCTACAAGCAAACTGCTGTCTGGTAGTGGTAAGGGACAGCACAAGACCATGGTCCCTGAAACAGAGAAAATCAGCTTCCCCAGGTCTCCATTCCGGGACAGTTTCCTAACTGTGAAGCAGGAGGCGGAACCCAGGTAGGGCACGATGCTCCTGTGGACCTGGGGGAAGGGACCAGGTTTTGGAACTGCTGAAGTGACTGGAATCTGTGAGGCAGGTGGTCACAGAGGAGGGAGCTGTGCAGAGGGGGTCCCCAGAACTCTGTGTGGCAGGAGGAATGGGCTGCAAGTGCATAGAGCAGGGCTGCACAAGGCCTACCAGGAGGCACTGTTACAAGGGTGAAAGTAGACCAGAAATGCTAGAGGCCGAGGAGTTCTGGGAGATGTTGGGATTCTGGCCCACCCAGAGTGTAGATGTCTTTCTAGTACCTGGGGATCCTCAGAAAGTAACAACCATGTTCTGTAGCAGGGTCCCCAAATAATGGCTCCTATAATAATCAACTTATAATCACAAGAATAATGTATAAGCATAGCCACCACTGTTAGTAAATAAAGTTTTAGTGGAACACATCTGTGCCCATCCCTGTGCATTCAGGCTGTAATGGCAGAGTTGGTTATTAGCTATAAAGACCACATTGGCCAACACACCTAAAAATAGTTACTATCTGGCCCTTATGAAAACGGTTTCTGAACCCACCATAAAGATGACTCTAGACAGGTTCTACTAAAGCCTAAAAATAAGCCTCAACAACATCCACAGCAGATTTTGAAATTTAAGTTTTAGGGAGTTAGGAAGAGCTTAGAAACAGACATTGGAGCCAGAAAGACCTGGATTTGATCTTCACATCTTTCTCTTCCTGATAATCTGAGAAATGGAGATAATAAGAGATAGCCCGAAGCGTCTTTGAGAGCATCAGGATAAGAAAGTACATAAGACCCCCAGCCCCTGCCTGACAAGTAATAAGCTCCATCCCTTTCATTCAAGGCCATCAGCGGCTGCTAGTGCCTTTCAGATGTGTTTCAATCTCAAAAGTCCCATCGATGGTGCTTCTCAGTAAGGCCAGGTCTGAAGTACCACTCAGCCTCACTTCCCTTGCCCAGTCCCTGGCCTGCCTCGAGTATGCACTCCTCCCTGGGGCTGGGGGTGTACCTTCTGGTGGTATTTCCTGTGGTCAGCCCGGTTGCTCATTCCTTCCTCTCTGACCCTATCCTCTTTGCCCTTCATCTCCTTCCACATAAAGCACAGAGGATAGAGGATCCATGTGAAAATGATCCCAGATGCAGATTTCAGGAGAGTTCTGTTAACGTAAAAACCTTCAAACCTGTAAAGAATTTTTGTGAGTTTATTTGAGCCAAACTCAACAATTGCAGGGAAGCAGAATCTCAATGGATTGGAATAATGCTCCAGGGAATGGCAGGTTTTTTTATTGTTTTTGTTTGTTTGTTTGTTTGTTTGTTTTACCTATTTTTATACATTGCATTAAAAAAGGAGACTTAAGTTGGTTACATGAAATACATTGGTGATAGATTAGGGAAGTGGGAGAAAGCAAAATAGGGGAAACTTCTGGGATTGGATAAAAAGTAAAATGATAGATGCATTACTTAAGTGGGTACAGGATAGTTAATAGTCAACAATTAACATGATAACAATAACAATGAAGGAATTTATGGTCTCTGTCCTGGAACCCAGGCACATTTGGTTGTGTCTGGCGGGAGAGGGAGGGAGAGTTACAAGTTATTCTGACATTTCAAGGATATGTTACCTTAGATACAAAAAGGCAATAGGCTCAGTTAAGGTAAAAATAGACCTTGTCAGGGAAAATACTGGCCTAGGACATAACTACCCACCATAACTGCTTTTAGTTAAAGTTTAATTGCAGACCATCCTTTGTGGTTACTTTAGGTCTCTGAGTTCGCAAGACTGCCATGCAGGCCTCCCCTGAGCCTGTCAGGTTAGCATGTGGCACCTTTTTTCCACAGTTCCATGTCTTAGGTTGATGGTTTTTGAATTAGCAACCCAAGGCCATTTCACGTCTTTACATACACTTGTTCCTGCCTGTTGGACTATCATCTCCCTTAAATGTATCTTGTCTACAAGGTGGATAAATTCATTGTATAATAGCCAATAGCCCAGCCTTCCGTAGTCACTCCTTTCAATATATCCCCAACACACACACACACACACACACACACACACACACACACACACACACATATTCATGCTAATTACTATTTTATTTAATAACTCTTTCCCCATGCTACTTTTCCCTTACACTGTAAACTCACTTAGAATGGAGACCATACCATCCTTGTGTGAAAACACATTCAACCAAATAACACTGCCTCCAGCTAAAACCACTTTCGAAACAGAACAATTCCACCCACAGGGAACTCTTCAAGGCGGTTTAAAGCATCAGCCTCCAATCGGGGAAGTGCTTCCTCAGGCATGGTCATTGCGGTCATGGCATTGGGTCTTTGCAGGCACCCTGATCATCCCCCCGAAGCCCTTACTGCCTGACAGCCCTGCTGCCCAAGTTCTCTATTACTGGGGAGCTCTGTGCCGCTGGATGCTCACACTGTGCTTGAAAAGAGAATTCAATTGCAAGAAAAGCACCAGGAGGACTGCTTCTTTCGAACAACAAAAGAACCCTTCAGTGGGTCCTTCTCCCTCTCTGGGGTGATTCAGACACTCATTTCTGCCTCACAAGTACATCTGAGACCTGAGCATGAGTTATTTTATCTCTGTTAGCTTAGCTTTCTCCACCACCAAAATAGGCATAATACTAATACTAATACCAATACTAATCTATTCTTCATAATCGTGTGAGAGTTCATTGGGTTAAGTATACAAAGTACAGTTAAAACCATGTCTGGTATGTGGAAGGAGCTCAATAAGTGTTCAGTGGTATTAAAGGATCTTTCTCCTCCAAATCTCCTTTATCAGGGATGAGGAGGTCAAGAGTTCGAAAGCAGCCTCTCCCACCTCCTTTTGCAAGTCCTCCAGGGTAGGCTTACCCCTCACTAAGTTGGAACATTGTTGTTTGGGGGCCTCCGAAGGCTCTAAAGCAGGAAAGGTTTCATTGGCGATTATTGTTATGAGATCTTATTCCAGAGCCACAGATAAGCTACATATTCCATTACCAACTGCTCTATGCCAGCTTAGACCCAGGCCCCTGCCTACGGGTCATATGCTGAGCCTCTACTGTGTGGATTTGGTGTTCCCCTGACAGAGCCCTGATTCCATCGTGACCTCTGCCCCTCTGGGGTAGGACAGGGTTGCTAGAGCTCTGGGAGTGTCTTTTTCCTGAGCAACCACAACCTCCAAAGAGCATGTGACTTGAATGCCCCTGCTCTTAGCGCCCTCTGTGGGAGATGATTTCCAGTGGGCCCAGGACACAGGCTGTGGAGACAGAAGAGACCTGGCTAATGCATCTCCCCTCTCAGCTCTCAGGCAGTCTGAGGGTGCCCGGCAGCCTTTCCCGGAGCAGCATTTCTACAGTCAATGCCATGCCCACCTTACAGTGGTACCTGCCAGGGCATTCCTCTGGCCACCTAGCTCCCCGCCTTGTCAAGAACTCACTAAATTGCCGAAACCTGTTTGGCTCAGTGGATGGAGCGTTGGTCTGCGGACTGAAGGGTCCCAGGTTCGTCCCGGTCAAGGGCATGTACATTGGTTGCAGGCACATCCCCAATAGGGGATGTGCAGGTGGCAGCTGGTCGATGTTTTCTCTCATCATTGATGTTTCTGGCTCTCTATCCCTCTCCCTTTCTCAGTGTAAAAAAATCAATAAAATATTTTTTAAAAAGAACTCACTAGATGACTTCTGACACGTCCCTATCCTAAAATGATCACCTTAAAAAGGGAACAAGCCACACTGGTTGATCTTCGGCTGAACAATGTTCTCAGGACCCATGATGGACAAGAAGATAATGGAGCTGAATCTGCTGAGGCCTATGGGTACCAGGTGCTCTGCACACACTGCCTCCCTTCGGCTTCCAGCAGGCACAGCCCTTCCTTGCCAGAAGGGAAAACTGCAGGCAATAGTGTGGGTAAGAGAGTTCCTGAGCTGAGCCTGGCCCCAGGGCTGGTAGACAGCAGGCCCCTGCTACCATGCCTCTTCCTAGTTCACGGTTTCAGGGAAGAAAATCAGAGCAAAACATGCAAGTTGGTGAAGCCTTTGGTGGAAGGTCATTGAGAGGATATGGTGCTGACCCCACCCCCTTGATCATCCTCCCTCACCAGGCAATGGCCCACTGATCTCTAAGCTCCCAGCCCCTGAGCAGCCTGGCAGGAGGCAGACCTTCTCAATTCTGTGTAATCATAGGCTTTGAAATTGGGTTACAAGGCAAACCATCTCTCATTTCCTCTGGTAAGAGAAAAGCTATTCAGGGGAGGTCCCTTCCCTCTCGGGGCCCCTCCAGAGTTGTTAACTCTCCGAAAAACACTGCTTGTGAAATAGCACTTGAAGTGCGGCCGTCGAGAAGCGGAGGGTGATGGGATTTTAATATAGTCCATGCTGTGAGCCCATCCCAGCTGTCTGCAGAGCCTTGTGCTTGGACCTCAATTATCCGGTCTCCATCTTCCACCATCCTCGCAGCATATCTCTCTTCTCAGACCAGCCTGGGGCTCCTCTCTGATAACCTTCATTTTATACGCACAGCTTGATGGCAGCAGAGGCAGCTGGTGATAGGAGGGGTGGATGAGGGAAGGCAATGATGGCTGTCTTCTCTGTGGCTGGGGATGGAGAGACCAACATCAAGATAACCTTGAAGCTTCCTTGTGAGGACAGTGTCTGTCTTTTATATCAAAGGGGTCCTGATGGCTGTGACATTTCAGGCCAATAGTCTGCACATCTCCACAACGTTCTGAAAGGGGTGCAGTTGAGTTTGGAGGTGGAGGGATCTGGAGGTGCCAGGAGAAGAGGTCTGTAATTTAATTGTTATCAAGGAGAAGAGCATTTTCCAGGATGAAAGACCTGTGAGTATTCAGGAAGCGAGCCAGGGGCCTGCAGAAGAGAATCGTAGCCATCATTGATGGCTCATTGATAAGATCATGGACCTCAGTTTGGACCAGGCACTGCCCTGGCCAGGCTCTCTTCATGTTCCCTGGATCAGAGCATGGCCCAACAGCATCCTGACCCCAGGCTGCAGCCTCTGCCAGGCCACCTCCCTGTGGCCGCCACAGGGATCTTTCCAGAATGTTAGCCTGATTGTGATAGTGTCCTGTTAAAAATTACCCTTAGATGGCATTTTTATAAAGCTAGACTAGCATACATATTTGTCAAAAAGTGTTGAAAAGACACATGAATAAATGTTAGCAGTCATTATTTTGTGCTGTGGGTTTACACATGGATTGTTTTGCCTTTGCATTTTCTTGGTATTCAAGTTTTCTTCACTGAGCTTAAGATAAATAGTGTTTCTTTTTCAACGTGTAAAAATATCACCTAAAAGTATGAAGAAATTCTTCTGCATAGAATGAAGCCCAAATTCCTTAGCCTTGCATTAAACTCATGGAGAGCTTTGAGCTATCTTTTAATGTTCTTGTTGTGCTCCAGTTCACAGGCTGCTAGACGGAGGCTTCCCACATGCTGTTCCCTGCCTAAAATGTAGCCCCCATCCCTCAGCACCACCATCATTTTTCTCTATTACCTTCACCCCCATCCTCACCATAGCTTTTTCTTCCTATTGAACTTTCTAGTCATCCTTTGAGGCCCACTTCAAATGTATTTCCTCTAGTAAACCTTAATCCCCTCACCCAGAAGTTATTGCTTCCTTCTCTTGGGCTCACAGCACTTGCTAATATTCTCCCCTCACCTCATCTCCACTAGGTTATGAGGGGTGCATTGTCTCCCATCTCTAGATGAGGAAACCAACACTCAGTAGTAGCCAGTAGGGGATATGACCAGGACCAAACCAGGCTGTCTGGCTCCAGCGTCTTCGCTATTTAACTAGAATGCACTAGAACTTTAATACAGCTGCTTCCTGTCCCAAGCTGTAAGAAGTGTTTCAGAGTGGGTATTAACTGTGAGGGTCCCTTCACATCACTGCAGTTTTCCACCCTGATTAGTCCTGCCCCATCCATGTCAGACATATCAGCCCTCTAGATTGGGTGGTCGGGGAAGGCCTCTGATGAGTCCTGTAAACAGATGTGCGTGATGGGAAGAAGCTTTATATGAAGATTCAGGGAAAGCAATTTCAGGCTAAGGGAATGGCAAGTGCAGAGGTCCTGTGGTTATTTCAGACTTAATTTGTTCCTGGGACAACGGGAAGTTCAGCACAGCTGGAGTGGATTGGGCAAGGTTGAGAATCTTGGGAAGATAACCAAGGGCCTGACCATAACTTATCAACTAGCTAGGATTTGAAGATTTGTAATGGTAGGGGCGTCATTAGTAGTGTAATCAGGGGAAATGCCACAGAGTGAAATGAGAGTAGAGCTGGAGAGGAGTGCCAGGCCTATAGACTCCCAGTCTAGCGCTCCCCCCACTATCCTGCAAACCCAGTGTGCAGGGATAGCCTCACTTGCTCCTCTGATTTCCACTCCAGTTTACTAGCATTGCAGAGTGATGGACTATGTCCTTCCTTCTAATTAAAAACTGAGCCAAATGAGCAGGGAGATGTGCTTCTGCATAGAGCAATGTCTCTTCCTGAGCATATCTTTATCCCTTAAGGAGGAACAAAGCAAGGTAATTGGTAACCAATTAATGTTCATTTCTTTTTTTGTAATCATTTTTAAATTTTCAATTACAGTTGACATACTATATTATATTAGTTTCAGGTGTACAACCCAGTGATTAGACACTATATAACAACTTACTAAATGATTATCTCAATAAATCTCATACCCACCTGACACCACACATAGTTATTAGAATATTATGAACTGTATTCCCTATATTGTACTTTGTATCCTATAACTATTCTGAAACAATAAATTTTTACTTCTTAACCCCTTCACCATTGTCACCCATCTACCATCCCCTCCCATCTGGCAACCATAAAATATTCTCTGTATGTTTATGAGTCTGTATCTATTCTACTTATTCACTTTTTAAGATTTAATTGTTGATAGATAGGTATTTATTGCCATTTTATTGTTCATAATTTCTTCTTCTTCTTCTTCTTCTTCTTCTTCTTCTTCTTCTTCTTCTTCTTCTTCTCCTCCTCCTCCTCCTCCTCCTCCTCCTTTTCCTCCTCTTCCTTCTCCTCCTTTTCCTCCTCCTCCTCCTCCTCCTCTTCCTCCTTCTCCTTTTCCTGCTTCTCCTCCTTAAAGAAGATCTTTAACATTTCATGTATTACTGATTTTGTGGTGATGAACTCCTTTAGCTTTATCTTATTTGGGAAGCTCTTTATATGTCCTTCAATTCTAAATGATAACTTTGCTGGGTAATCTTGGTTGTAGGTCCTTGCCTTTTATCACTTAATATTTCTTGCCATTGCCTTCCTGCCTGCAAAGTTTCTGAGAAGTCAACTGACAATCTTATGGAAGTTACCTTGTAGGTAACTGCTTTTCTCTTGCTGCATTTGAGATTCTCTCTTTGTCTTTAACCTTTTGCATTTTAATTATGATGTGTCTTGGATGTGGGCCTCTTCAGGTTCATCTTGTTTGGGACTCTCTGTGCTTCCTGGACTCCTCTGTCTGTTTTCTTCACCAGGTTAGGGAAGTTTTCAGTCAGTATTTTTTTCAAATGGTTTTCAATTCCATGCTCTCTTCTCCTTTTGGCACCTCCATGATACAACTGTTGGTACACTTAAAGTTGTCCCGGAGGCTCCTTACAGTATCTTCATAATTTTGAATTCTTTTTTCTTTTTGCTGTTCTGATTGAGTATATTTTTCTCACTTATATTCCAATCCCTGATTTGATTTTTGGCTTCCTCTACTCTACTATAAATTCCCTTAAATTCTTCATTTCAGTTAGCATATCCTTCATTTCTGACTGTTATTTTTTGTGGTTTCTATGTAACTTTTTATGTTGTTGAAGTTCTCATTATGTTCCTTGAGTATCTATATAACCATTGTTTTGAACTCTGTATCTGATAGTTTGCTTTTAGTTCCATTTCATTTAGTTCTTTTTCTGGAGAGTTCTCCTGTTCTTTCATTTGGGACCTGTTTCTTTGTCTCCATATGTTTGCTTCTATGTATTAGGTAGAGGTGCTACATCTCCTGGACCTGGTTTTGTATAGCAGGTATCCTGTAGGGCCCAGTGGCACAGTCTTCTCTGTCACCCAAGCTAGGTGCTCCAGGTGTGCCCCCATGAGGGCTGTGTGCTGTTCTGTTATAGTTGAACTTGATTACTGTTTGCATCACTGAGAGGGATTGACTCTAGTCCCATTGATTGCGAGGACCAGCTGTGATTATAGCAGAGGAGCTGCTGTGCGGGAACTGACCCCACAGAGCAGGACTTGCTTCAGTGGGGCTTTGGTGCTCACCAAATCTGTTCATTGAGTGTGTCACTTGTGGAGATGGGAGCATTGTAATTGATGTGGTCTGAAGCTGATACATTGGCTCTGGAACCTCACAGGAGGTGCAAGGTCCGCTTGTGTTCTGCTCATGGCCACCCAGTGTGACCTACAGAGTGCTCTGCATATGGATGCAACTTATGCTGAACTTAGAGGTACCTAGGAGAGGTTAAACTGTTAACTAACTGGGGTCACTTAGCAAGAGGTACAGGTCATTCAGAGGCCAAATGCTTGTTTGACATATTTCAGGAAAGTCCAAAGCATGAGGCAAGAGAGGCCATTTGTATGGAAAAGCCACTGGAAATAGCTTGGGTAATCCTGCAAGTTGGGTGGGGTAGGTCTCAGGGAATCACTAAGCTGAGGTAAACAATGTGAGCCAGGTTGATGGAGACTGAGATATGGCATTCACCTTCCAGCTCTCTGTGTTGGGGGAAGGAGTCTCAGAAAAGGAACAATGGCCTCTGCCAGCCCTTCCTTCTGAGAGAAATCTGCCCTTTAGTTCTCACCCTGATGCCAGACAATTTAGTTCCTCCCCATATGTCTCTGCTTACTACCAAGCTGTACCCCAGTGTTGGAGCTCAGAGGCAATGAGTCTGTGTGTGGGCTCTTCAGGAGGAACTGCCTGGGACTCCAGCTGCCCTCTGTATTGCTCAGCCACAATCCCCACTGGTTTTACAGTGAGAAGTTATGGAACTTTCTTTTCTTGGCACTGCAACCTCGGCTGGGGGTTCTGGTATGGGGCTGGAACCCCTCACTCCTCAGGATGGGGGTGAACCTCTGCAGCTGAGATATCACACTTGATATTTATCTACTACATCTGTGTGTGGAATCAGAATGGACTGCATCTCTGCTCCTCCAGTCTCAGTGAGGCATCTTTATTTCTCTAGTTGTAGGACTTTCATTCAGCTAGACTTTCAGGTGGTTCTGAATGATGGCTGTTCTGTAGTTTAGTTGTAATTTTGATGTGGTTGTGGTAGGATTCAAGTACCACATTTGCCTACCTAATGTGCATTTCAACAAAATTTATTTTAATTATTTTGTCATAGGTTGTCTTCGTGTGAAATATTCCATGCTAATTAAATCCTTTTAATAGTCTAATGAAAGCTCCCGTTTTCCTTGATGTGATGGTTAAAAAGAATGCAATGTTAGACTTACAGCTCATGTAATTTGAGTTAATGGCATGAATCCTGCTTTGAGCTTTCACATGCTTGTTGAACTAGTGATCTCTTAATACTGGCTGTACTTTTTTTATATATACAATTATCACACAGTTGCCCTGTTATATCTGAGAGACTGCATTCTAACAAGACAGATCTCCACGAACTTGACTGGTAAAATGCTTGCCTGTATTTTATTCTTGGCTGTGAACACTAACCGGGTAGTTTGCACCCCCCTGCCACCTGTCATTCCTTACTCTACATCTTGTCCCAACCTCTTGCTCAGAATTGCTCACTGTGGCTTTGATGTTAGGCATTGAGCACCTGCTCTGTGCAAGGAGCTGTTCTGAGGACTGAAAAATGTACTGCACAGTGGATGAGTGCCTGCTCTCAAATTGTGTCCCAATAACAAGGAGGCAAGGGTCCCCAAACACAGGAGGGAGATGGTCAGAAGCTGCCCAGGGAAGCCACCAGAGGCAATTAATTAGGACTGAAGGGATGAGCTGCTCCAGCCAAACCAAGGCCAGAAGCTTTTATTACTAAGTCCAGTGCGAGGGAGGGAGGAAACCCTAGGTTTCGGCAGGATGGGGACTGTCCATACATTAGGTAGCAGGGAGCAGGAAGGCTTGTAGAAGATGGGACTCTCAGTCTCTGAGCAATGGCACAGTTGTGATCAGATAAGATACTTGATTCTAGAGTTGTGTCCAGATGAGAGAGAGAGATGGACAGCAGCCAAACAATGGGTTTGAGCCCTGCCCCATGAATATTTGGAATGGTGCTTTTAAGATTAGATTAACCTGCTTCAATATATATAGACTCACACAATCTATAAACTCTCAAACACAAAACAAGTGTATTTCTTTTCTTTTCTTTTCTTTTTTAAATATATTTTATTGATTTTGTACAGAGAGGAAGGGAGAGAGATAGAGAGTTAGAAACATTGATGAGAGAGAGTCATCGATCAGCTGCCTCTTGCACACTCCCCATTGGGGATATTCCCGCAACCAAGGTACATGCCCTTGACCGGAATCGAACCCGGGACCTCTCAGTTCCCAAGCCGTCGCTCTATCCATTGAGCCAAACCGGTTTCGGCACAAGTATATTTCTTGTTCATTTAGTAGTCAGAGGTGGCTGTAGCTCTCTGACAGAGGTGGATGTAGCTGTTCTGTCCATCCTCCAAGGTCACTTAAATCCCCAGACTCTTTCCATGGTGCAGCTCTGCTATCATCTAGGACAGTGCATCTCAAAGTGTGGTCCCCATGACAGCAGCATCACCTTCTCACCCGGGGACTTGTTTGAAACGCCCTGCACAGACCCTTCTCTGGGCCTCCTGAATCGGAAATGCTGGGTGTGGAGACCAACAAACTGTGTTCTAGCCAACTGTCCAGTGGGTTCCGATGTACACGTGAATTTGAGAACCTTTGTTCTAGGCCCTGGTTTTCATCCGCATCCAGCAAAAGCAAAAAGAGAGCGTGGACGAGGCACCTGAAGATTCAGAGCCATGACCCCAGGGGGGCATCCCTCCCACCAGCACTGCCTCAATAAGAACTAGTCACATGGACGCGCTGAGCTGTAAAGAGGGCTGGGCATGATGGCCCATACCTGCTAGCATCCTCCCAGCTATAAGTACACAATGTGGGACAAAAGGAACGAATTTTTCCTGCCACGAAACATGAACCAGGGGCCTGAGGAGAAAAGGAGCTGGGCAGAATTGTCAAGGAACATAAGAAAGGAAATAGCAGGTTTCCCAGCATTCTTCTCTGCTGAAGAAGGGGCTTCTATCAAGTTCTTGGGGCTCACATTGCCTCAGGACCTTCAGGAAACTGAAGTCAGAGTGGCCACATACCTCGCCAAGGTCACAGAGATAGTGACAGAGCCGCAGCTTGATCCCAGATTGCCTAGTGCCGAATCTAGGTCTGATTATTACACTCAAATGTCTCCAAAATGCCAGCACTTGCAAGCCATGTAATTGAATTTTTGATTGTTGAAATAGGCCTGTGTAGCTCTTGTATATTTATTTACAGCGAGAGATAGTACAAGTAAATGTACAAGCTGGTGATGATAAAACATAAAGGAGGAAGGATGCTGATCAAAGAGCACAAAGAGATTCCTTAAAGGATGTGACAATTAAGAATGAATAGGGGAGTGTACGTATGTACTTCTCTGTGTATGTCTATTCATGTGTGTATGTGTATATATAAATATGCGTACACACACGAATATGTTGTGTTCATATGTGTATGTATATATATATATATACACATACATATTAACTCATTATAGACAACGCAGAAAGAAGAGAAAACTTTACCCATAAATGCACCATATGACCAAATGAGCATGATGCTCCTCTCCTATGAAGAGTCTTCAGTAGGAGTAGGAGGAGAAAGATTTTGTAGAAAAATTATATGTAGGATCTGAGAGAAGGAAAGCCCTAGGGGTACAAGTCCAAGGCACTTTTGGAGAACACCAGTCAGATGTGCTGGGAGTGGAACGTGATGAAGATAATACTGAACCAATAGATAGGGCCCCGAATGGGAGAAGCTGAATGTCAAGCTAAAGAGTTCATTCTTTAAATAATGGGATCAGGGAAGAGTTTTGAGAAGGCCTATTTCAGATTTGTGAAGTAGAAAGATCACAATAGGGGTAATGAATAGAATTGAAGGAGAAAAATTGCTAGAAGGCAAGTAGAAAAGTAAGGAGGCTTTTGTAATAGGTTAAAGGAGAGAGAAAAGGATGTGGAATGAAAAAGACAGGAGTGGGTAAGGAGGGGAGAATCATTGTGATAGGATGTGGTTGGGGAGGAGGGAAGAGTTGAAGATGTAGCAGATGTTCTTGTTGTCTTTGACAAGGATTTGGGGGGAGGGGCAATTAAAAATAGAGCACGACAGAAACTCAAATCTGGGGTAAAAATTGACTGTTAAACAACCATACATGTGTCAAAACTTTTCTTTTTAATTTCTAAATAATTTTTTACTTTTTTAATTAAAGTAGTCATATTAGTTTCAGGTGTGCAGCATAGTGATTAGACGTTTATTTGTCAAAACTTACTAAACTATCTGCTTTAAAAATAAAAACTTTATTGTATTTGAGTTCATACCTCAGTAAATCTCATTTTTTATTTTTTTATTTTTAAAAAAATATATTTTATTGATTTTTTTTACAGAGAGGAAGGGAGAGGGATAGAGAGTCAGAAATATTGATGAGAGAGAATCACTGATCAGTTGCCTCCTGCACACCTCCTATTGGGGATGTGCCCGCAACCCAGGTACATGCCCTTGACCGGAATCGAACCTGGGACCTTTCAGTCCGCAGGCCGACGCTCTATCCACTGAGCCAAACCAGCTTCGGCAAACCTCATTTTTTAAATTGAAAAAGACGTGAGTTCAAACCCCAGCTCTCCCTCTTGCTAGCTGTGTGACCCTAAGCATATCTAATCTCTCTGAATGGACTCCAGGTTTCCCATCCACAGAGGTCTCCTGCATGGGGCTTTGTGGTGAGAGCTGAGAAAACGTGTAAAGTACTCGGAGAACTTGTCAAGGAGTAGATGCTCAATGATGGGAGCTTGCATGCTCGGCGGGACCACGGGCAGTTTCATTACTGAGGAATTCATCTGTTGTTGGAAAGACAGAATTAGATAGGCCAATCAATGGCTTGTGGCTGAAACCATCATTCTGATGAAAACAGTGTTGAAATCAGGACTTCAGGGAGATGCAGCCTGAGCCATTTACAGTCTGCTCATTCAAGCCTTCAGTGCCTTCGCTCACACTATCCATCTCACTCAGAAACTTTCCCGGAAGAGAGAGGGTGCTGGGGGAAAATTATTTTGAGCAAGAGTCCCAAACATGCCTGGGAGGCTAACCACCGTCCCTGGCACACAAGGAGGACTGATTTGAATGAACTTTTGCTTCCCATTAATTTTGAATCATCTTCACAGAGCAAAAGGAATGAACTATTTTGTATATAATTGGAATTGAGTGAAGCATTTTGCATTCATTGGTTTCATGTAGTCTTCACAAGTACCCTGCGACATAGAAACTATGATTGTTCCCCTGACACCAATGAGGAAACAGTCTTAGAGATAGAGGCACTTATCCAAGGTCACAACAGTTAGGGGCAGAGCCTAGATTCAAGCCCTAATGTCCTAGCCCAGTGGGTCTTACTACATTACCAAGTGAAGGATCCAGGAACCCAAGGCGAGGCCCGGATGTCTGGAGCAGAGTGCCCAGGTTCAGCACGTGGACATGTGTGCTAGAGAAAGGGCTGCCTGCGGAAGCAGTGTTTGCATTAGAGTCTCTGGAGCTAAGCTAGAGTCTGGAGGTCCAGGGCCCAGCGTGTGCTATGCTTTGGGCCTCGCTACCTTCATACTCCTTTCTCCCTCATTGAGAGCAGTCCTGGGCAATCCTGTAAGGATGCTCATCCTTTCCCCTAATGCTTTTCAGGGGGCCAATAAGCTCTGGCTGCAGGTAATGCACCTGGCTACAGGTAATGCACTTTGCAGCAATGCCCTGCGTTCTATGAGCATCTCTTCCTGGCCTGTTATTAGCTCCTGGCTCTGCTCAGATCAGTGCCTCACTCTCCCCATCTGTAGTTGGTGGGTGGGCAGACCTAGCAGTTCTCTGGGCTCATTTCCAGTTTGGATGCTGCAGTAGAGTTAGCTACACTTCCAGTTTATGTGGCAACTGGTTTGTCAGCCCTGCAATCACTCTGATTTGAGGCCGTGTTCTGGGATCCCCAAGCCCCCTTTATTTAGAAGTCCAAAGATTGTGGCCTGAGCCACAAAATCTTGCTTCTCTGTGAGCATATCTGTAGGTGTCAGTGTTGTTTTTTTGTTTTGTTTTTTAAGAAAGAGAGTAAGTTTACCTAGGCAAAATCTTAAATCTTAAATACTAGAAGTCGACCATCACACTTACAACCTCTAACAACGTGGCGGTTGAATGAACACCATTTTAAGTGTTAACTTATCAAACTTAAGGTGGCAAACTGATTCTGTTATTTCCCTCAACACTGAAGGTGCACAAATAACATATTGCTTTTTTTCAAAGACAGATGGCAAAACACCCAGATAGATCTGTTTTGCAAACCGCATGTTATAGGATCAGGAGTCTGGGAGAATGTGACGAAGGATTATACTTTTAAGAGGATGGCACACGCATAAGGAAGTTCAAAAGGGCTTGTGCATGATTGCAACCATGATGTAAAATGTATGAAGAACACATGCACATAAGAGGTGAGACTGCACTCAGCTGATACAAGAATGGAACTGAATTTGTTTAGTTAACAAGCATTTACTAAGCAAACTCCATGTGCTGATCACTCTGCTGGGGGTCCCAGTGAACAGGACTTGGTCCCTGCCCTCAACGAATTCATCATGGAGCCGGACCGGTTTGGCTCTGTGGATAGAGCATCGGCCTGCTGACTGAAAAGTCCCGGGTTTGATTCCGGTCTAGGGCATGTACCTTGGTTGCGGGTACATCCTCAGTTGGGGGTGTGCAAGAGGCAGCTGGTCGATGTTTCTCTCTCATCGACGTTTCTAACTCTCTGTCCCTCTCAATTCCTCTCTGTGTAAAATCAATAAAATACATTTTTAAAAAAGTAAAACATTAAATAAAGAAAAAAGAATTCATCATGGAGTGGAGAAACCCGCGTCCACCCACCAGGATCATGCTCCTGGGAGCTGTGTCAGACTGGAGAACCCAAAGGAGTGACTAATTCTATGTGATGACAAGGAAGACTGGTTCTCTTTGCCCTTATGATAAATGACAAAGTCTTCATCATGGTTGACGAGTCCTCCCTGCATGGGCCCTGGTAGACACAACTAGTCTCCTCTCTCCTTTCCCTCCTTTTCTTCAATCTCTACACCACATGCAGTCTTTAGGGAACCACTGTTCTGGGTAGAATTATATCCCCCAAACAAAGTCAAAACCCTAATTCCTAGTACCTGTGAATAGGACCTTCTTTGGAAATAGGGTGTTTGCAGATTGTCACATTGAGATGATATCGTTCAGGTGGCTGCTAATCCAATGTGACTGAGTCCTTATAAAAGGGGGAAACATGGACACAGAGACAGAAACACGCAGAGGGAAGATAATGTGAAGATACATGGAAAATGCCATCAAGGAATATCTGAGGCCACTGGAAACCAGGAGGGAGGCCTGGAAGAGCAAGAACCAACCCTGCTGACACCTTGATTTTGGACTTCCAGCCTCCAGAACTATGAAATGGCACATTTCTGTTGCGGAAGCCACCCAGCTGATGGTTCTTCAATGTGAAACTAATAAAGGCCTGAGCTCGTTCAATTCTAGGCCCTCACATCTGCTATTCCCTCTGCCTGGAACACGCTTCTCTGTCTGCCCGGCCTAACTCCTCCCTAGCCTAGATCTCACCTTCTAGAGCACATGTGTCAAACACAAGGCCCGCGGGCCAAATCCGTCCCGCCAGGCCTTGCAATGTGGCCTGCACCGCGCTGTCATCACTGCACTCTGCTGCGTTTCCATCACAATGACAGTTTATGACTGTTCAGTAAACCATTCGGCCCGCAATTTAGGCTGGATTTTAGATTTTGGCCCCTTCTCTGATTGAGTTCGACACTCCTATTCTAGAGTGAGGTCCCTTGCCACACATCCCCAAAGCACCATATAGGTCTCATGTTGTGCCATATATGACCTTATGTAATTCCCTGGTTTGTTCTGCCTTCCCATCTTCATCCGATGGTGAGCTTCTTCAGGACAGTCTGCTCTCTACCGGTAATACCAGTGCTAGTCAAGTGTGTTGAGCTGCGCTTTCTATGAGAATCAAGTAAGAGGGTGGTTGTGGCTGTGCTTCACAAGCTGTAAAGCCCCGGGCACATGGACTGGGTGTTTATTATCAGTATTGTAACCAAGACTGTATTGGCTATGCAGCCATGCCCACTGCGATGCCTTTGCAAGGCTCTGCACATTAAAGTTGTCTGTGTGTTTCTTGGCAGACAGGAAAAAGGAATTTGCATTTGGGCCTTAAGATGTTTGTGTTTGGAGCCGCCTGGCTTGTGTTTCTGCCTGTCTGCCCTCTGCTTTGGAGTCCAGCTGGAGAGCCCTGAAGGGGCCCAGGAGGAGTAAGCTATTAGCATTGTAGGCGCTGGAAACCATTCTAGGGTGAGGGAAGCAGGAGCCAAGGGCAGCAGCAGCCTCACCCAGCCCCAGGGAAAGTCCAGAAGGCCTCTCCATCTGGCTGTCCATTTCCAAACCTGACCTCTTTGCAAGCAGTAAGCATCCGGGGCCCATTAAAATGCAAGGCACCTGCCGGGCGTCTGAGAAGGAATCTGCTAGTCAGAAATTATCTTCTTTTGGGACATTGCAGGCTCCATCCTCAGGTGACAGGAGTGTGTCCAACAGAATCCAATAGTCGCTGCCCCTCAGACTGGCTGAAGGCCACATAGCTTATTAGAGGTAGTCATTTTCCCTCTCTGTGCCTCCGTCTTATCTGCCAAAGGGGGCAGTGCTCTCTTTTGAGCCCACCCCACAGGCTTATTTGTTGGAGGTTGTGAGTGAAAACTGGGTTTGAATGGGCTTTGTAACATAAGAAGTACATCACAGGTATAAGAGATTTTCATTTCTGCTTCCAGCAAACATTCATGATGAGACATGAATTCCACAGCTCTAGTCTATACATCGATCTGAGTCTCCCAGGTCCTCCCATTGGCCATGTCTGTATGGAGATTTGGATGCCTCCTGTCCTCTTCTCATCACTGACCCAATCTTTGCCTACCGGGTGGTATGATGAGTCCCACACATCTACCGCCTTTTTTTCTAAGTCCCTTCCAGCTTTGATACCCTACAGTTCCTGATTCTAGGATCCAACTAAAGAATGCACACCATAAAAGGAGTGATTATTCATAGGAAAGGAAGTCAGGAAAGGGTATGGAAATTAGTATTTTTGGTCCAATCATTCTGCTGAAGGCATTCATAATATCTATTCCTTTAGTGATCACAGCAGCCACTGGCAGGATATCATTAACCTTTTCTGCAGATGAAACTGAGGTTCAGAGAGATTTAGTAACTTCGCCAACATCATACAGCTAGAAAGTTATAGATAAGAAGTGGTTCTCTCTGATGCCCCAGCAAAGGAGCCTTCGATAAACCTATCCAAATTCTATCCAATTGCCCTTCCTAGACCCACTTGCTTTGGTCCTTCACTGATGGATGTTCACCCAAGACCCAATTTTCACTATTCTTCTCTGTGACCTTTAGTTCTGTCTAGGTTCTTCCCTTGGTTTCCTTTTTGCTCTATGCTCCTTGGCCAAAAGTCAGTCCAACAGTTCTCCTGTCAGCCCCATTTCCTGTTAATAATTGGTTCTTTTCAGGGAACCCTGGTTGGTAGCATTTCCAATTCCCATGGTGTAAAACAATCCCACTGTAAGTTGCCTCAATCTTCCAATAAGATGGCAACTAGCTTGTAATATTCCTGATAATTTGTCAATCAGCTCTCATCATCAGTATGGCCAGCTCCAGTACACCATACTGATGATGTACTGGTAGATATTCTTACCCGGGCCACCATTTCTCTACTTCACAGTTTAAAAGGGAGCACAAATCCTTGGTGGACAGTCACTTATCTCTCTCTGCCTCAGTTCCCCATCCCTGCTCTGTCTTTGGCAAGTTATTTAACTACTCAGAGTCTCAGTTTCCTCAACCCTAGTACTTATCTCATAGAGCTCCTGTACAGCTGAAAGAAATAATGTCTATAAGGCACTGGGTTATTTATGATCACCCGGCTCAACCCCTTCATTTACCAGCCTACCTCACATCAATGTACATGCTCTCACTCAATCCCAAGCTTTCATCCACAATGCAGAGAATGAGGCCAAAGAACTGAAGCGTTTTGAAAGAACTTTACAGCCTTAGAGGAGCCCCTAAGGGCACTGCAATGTGCCCCTGTGTGCACAGTACTGACTTTGAAGCTAAGGGACCAGAATTCTAGTCCTAGATCTAACAGGAACACATTGAGTACTTTGGCGAGTTGTTGGGATTCCCTGGGGTTCCTTTCCCTTCTTTGTGGAGGGCGGTGATAATAAATATCCAAGCTCCTTGGGAGGATGAATAAGACATATGCACAAGTGCTTATATGTGGGCCCTTTTGTGTGAATGTCTGTCACTTCTTAGCAAAGCGAAAACACTTTGAACGCTGCTTAGGATGCAGTGAGAGAAGACACACCACCACACGGACCCACCCCCTACCACAGATTTGCCTCGATTTCAAAATGACCTGTTTGGTAATCAGCACACAATGCTGCCACCCCGTGAGCAGAGGGCTCTTGTTGGTAAGAAGTCAAAGCTGTTCATTTTCCAAGCCTTCTCCCTCCCGTCTTGCTTCTGCACGCTCAAGGTTGTCCGGGGTCCCAAGCAATCAGAAATGATTTGTGTCAAAGAGCATATTACAAGAATCATTTGTCATTTCTGGTTCGTGTTTGAATTTGAAGAATGATGCTGGGGAGTGATGTGAAGGGTTGTTATGATCAGCAGCGGAATCGTTATGTTAACCTTCTCGGGAGTTAGCTCCAGGGTTCAATGTTGACATGGTCGATGGATTGGGGAAGTATTAATAATGAGAATACCTTACATTTGGATGACTACTGTTTCTCAAAAAAATAAAAAAGTAAAAAGAGAGTCATAATGGAATAAAGCAGCAGAGAATGACCTATGGAAAGCATTTGAATTAGTCTCTCCTATGGAGAGGAACAGTGAAGTGCAGAGGGGTTTTGTGTACTGGACACAGAGCTAACTTTCCCATTGATTAGATGGTACCTCCTTCTGGCAAGCTCCTCGGGAGGATGAAGTAAGATGTATGCACTAATCCTAGTGCAGGATTAGCATTTTGAACTGGGGATTTAGGGCCCCAGTTTCTAGGCCCAGCTCAGTCTCCAACTGACTGCATAACTTTAGGCAAGACACACTCTTTCTCTGTGCTTCCATCTATCTCCCCAAAAGAAAACTTTGGTGATTCCCCAGGTCTCTTACAGCTCTTTGATTCTGTGCAATTCATGGGGCGTGCTTTTTATCCTTATTTGGCAGATGAGAAAACGGAAAATTCAAATATCTGGAGGGCCTTCTCAACACTGGCTTTTGATCTGAATCTTGTGACATAAGTAGGCTTTTCTTTAATAGAGAAGGGAGAAGGACTCCAGGCAGAGAGCATGGCCAAAGGAAAGATTGGTCAGGGCACTGTTTGGAAATGTTGTGCACGTGACTGTGGCTACAGGACATGGGGAAAGGCTGTTTAGAACAGGTCATGGAGAGCCTGGATCATCAAGTTTAAAGGCCTAATCTTTCTTCGCCAGTGGCTTGCAACCAGGGCTGATCTTGCCCCCCAGTGGAAATGTGACAGTCTTTGGACACATTTTTGGTTGTCACTCAGGACAGGGTTGCTGCTGACCACCTGAAGTGCACAGGCCAGCCCCAAGTGACCCAGAGCTGTGCGGCCCATGATGTCACTAGCGCCAAGGCTTAGATACTGCTCTGGACAGAGAGAGGTTCTCTGCTCCTCTCTATGGAGGATGCATTGCGTGGGCCAGGAAGCAAGACAAGGCAGGGGCTGCCACAGCCGTCCAGGGAAAAGGTGATGAGGTCTGAACTGGGGCAGGATAGAGGGGACCAAGTCATCTTTTTATCGCACCTTCTTCCTTTCTCTTTCTTATCCATTTGCTCTGCTGTCCCAGGAGCCAGGGAATGACAAGAGATTTAGGAATACATTTCACCTCCAACATGCTCCACTGGCCCATCCATACCTGTCTCAGTTTTTATCGTACCCAGTCAGTCCTGGAAAGAGAGAGAGAATGGCGAGGAGCTGACACATGAAGGCATTTTTTATTTTATCATGATTTATGTCATTATTCACTTACTACCCTTTTCTAGCACAGGATTATACATTGTTTGAGCAGGGACCATGGCGGTCATTTTCTTTGCTGTATTCCCAGAGACCAGTGTAGTGCCTGACATGGAATAGGCACTTGGGAAAGTGTGCTGAATGGATAAATGAGTGTCCCTGGGCATCATGGGTTAGGCTGGTTGGGCATCACACATTTGCTGAGGGAAGCTGTGGACATCCAGCTTGGTAGACTGGATCTCACCTCATCCCCGCCCACTGGGCTGAAGGATAGGCTGGGTGTTGGCTCTAGCTTCCATCACTGTGTCTAGCAATCAGCGCAGACCTACCTCCCATCGGTAAGAAGCAAGGAAGAGTAGGGGAGAAGCAGTAGTCAGGTGAGAAAGGACCTGACATGTCCCTCACGATCCCTCAACCCTTTCCTTACACAACTTGTGGGCATCCCTTTCACAGTAATACCCTTTTCCCTCCCAGGCGGCCCCTGCTCTCACCTGGAACACTGAGGTGAGGCTAAGGGGAGGACAGAGGGCTGGAATGGGCAGACCATGTGATTGTTCCTATTTGGGGGACTGTCAGGGAAATGCCTCATCACCTTAAGCATCTCACTGTTAGGAACCTGAGAGATGTTTTCAGCATGACTCAGGGAAAATAAATTGGGATTGCAGGGAAGCAGGGAAAGGAGGAAAGAAGGACCTCTGTCATTGGTAGAGGCCAGGGCCTTGGCTGAGTGGCCAGATTGGAGGTGTGTAGTCCTGCGTGTATGCTGCCCAGAGTGCAGAGGGCAAGCCTCTAATCATAGGGTTCTCTGCAATTTGTAGAATTTGGAGCAGCAACTCCAGGGATGCACCCAATGCTCTAGGAATCCAGCCAATCTAATTCTCAGAGACCTGAATGGCCATCAGGCCTAACCCCCTGGTGGTGAGAGCTGAGGGCCTTTCTAGAGGCAGAGAGAAGTCTGGGGCCCATGTGATTCACTCCCAAGTGCTCTTTCTGCAGGGGGCCTGTCTGCTGGGGATGTGAGATGCAGCTCATAGCTTACTACATGGAAGCACTCTTTCTTCCAGATGCCTTGCGTGACTAATTTCACTGAATCCTCATTTAGAGGGGAAAGGACCCAGCATCTATTGAGAAGGTGCTGTGGGCTGGACACTGTGTTGGTGCTTTGCAGAAATGACACCATCGCCTTCTTCTGGTGGTCCTGCCAGGGCCAACTCATTCTTCTCACTTACGTGGAGTCAAACAGCCTCAGAGCAGTGAGGTCACTTGCCTTGATGCAGGCCTCAGAGAAGCCAGAACAATCTGGTGTCTAAGCCATTGCTTCCCATGCTTAGGTGTGCATCCGAATGATCCAGGGACATTGTGGATTCCACTTCAGCGGATCTGGGGTGGGGTCTCCCAGATGATACTGTGACTGCTGGTCTGTGGCACACACTTGGAGAAGGAAAGGGGTCCACAGCACCATGGGGACCAGTAGCTCAGCCCTGCAGGCACCCCGGAATCACCTGGGGAGCTTTTAAAATGCTTCAGTGTTTGACTCTTTCTGGTTTAGAGATTCTGATTTGACTTGGGTGAGATTCTGGGCTTACTGTGTTTTAAAAGCTCCCAGATGATTCCATGAGGCAGTCAGCATTGAATACAACTGCTACGGTTTTTACTTCTTTAAACAAAATCATCAAAGTTCAGGCCAATCCTCAGACACCCCACATGTTCACCATCCTGGTGGGGAGCCCCGGGCTCATTCCGCTCAGCCATGCAGCCTGAATCACTTGGCCAGACTCTCCTCCCAGGCTGTCCCCCAGGCATGCAGTCTGCAGCTCTGCTCTCACCACCTCCTATGTTTACTCCAGAAGATTCAGAGCCCCTCTCTGTCCTCCATCACCATCCCCTGAGCAGCAGCAGGAGGAGACTTCCCCGGGGCTGTTGATTCCCCAGGAACTCACAAGATAGCAATTTCTTCTTTAATTACCGTATTTTCCAGCATATAAGACGACTTTTGAACCAAAAAAAAGTCAACCGAAAATCGGGGGCAAAAGACCAAAATTACACAAAAATTACCTGCAGATCTTGACGGCAAAGTAAGTCTTTTCTTTGAAGTGGGGGGTAGTCTTATACAGCGAATATAGGCCTAAACCTATGTTTTAACTGTAAAATTAAGGGGTTGTCTTATACGCCGGAAAATACAGGTAAGACCTTCACTGCATGGGACCAATTCATCAGCTCTCTGAAAGCAAAGGAGGGAGGCAAAAACAAGGGGGTGATTCTACTATGGCTTCTCCTATCTCAGGAGCCATGACCTGGCCACGTGTGGGTGGAAGCAAGGCCTGGAGAGGAAGCATAGCTGGCCTGCTCTGCTGTCTTCTCCCCCTCCCCCATGCCTTTTTTTTTTTTTTTTTTTTGAGTCAGATGCATGATGACACATTTGAAAGGCAATATTTACGCAAACATTATTCTCCCCCCTCACCCACTCCCAGCCAGTCTCCCTCACCACTCACCATTATCTGTCATCGGAGAAAAGGCAACAGAAGATAATAGGGAGTTTCCAATCCGTGCCTTTTCCTCCTCCTGTTCTCTGGGGAAATCATGTTGAACATCTTTTTTATTGACTTATTTCTAAGAGTCGAAAATGCATTGCTTAAAGTTTTGTGTTGGAGCAACCCAGATGCTATCAGGGTCGCCAAGGCTCCCTCCGCCTTGGGCGGCAGCTGTGGCTGGAGGAAAGATTCCAGGGGCCCAGTGGGGTGTTAATTAAATAGATGGGTCTCCCTTTCCCCATCATAAGCCCTGGAGTTGGCCCGGAGCTTTGGATTTGAAAGACAATCGGCTCTGCAAGCCCCATGGGCCTCTCCATCCTGCAGGGTGGCAATTGGATAGGCACACACGTGAAAGGACACCCACGTGGGGTCTGCCAGGTGTGGGTTCCCATCATACCTGCCGTCTCCCAGTGCTGGAGCCGAAAGGGCACTTGCTGCCTCTGCCACTTGTCACCTGGGCGCATTACTTTGCAGATGGAACACCGGCTCCCTGGTCCGTGGACTATAAAACTGCTCCCCTCCTGGGAGGACTCAGGCATCATAGGAAATGAGCACCTGGCACACAGTAGGGCCTCCAGGAAGGTCTGTCCTCCTTCCTTCTGTTCCTGAAGAAAATGCCAAAGCAGAAAGTGTCCTCAGAGACCTCTTCATCCAGACCTTTCCTCTGGCCACTGGGTCCAAGGCCTACCGTGGGGCAGTGCCAGCTTCCTGATCCCCATCTAGACCTTTCCCCTCCCCACAGAGCCTCCCTTTGTCCTGATTGACAGGCATACTTCATTCTGTGCATGTGACCCTAAAATAAGAGAGATCCAGCGATGGTCCCCACGGATGCCAGGCACGCAGGAGGGGGTGCTCCATAAAGAGTGTGCCTTAGGAAGACCTGTCATTCACAGGACTCCCTCAGCCAAAGGTGCTTCCTTTTTCCAGTACGATTTCCATAAAGTGAGGCCCTGGCACCCCACTCCTGGTCCCACCTGAATGCCCTCCTCTGCATCTTGGCCCTGGCTCCCAGCCCAGGGTTATTGTGCTTCCAGCTGAGCAGTCAGTCCAAACCAGAGTCACTCTGGTTCCAGCTCCTACTGAGAGAGTCCAATTGGGAGCTTAAAATCGTCTCCAGTTTCTTGCCTTTTGTGAAGGTTCGTGGCCCTAATCCTGGCCTTTGTCTAAGACTCAGGTGAGAAACTCCTCTCTTTGGTTTGTCCCTGGAGAGTCTACCCCACTGCCCGTGCCTCCTCCCTAAAGGAGTCCTGCCTTCATGCACAAGGTGGCACTGCGTTCTCCTTGGGAGGCAGGAGTGAAGGCTGCCTGGCCCTCTCTAGGGGAGGTGGGTGGTGGCTTCCCTGGAAGTACCCAGGGCGAGCTCACCATCCCTCCTGAAAGTCAATGGCAAATTACCTAGCTGGAGAACAGAGACAACTGTCTCCATGATGCCCGAGTTCAGCAAATTAGGGCCCAGCATGAGAAAACTGCCTGTGTTGATTAGGAAACAGATGTGTTCCTGGTGAGGGAGCCACACAAAAGCTTACGCCACAGACCTCAAAACTGGCCTTCCCTGCAGACAGGGCCATAGAACTGATCATGAGGGGAGGCTGAGGCTTTTTGGAGAGGAGAGAGGTGGGCACCCCAGCTCACTCACAGACATCAGGCAAGGAGAGCGCCCAGCAGTGCCTCCCGTATGGAGCATCTACTGCTCCCATCGCCCCTGCACAGTAGGGCACACCTGGCCCTGATGGGAGGGCAGCCTGGCCCCTGTGTTTATGGACTGCCTTCTCTGCTTTTGGCATAGGATTGATCTAGAAAATGCTGGAGCAACAACTGGAGAGAAGGTTGCAACAGAGAAGAGGCCAAAGCTGAATCTGTCAGTCTCTGGCCTGGGGGTTCAGAAGCGGGAGGAGGGGGGTGGCAAAAAGAAATAAGGGCCTGGGAGAAGGAGGCCTCTCTGCAGAGTCTTGAAGGGGACTGGAGTCCTGGAGTAGCTGTGATCAGAGTGAGGGACAAGTGACAATGAAGAATTAGCCCACTCGGGATCACAGGAATGAGTGACATTCCCAGCTCCTGATGTGTAAGGCTTTGAAAACGCCCTGCACATCTGCATGGAGAGGGAACCTGACCCAGTGGGAATTCTAAGCCAGGCTGTTGCCCCCAAACAGGCTGGTTTAAACACCCCTCCTCCAAATCTATTGTCATCGGTGGCCAGGGCAGTCCCTGTCACATCAATCAAGACAGGTCCTGTCTCTTAAGGCTCACACTTTATTCAGGCTGAATTTCTCAGTTTTCTTGATCATCATATTTGTGTTCTAGGTGAAGGCTCACAGAATTAAAGTCTGCCAGGGAGGAACTCAAGACTTATGTGATCTATGAAATGTAAGACACCTTGACCGAGGGCAGTCAGACCTCCCTGGGGACAGGTAACTTACAACTTCAAGCAGGACAAAGAGTAGGTGCTATAAGAGTTCTGAGGGGGAAGTGAATACTGATGACAGGTAGAGCCTGGAAGGCCTCCTGGAGGAGGTGAGAGCTGCCCTGGGCTCTGGAGGGAGATAGGAGTCATAGGCCACCATCAACTTCCACACATTGGACCCAATATTAGTTAAGGTTGAGTAAGAAAAGTAAAGCCACCAGGAGATAGAAATAGCAAGGGATCTGTTACAGAGATCTGACCTTCCTCTTTGGTGGGAGCTGGTCAATGAGTCTCCTCGAGGCTGCATTCTTATGGTCTTTATGTCCGACACTGGGTGTCAATGTGGAAAGGCAGGAGGTAGGGAAGGGAAAACAGAGGTAAAGGGAGGGATAGTGAGAATAAGCCAGGATCCACCATGAGTCAGAGGTGGAGTTACACCTGGATGGATTAAGTTTCATTGCTCTGACCCAGTGCAGTCAATCCACCTCTCCAGCCAGCCTCTCCACATCACCGTTCTTGACAGCCATTAGGGGGCTGCCTAGTGGTTTGAGTGACATAACTTCTAAGGAGCTCTGGCATGTCCTCAGCATGCCATGCGTACTGTGCTTTAACCCTTAACCCAGAACAGAGAGAAACAATAGTGGCAAGCGGCCACTTGCTTTGTTTTGCATAAATTCACATCTCTTTTATACCCACCTGAGGAGACCTCCTTCTACTCATTCTCTCATCCTGAATTAAACTGATCAGGCTTCAATTTGCTGGCCGGGTGACCTTGGGAAAGTCACTCAATTTCTCTGAGCCTTCATTTCCTCATCTGTGAATGAAATCATCATACTTACCCTGAATGTGTGTTGGGAGGACTGGAAGGGGGTCCTATGTAAAGTGCCTGCGTATCCAGGTATCCAATACCTGTCAATTCCAAATGCATTCCTAAAAGGCAGGGCTGAGGAAGGAGGGATCAGGGAGGGCTGGATGGATGCTCAGAGACTGAACCTCGGGCAGTCAGGGGAATCCCTGAGCCCAGAATGGATCTGACACCACAGAGGTGCTGCTGGCGCAGGTGGGCGTTGGCTCTTGGCTACCAGAGTTGGCCCTGGCAGTTAAAGGATGATGAACTCCAAGCTGACAGGAGCTGGGAGGTCAGAGGCTGCTCCAAGTAAGGATTGATGAACAGAGACAAGAAGGCTCAGCGGTCACTAAACAGTTGATTTAGAGAAAGGAGGATTCACTCAGTCTCTTGAGACTTTGCCCGAAGGTGAGAAGTACATGTCATAATTAGCAGGATGTAAAGTGGAAGAGAACAGCATGTACCAGAGAGTTAGGGGCCTAGAGAAGAGGCCCCGAGCAGGGGGGCACAGGCTGCTGGCAGAGACCACAATGACAGAAAGGAACACCGGTGAGACAGATGGCTCAGGCCATGGTGTTGCCATCACTGGACCTGCTTAAAAGGATGCTCACCTGTGCCAGTCTCCAGACCTCAACCCATTCAGCTGTCTTCACTCAGCTCCCTGCCATTCCCCTGCTTCCTTCAGGTCAGGCAGTAGCCTCCCAGCAGAGGGCGCCCTAGCCCAGGCCTAACCACACAGCCCAGGGTACGAATAGGCATCTCTCCCAGCAAAGAGCCAATGGAGGGGAAAGGGGGTCTGCCTGCTGGACCCACCCAGAGCAGCAGCCTGGGCACTTTCTTGCCAAGCATCTCCAGAGGCCAGGTAGCAGGGCTGTGAGGAGCTGTGATAAGATGCAGGTTTTGTGAGGGGCAGTGAGCAGGTCTTGAAAGTAGGCTGTAACATTGTGGACAGGAGAGTTGGGATCCTGGCGGGGCCATCTTCAGGTTGATGTGAGCAGTTCCTTCTCCCAGGCGTGTTTCCCCACCAATTCATGAGGAGCCTGGACTAGAAGATTCTCCAAGACCCCCTCCAGCTCTGAGAGTCCAGTCCAACATCCTCGCCCATCTCTGCCACCCTCTTAACATTCTGTCCTAGTGGGCACTCTTGCGTAGAGGGGCTGACTCATTAGTTGTATGTATCCTTCAGTCTCCAGGAGGCTGGAGGCCAGATGGGGCCATTGTTCCCTTACCTCAATGGAACTGGGTCTTCCCTGCCCCTGCAGTCACCATGGCTACTGCACCTCTTGTGTCTTGAGGACCATGTTCAGGGATGAGTATTGTCAGTGAGTTTGGTTCCAAGTGTCAGGGCTCAGTAGCCAGTGGCCTTTCTCACTTCCTGCCTCCTCACTCGGACACAAGAACTCATTCTTATTCCTTTAAAAATGTGCCTTAGCTGACTGAGATGTTGAGCCCTCACTAAGTTCTCTGGGACTTTGTTTTCTATGTCCCACCCAGAAAGCAAAGTGTTGTGTGGACTCAGCCAGACCTGGGTTCCCACATCCACTCTACCACTTGGCCATGCTACTGAACCTTCTTATCTGTGCAAAGCCTGCCTGCAAGGTAGTGTTTGGCCCAGGGCAAGCATGCCACTGCCAGCTGCCTTGATAATGAGGTTAGTGATGATGATGATGATGATGATGATGATGATTCAACCTCCTGGCTGGCAAAAGCCAGTGTGCCAACTTTGATACCTTCTCGTTGACTCTCCTACTTCTAGATAAAGTGTTAGTTTTTCAAAAGTAGACCACTATCATTCTGGGACACACACACCCAAAAGATGAGGCAAGAGTCCTCTACCACCGAAACCGGTTTGGCTCAGTGGATAGAGCATCGGCCTGCAGACTGAAAGGTCCCAGGTTCGATTCTGGTCAGGGGCACATACCTTGGTTGTGGGCACATCCCCAGTGGGGGTGTGCAGGAGGCAGCTGATCGATGTTTCTCTCTCATCAATGTTTCTAACTCTCTATCACTTTCTCCTCCTCTCTGTAAAAAATCAATTATATATATATATATATATATATATATATATATATATATATATATATATATTTAAAAGAATTCTCTGCTTTCTTGGTTCCCCAGGGCCTGAATGTCTGTTCTAAAATGCACTATGTAATTTCTCCCTGAGGAACGGGCAGTCCAGGAAACAGAGGTCCCTGCGGTTTCAGAACTCCAAAGTAAAAGCAAAGGAGAGACCCAAAGACACATTTGTGTGAGGCAAGTGAAGCTCAAGCTGCCAGGTCTCTCACTTGCTCCTGTACCTGTCAGGGCCTTGAGAGGAGCCCTATCCACCCCCAGATATCAAGGGGTTGGCCAGAATGTGGACTCACGGCTTCCCTTCCCTCTGGTGGCCACCGAGTGCACTGCCCCTCCCAGAGGGTAGGTTGACTCCTTGCTTGTGGAAAGGGGTTGGGCACACTCATTAACAGAATTGCCCAGATAGTCTGAGAACCACTGGGGGTGTCCCTTCCTCAGAAAACGCTACCACATGGCATGTCTAGGACTTGGTGGCAGAAGAGGGTACTTTCTCCTGGTCCAGACACAGGGGTGAAAGTGGGAGAGATTTTCATGTGTTTCCACTTTCCCTGTCTTTCTGTCCTCTGTCCTTTTCCATCCCTTTCTGCTTGGGCAGGGATTTTTTCCTGGGAAACAGCTATGCTCATGATCCCGGCACAGTTGCCCTGTGACTGCAATACCTCTATTAATGACCTTCCTCCAAATCTATCAACCACGAAGTCCGCGGGAGAGGCTGTAAGATGCCAGATTTCTTCTTGCCAAGATGCTCTCGGCAGTGAAGTTTGTAATCAGCACTTGGGTGGTAACAATCTCCAGGAATAACAATAATTAACACATGAGTGTTGAACACCATTTGTTTCCCTGACTCCCAGGCTGTGCAGAACAGTAATGAAGATTGTTTTCTCTCCGAGCATAAAAATGTTCTCGTGTCACCTGGTGTGCTCACAGGTGTGCTGATTAATGGTGGCCTGCAGTGTCATAATGGCCAAGCCACAGGCTTTGCTCTCCGCCGTGCACAGTTCCTCCCTCACTCTGGGTTACTGTGGCCCAGGTTGGTGGCCCGAGGGGAGGTCATGTTTTGACAGATGGTCTAATAGTGCCCCCACCTGGAGACCCAGATAGGTTTGCTCCCTGGCTGGGCTGTCAGACGCTGGTCTTCCCCCTCCTTAAGGAAATTGCTAACTCCAAGCCTTTTTTAAGCCAAATGATTTGTGATCAAGCTGACGATGCTCCCTCAGGATGCTGCAGACATTCCTGGTCAGTGAGCCTGAGACCCATCTGTGGGCTTATTAGTATCAAGGTGCCTGAGTTCCACCCACATTCCAATCCTGAGGACCTGGAAGGTGGCCTAGAAGTCTATGTTTTAACAAGCCTCCCTGAAGGTCCGGGGCAGGTGTCTGCAGAGCCCACTTACAATAATAGGATTGTAGCCATTTTTGGCTTGGCTCATTGGATAGAGCATCGGCCTGAGGATTAAAAGGTCCCAGGTTCGATTCCGGTCAAGGGCATGTACCTTGGTTGCGGGCACATCCCCAGTAGGAGTCATAGGCACATCGATGTTTCTAAGTCTCTATTCCTCTCTCTTCCTCTCTGTTAAGAAATCAATAATATAATTTTATATATATATATATATATATATATATATATATATATATATATATATATTGTATATATTGAATATATATATATATATATATATATATATATATATATGAGTAGGATTGTAGTTCATGGAGGGTCAGACTCAGAGGGCAAAGCCCACAAGCACTAGGGGTCTATAGCTGCCCTTGGGGGTATCAGAGGCAGAAGAAGGAGAGAGATGGCTAAGCAGGGGACTCCCAGTCTCCTCCTTCACTCCCCCTAGAGCAGTTATGCTTCTGTTTGTTCAGCAGAAGAGCCAAGAACAAGGCCCTGGGCGCCCCCCCGCCCCCGCCCCCGCCTCCTCGTGTGAGTTCAAGCCACTTACAAGCTGTGTGTCCCTGAGCCTATAGCCCCTCTTCTCTGTTCTTCAGCCTCCACTTCCATACAGTGGGATTATGATTTTAAAAACAATAGCGAGCTCACAGAGCCACTGTGGGGATGAAATGAGTTAACGCGTGCAAACCATTTAAGAACAACATTAAAAACGTGCTAAGCATGAGTGCATAGTAGCTGTTATGATACTGTCTATTTAGATATTGTAATGAGGCAGTAATACTGTAGTCATCTCATTGGAAAATGAATGTGCCAGTATTTAAAAAAACAGTCTAAGTAATACAGGGATGGGCGAACGTAGGTTTATAATTGTATGGAAAAAAATAATACAAATGAGTAGTATACTAATGAATACACAATACAAGAATAAACTATAAACTTCCTTTTGCCCACCTTGTATATTAGTCCAATGAACTCATTTTATAGATGGAGAAACTGAGGCCCCAGGGGAAGAACTGCTGGAGGTCACATGAGTGGAAGCAGCCATGGAGCCTATGCTGATCTGACTGAGCTTGGCATCCACTCCTTTCCATAGGGAGCACGCCTGCTGCCTCCCTCGGGGCGTGGGCTCCAGGGATCTCAGGGTTGGCCTGTGATGGCCTGTCTCTGGTCACACCTTCTCCCAGGCAAGTCTAAAGGGTAGATCCGGGGATTGCTTTCCACCAGCCCACTCTCCTCCCTTTCAGAGCCCACTGGGGAGCGTTCCCCAGTCTGTGCTCCACTCCCACTCCCCTCCCATTGTGCTTTAAGAAAGTTCCCACTCTGGAGATGTTTGAAACTTCTGGTTTACCTCCGGGTCTCCGTCCACACGTTCTCTACAAAGTCTGGGCATGAGTAAGGAGTTTGGGACTAAGCCAAGGGAGCATGATTCCATGAGCCCTTCCCCCCAAACAGGCCAGGATGAAATTCCATTCTTGTACTGTTTCCCGCACAGAGGAGAGGTGACTATATGTTTGTAGTTGGAGAGGACGATAATAAAAGGCCAGTAAGGAGAGTGTGAGTCGGGAAGAGGATGGAGCAGCCCACAGGGTAAGAGAAATGCAGTGTGGCCTTTCCAAGAGCACATGACCTGTTTTGGCTTTAATATCCCAGTTCCGAGCAGCAAGGTCATAAAACTCTTTAAATGATCTATCGTAATGATATGGGATTCTATTACTAACAAAATCCATAATTCTTGGCCTTTGAGTAAATAAATGCCCTAGAAAGATCAATACGGGAGGTACAAAGGCTTGGCAGAAAGTCCATTCCTCTTATCAGTCTCCTGTCCCAAAACAAAGCTTTACCTCTATACCCCGCTCCCCATCTGCCTGCCCCTCATCCCTACCACCCACTCCGCACTGCTCAGTTTCCCCAGTTAGAACCCACAGACTGGGATGAGGATGAGGTAGATATGGAGGGAAGATGCAGAGATGGAGCAAGGAGAGAATCAGGAGACCAGAAGGATAAACATGGGTTCTCACTAGTTTTAATTCCTGCCAGGAGAGGAGTGTTGGCCACAGACATTCTCATGGGCAAGGGCTCATTCATCAAGGGCAGAAAATTTCCAGACAGTTTCATGAGGGACATGACTTCCGAAGACGCCTCCTAGGGTTGGACAAACGGGTAGCTAATGTAGGGGCAGAGAGGGTACTCTGAGTCACAGCCTGGAAAGTAGGCCAGAGAACACACACTGAGCTGAGGACATCCAACTTCTTCTTGCTTCCTCCTCACCTAAATTGGTAGAGGCAAAACCAAAATACTCAACATTGCTGATACCAGGCAGAGTTGGAAAGTTGGTTGTAATTGCTTATCTCCTTGGAGTCAACTCCTCTTCATTCTGTCTCTGGGTAGCAATATTGATGGGTATTTTATTTTAGAAATTATTTTTTAAAACCTACCAAAAAAAAATCCCTTAACTATTTTGAAATTAAGAAATACTTTCCAAATAATCCTTGGCTCAAAGAGGAAATAAAACCAGAAATTACATATTATCTGGAAAGTAAAGAGGAGAACACTCCAGATCAAAGCCTATGGGACTAGCTAAAGCTGTACTCAGAGGACATTTTATAGCCTTAAATGCTTTTGTTACTTTTTTGTGAAAAGCTGAAAATAGTGGCACTGAGTATTCAATCTCGGAAATTAGAGAAAGAGCCATAAAATAAATGAAAATGCAGGAGTTTGGATTTAATGAAATTAAAAGCTAAAATTAATGCAATGGAAAAACAACGATAGTATCCCACTTTTGTTCTGAATAGTTTTTCTTCTTCCCACAGCAGCCCCACATTGCCAGCACACCCTCTTCACTTACACCCACTTCTAAGAGTCTCATGTGAAAGTTTAGGTGAAAATTGATATCAATGAGATGCATTTCTTTACTTTGTAAAATTGATTTAATAAGACAGGAATACCTGGTTCTGGAGCCAAGCCCATAATTATTGCCTCAGTCAGATCACTTTCCCTCCCTGGCCCTCAGGTTTCCACTAGTATGGGTAGAGGCTGGGGCTACCTTCTGGCACTGATCATCGTCAACTACATTTCATGCACTGCCAACACTCTTCAGAAGAAAGAGGTACCCTTTATGGGTAAATGCAGGTGGGCTCCTTTCTGAGGGGTGGTGGTGGTGAGTAATGATAGCTGTCCCAGTGGGCTGCATTGCAGAAGGTTGGCCTGGGAGGGAGCACCAGGTTGAAAGGGTAAATGTAGACACTGAAGGCAGTGTGGAACACTTAGGGTGTGAGCCTGGGTTGGAGCGAGCAGGGAGTGCAGCCAGGACTTTGGGCTCCCTTAAAATCTGGCAGATTCCATCATTTCCTCCTGGACTCACTCATCTATCTTTTTCTCCTTTAACTTTTCTAAAAGCTCATCTATCTTAAAGTTAAACTCTGCAGACTTGGTTCTGGGCAGGGACAATAATAATATGTGGAAAGAGGTGTTCTGATCTTCAGCTTTAAGGCTCTAAGATCAGAGGCCACTGGCCAGGCATCAGGCTGTGACCACTAGCCTTGGAATCTGGGATGCGGGAAAGCCTCTGTTCGTTCTCCAGTCACAATAATGATGCACTCAGGTTTTACCAATGGAGCCCCAGTGAGCTTGTCCGCAGGCCTCCTGGGCACTGTGTCTTGGGTTCCTGCAGCTCCATGAGCCACTGCCTGGATGCCCCAGCTCAGATATTTGGATGAGTGTGAGGAAGCTTCTCCATGCCCACTGCATTCAGAGGGCCCAGATCCTGCAGAAACACATAAGCTTTGTGAGAGATTTGAGCTTTATTCTCAAGCCCATCCACAGCCCTGAAAAGGTTCTACAGAGAGATGTGCTGTGATCAGATTCAGGTCTTCCCAAGTCCACTCTGGCAGGTGGAATGGGCATGATTGGAGGGCAGCAAAGTGAACCAGAGAGACCAAGGTAGGGGGCTATGCAGGATCCAGGCAAGAGACACTGGTGGCCTGGACTTGGATGTGGGCAGTGAGATGAGAAAGAAGTGACATATTCAGGGAATGGAATGTGTGCAATGTATGGAGTCAGACAGCTTGGCTTGTGATGGGCTAGGAAGTGTGAGGGATAAGAAGTTGAGATGGCTCTGACCTTCTGGCTCAGGCGACTGGGAGATGCAGTTTATCCAAATGAGGGCGAGAGGACAGGGGTAGGGAAGGCACGAGGACAGAGGTAGGGAGGAGGCTATGGGTTTAGTGAGAACATGCTGTGTTTGAGGTGTTGGCCCAAAGGAGCTGGCCAAGGAGAATGTGGATATATGTGTCTGAAGCTAACGAGAGAAGACTATGTGGGAGACAGAAGTAAAAGCAGCTCTCATTAAAGGGAACATCCCCTCTTTCAGAGTATTGCTTACAGTTTTGGCCTCCCCTTCCCCTGCTCCTGTATGGATATTCAATTCTCTGAGTACAGCTGATGAACCCAAGACTCGGGGAGATGGCCACAGAGTCCCAGAGAGATAGGACTGCAAGGATCTTGTGTGGAGTTAGAGGAAGGGGGAGAAGATGGGGACACAGCTGTGAGAAGTCTCACATCCTTTAGGGGAGCACTACAGCATTTCTAAGAGGGCACAGGAGTTGGGAAAGATATGTTCACTCTGCTCATATACATTTATGTTGTGGAAAATGAAAACAACTCCTATGTGCTATAATACAGTCATCCGAGCAGACAGCAGAGGGGCTGGATGTCAGCCTGTGGGAGCAGAGTGTTGTTTGTGTGCCTGTAGGCAGGGGGTGTCTGTGTGCCTGTAGGCAGGCGGTGAACAGGCCCTTGTCCAGGGGTGGCACACACAGGTGCTCCCAGAGGCAGGTAACATGAATGAGTGCAGGAGGCTGGGTGTAATGCTGGGACTGGCAGTGGATGCCAGTCCAAAGGGAGCGGTCATTGCCCACAACTGATGTGTCTCTGGTATGAACAGGACTCGGTATGGCTAGGCCTTTGTGTTTTCAGGACAACATAGAAATCCAGAATCACATGTGAAACTTCCCAGTTCTTTGGCGTTGGCTCGCTAACAAGAGGGGAGATAATTAGAAGACAGATACATCTAAGAACCAGATAAAACTCATCCATGAGTCAGTTTCAGCCTCCAGCTCAGCACTTAGGGATCTCTGCTCAGATGCAAAAACTCAGATTCAGAGACTGGACTAGGAAAGCCCGAGGTCACACACAGTGAGTTACGGGTCAAGTCCAGCCTCAAATGCTGACTCTCCTCTGCTCTCTACTGCGCCACAGCAGAGAGGTCTCCCGAGGGAGGTCTGCTTAAGAGGGAAGATCTGAACTTTCCCTTCACCTCCCTCTAACACTGCCCACCGCTGCTAAACTCAATTTTCCCCGGCTCCTCATTTTACACAGGAGGGGACTGAATCCCAGAAAGAAAAACAAGATGTGCTTCCCCACTTGTACAATGGCTCGGCTGGGAGCAGAACCCAGGCCTCTGGACCCCCAGTCAAGCCTGGCTTTTAGCAGCTCCTTAAGTTCCGGAAGCTCTCCCTGGGCGAGGGCTATATTCAGCTTGCCGCGAGCTGTTGAAATATTCTGTTCCTGAGCACAGCCGACAACCCACACCAGAGTCCCTAGGACCAGCCCTGGGACACATCACCTTAAATCTTCTCTCCTCAGGGTCTGACTCACTGGCCTGGCCCCTCGCCTCTCCCCACTGATGAATGATAAACAGGACTGCAGCAGGCACGGAGCCCCGCCAGCCACTTCTGATTTGTCTGCTAATTGGAGCTGGGGCGAGGCTGGCATGATGCCACCAGGCTGTGAGCAAGCAGTGTGGGAGGCGCACAGCACAGAACTTCAGGTTCAGGAGACCGGGCTGCTCTACGGAGCCGGTTGACCTTGAGGAAGAGGTCACTGAAGTTCTTTCAGCCTCGCTTTCTCCACGGGGAAGCAGGACTCATCACACACTCTAAACTTCCATGTCCACTGTCAGAAAGAAAATGAGAGCGATTCTGGCACCCTAGCTTAAAATCTTCAAAGGGTCCCATTGCCTGTATGTTGAAGTCAGGCCAGGCAGGTGTGATCTGGAGCCAACACCGGACCCTGCACTGCCTCCCTCCCTTTTCTTGGTGAGGGCAACTGGCATTTGCTGAACACTTACTGTGCACCAGGCACTGTGCTAGGCACTTTACACTCCTTCACTCACCCATTCCTCTAAGGGAAGTATATTATCTAGAGAATAAAACATAGAAAATTTAGAAAAAGCTTAGATTGCTTGAAGAATTGGCCTGAAGACCCCCACTAGTGAGTGAGACAGTTGAGATTTGAACCAACTCTGGCTCCAGAGATTCTGGTCTTACCTGCTACATTGTCCCACCTCCAAGCATGTCTGGACCCCACCTGACCTCCTATGAGTTCTCATCAGACAAGTCACACCCTTGTCTTCACCTCTCTGCTTACATGTTGCTCCTGCTTGGAAAGCACAGCTAAGCAGAATCTTACTTGAGGCTCAATTTCCAATCCTGTCTACTTGGATCTGCCCTCTTTTCTGTCTCCCCTCCCGGCTCCCGGGCCTGCTGCATGTTGAGATAACACTCAGTCCACCAGGTGGTTCCCCCTGCTGCACTCCTGCCAACAGGCTGCCCTGTTAGTCCACATTGCCAGTTACTGCGACAGGCTCCATCACCTCAAATATGGGAAACTCCTAAGAAGAGGAGTCTTGTTTTACTCATCTTTATGACTCTGGCCCCAGCACAGCATCCAAAGCCTAGCAAATGCTTTGTAAATGTTGGGGGTGAAGAGGAGAGAGGGAGGGGGGGAGGAAGGAGGAGGGACAGGGAAGAAAAAGAAACAGAAGGAAGGGATGAAAGGAGGAGAAAGGGAAGGAGAGAGTAAGCAGAAACACATTTATGAATGCATTTATTTAGTGAATGGTGTGAAGCAGGGGTCAGCAAGCCGTGACTGTTTGGTGTGGGGTCATATCCAGACCAAGAGGCCCCAATCTAAGAATTATTTTTACATTTTAAAAGGTCACAAAAATTTTTGTCAAAGAATATGTGACACAGACCATAGGCATCCCAAAGTCTAAAATAGTTACCCTCTGGGGTTTCCCAGAAAAAGGTGTGAGAGACGCCATCATGGACCTTTGTGCTTGTGAATAGGAATGAAAGATGAAAGAGAATGTTCATTCTGTAAGAAGAGTGCACTTCAGAGTCTGAGGAGGAAATCAGAAAATATCAAACCTTGGAAGCTTAAACATGATGCGAGGTGAATCACATCCCCAGGATGCGGGCCACCGGAGGGTGATTTATTCGGGGCCCTGTGAAGCCAGCTGGGCTGAGCCTCTCAGCCCTGGTCCCTGAGGCCTCTCCAGAGGAAGGCACGCTTTTCAAAAGCAGCAAACGGACGATAAAGCTAGATCTCCAAAGCCGAGCCTGCGGGCCAGGAGGCAGTACTATAAAGGCCTGAGTTTCTGGGGACTGATGCAAACACTATGAAGAGTGGATCCTGGGGTGAGATCCACCCCAGGAGGGCAGCGAGGAGAGGGGAGGACAGGGGGCAGGGCTGAGCAGCTGGCCCAGGGGTCCCAAGCCCCATCACCAGCTGTGCCAATGAGGACTCCTGGATGAGCCCTTCCTGGGTCTGGCTGTGGAGACCCTGTGTCTTCCTTCACTCTAACTTACTAAAAGGGGCATTTGGTGACAGTTGGGCTCCTTCTGGGAAGGTGGTCCTCTCCAGCTGACTTGCATTTTCTCGGCCTCACAAGAAAGATTGCCACGTGCGTGCTACACATTGAAAACCTGCTGCAGGCCAGGCACTGGGTGATGTGTGTTCTTATTTCCATTATTTCAGAGCCAGACATCAGTGTCCCTGTGTAACATATGACAAAACGGAGGCTCGGAGACACCAACGAGCTTATCCCAATGCTCAGAGCCATAAGGTAGCAGAAACAATAACTCCTAGGTTAGTGGTCCAAAGCCTAATTCTTTTTATAATCTCTCTCTCTCTCTCTCTCTCTCTCTCTCTCTCTCTCTCTCACACACACACACACACACACACACTCACTCTCTCTCTATATATATATATGTATTTGTGGGTATGTTTTTTTGTTTGTTTGTTTTGGGGGAGTGTTCAGTCTCAGATCCATCTTATACTTCTATACCCCAATATCCTGGGACCCTGCTCTAACCCCAGACTGTGTGGTTGGGAACCTTAATATCCATTTCCATTTTATCACACACCTGTGGATCAGATATTATAGGTAGAAATAAACAAAAGTTAATCTCTCTGTCAAGGCACTTGCCATCTAGTGATAGAGATAGATAAACTGTCTGATAAGATTCTGGGTGATGACAGGACTATAGTACCTGCCAGCCCTCATGTTGGGGTAGCTCAGGCTCTGGACCTTGGACTTCAAGAGGGCTTCCCCGAGGAGGTGACCCCAGGGTGGAAGAGTTCACAGGCAAAGGAGAGGAGAGTTAGTGGGCAGTCCGGCCAGAGGGGTCAGAATGTGCTAAGGCTGGGTGGCTGACATGACCTGAGTGAAATTCATTTGGGATGGATGGGGCCGAAGGTGAATCTGAGGAAGGAGCAGGAATCAACCTTGGAGGTGTGCCTATTGGAAAGTGCAAAATCTCCAATCTAGCTGTTGTTGTTGTTGTTCTTAATACATATGTTCATTGATTTCAGAAAGGAAGGGAGAGGGAGAGAGAGAGAGAAACATCAGTGATGAGAGAGAATCATGGATCATTTCCTCCTGCACTCCCCATACTGAGGATCAAGCCTTGACCCGGAATCGAACCGTGACCTCCTGGTTGATAGGTCTATGCTCAACCACTGAGCCACACTGACCAGGCATCCACCTGCTCCTCCTTAACTGGCCCTACCCCATTTTTCCGACGGGGCTGGGCCTGGGAGCAGTTGCTGAAATAGGATCCTTGCCTCTCAAGCTCTGTGAACTGGGGGTCAAGGTGGGGAGTCTGCTGTAATTTCTCTCCTCACTTCTCATCTAATCCGGGACCAGGGATCTGGTAACGTCCTTAGGGTTGAACCCTGTGTTTCCCAGATAAGGAAACTGTGACTCCCAGGAGGACCGTGGCTCACTAAGGTCACTGAGCTGGTTGGCAGCAGAGATAGGGACTGGAACTGCATCCACCCAGCCCTTTCCTAATTGCCTTCCGGTATCTTTCCTCCTCCCCAGCCACTCACTGGCTTCCCACTCACAGGGTTTTAAATACATATTTTGAAGGCAGCATGGATAGGCTCTATGGGCCATCAACAGAGCACACAGATCAAGGGCACCCTGGACCCAAAGGCTCTGCCTTTTATCCACAGAGGCACCTTTGTTACTGGAGAGAAGGGAGTCAGCTTGGGCTTCCAGGGAAACCCTTGATCCCCCCTCCTGCTGCCTGCACAAGGGGACAGGGCCCGCCTGTCGTCCTCAGCATAAGCCGACCCCCATTCTCTCCCCAGCTCCCTCGGGGGCATCACTGCTTTGAGCTCCAACAGCAACAGTCCCAGGCCAGACATTAAATAAAAGAGGCCAAGTTCTGCCTTAAATACCCCACGTCTCTTTTTCAGCACCACATTTCCCCCTGAAGAACTCAGCAATTTTACTATCCTCATCACTATTTTCTCATCCCCAACCGCCTTCCCGAGCACAGCTCACGATAAGGTGCATACTTCATACCCTATTTGCCTTCCCGCTATCTCTCCTGGCATCCCAATTACCCGCGAGGTTGCCCGTGGAGATGCTAATGCCCGGGGAGGCTTCAGGACCTGGCTAAGCTCAAACCAGGTCCTGCTGACTCGCAAGATATTATTGGTTGGTCTTGCTCCCTCGGGAGAGATGTGTTTCTTAACTGCGCCTTCCCCGAGTTATAAAGTAAGTTCCTGACAGAACTGCAACTGCCCATTTTCACAGTTCTAAGACCCGAGATGCCTTAAAGCTTGCAGGGAACAGCGAGAGGGATGTGCAGAGCCTGGAACACAGGCAGACTGAAGGCACCCCAAGGGATTCCACTGCGCAGCCAGGGAATTGAAAAGTCATAGAAGGAATAAAGAAACAATGGAGGCCAACTCATTGCAAAGATGTTTTCCCTGGGACCCCAAGGAAGGGGCTCTTTCTGTGTGGGGAAGGATGGGGGGAGGGGGTAGCCATTGGGGGCATGCTTGGGAGTGTTCCCTGGACCTCTGGAATGCCGGCATTCCATGAGCCTGGAGTTCGGGAATCTGTGGGCTATGCCCCTGGCAATGCCAAAGGACCAGCTAATTGCCCTTGCCCTTTGTCTGGGGTTTGGAAACCACCTTTGCTCCAAGGCAGCAGACAGCTCCACTGAACCTTCAGATGCCATGTTCGCAGGTGTACCCCAGATGTCTGCCCAGGTGGTGGGCATTTACTACCGTAGTAATTACTCCACCCCGTCCCATATCTCCAGGGAGCCTAGCAGGTGTCTGTGTCCCCCAGGGCCCTGGTGACTGGTTCAAACTGGTGACTGGGGCAAAGAAGGAACACTGACTTATGTTCCCACTGCCTTTTGAGGGTGACACCCACCCCATTTCTCAGGAAGTAGGTCCTGTTGCTCTGTTCTGCTCTAGTCCTTTTGTAGAGCACCTGTGTTCACGGAAGGTAGGGCCCTGCAGTTCATGGTTCTATCTTGTCCCTCCCCTTTGGACATCCCTGCCCCCCACCTCAATCTTGACAATAGCCTGGGACTCACTGGATTGGCCAAACCTCCATGTGGTCTTCCTGTCTTGGTGTCAGTATCCATCCCAAGGGGTCCTCTTCTCTGGTCCCATACTCCCCACTCAGTTCGCAAACAGGCAAAGCCATCCATCAACAAAGAGTCAGGACTATCCCAGTGTCCATGTCTCTGTCTCCACCTCAGAGCCTCTCACCCACCCCCCACTTCCCACCTGCCTGCCTGTCCCACCACCCTCCCCAGTGCCACACTCCACAGACAAACCCAAAGCCTGGCCCTTAACACAGAATCCAGAGGAAGTGTTTCTGCAGGATGGCCTTTCACAGAAGGGGCGGTGTACGAGTAGTTCTCTGCTCAAATGAATTTGGAAAACACAGGGTTAAACGGAAGTTCAACAGGAATCATTACTGCAGAATTTCAATGTGCTCTCCAAGCAAAGAATATTGAATACACTGTTTCCAGCACACACATGGCTGTCCTCAAAGGCCAATATTCTATATAAATATAATTTAGGAAATATTTATTTAACTCCTTCCTGGGTGCTGACATGGATAAGTTTGACACTACCACTAATGGGCTGTGTGGCTTCAGGCAAGTCACTCTCCTCTCTGAGTTTCTTCATCTGAAAAAACAAAAAGTGAGGTAGGAGGTGGTCCCTTCTGACATCTGGGTTTCCCTCATCTGTATCCTCCGCATCCTGGTGCGAGGACAGCAAAAGCTCGAGAGGTTGGGGACAGTGCGGAGCTGACAAGATCCAAGCACAATGAGACACAGCAGGTGCCTTTGTGAGTGGCTGGGATGCTTTCTAAATGTTGAAAGTCATTTTTATGTAGCTGACATCACACGCCATTCATAGAGCTCAGAATCCCCCCAGGCTGAGCGAAGCATGTAGCTCAGTGACAGACACTCCACTGGGTGCCAAGCCGAGGGGATCCCACTGGGGATGCAGGTGCCATCAGTGGCCCTGCTGCTCGGGTGATCTTGCAGAAGCCATGGCAGGCAGCGCATGGATGCCTTGCCAGTGTGACCTGACACAGCCAACATAGAAGCTCCCAAATCGCATCATTGGAGTCCCACTGAAGAATCCAGAGATAGTTTAGTGAAAATCAAGGGTAGGGTTTTGGTTGGCCCCCTCCTTGTCATCATGATGGTCTGTAGAAGACTCCTCCTTCTCTGTGAGGCCTGGGGCTTGGCTTAGAAGCTCCCTAGGGTCCACTCCAGGCCTGGCACTTACAGAGGTGCCAGAGTCCCAGTCTCACCCAGCACACTCTGAGGCACCATAGTGACCCCACAATAACTAAATTAGGGCAGATATGGCAATATGAGAGAGGGTTGGGGTAGGGGGAACCATCGAACACATTCTTCTATCACATGAACATTGGGTCAGTTGAATTTTAAGGCCTCTTCCAATACTGAGCTTCTACTCCTTTGAGTGTCTTCTGTGGTCAATATATGGTTCTAGATACAGAGAAGGGAAGAAAAAGGAAGAAAACAGCCCCTGCCATCATTATGGGTTGAGTTTTTCCTCAAATTATGTTCTTAGAAATACCAGTCCTTTAGATACTCTGGAATGAAGGTGTTTTAGCATCAGATGGATTTTAGAAATGTAGCATACCTATCCCTCTACACCTGGGACTCTCAGCCTGCACCACCCTGTTAAAAGGTTCTGAGAAGACCTGCAGGAAATCCTGCAGGAAAACCAGTTCATCTAAGGTTTCCCAAATGTATTTGTCCACGAAGTTCTTTGGCCTGGACACCTTCCAAAAGTCTATGGGACTACTCGCAGGCGTCTTCAAACTATGGGCCCGCAGGCCACCTGCGGCCCGCAGAGGAGTCTGATCCGGCCCGCCAGGTTTTTTGGGCAGTGAGCGCAGCCGAGGTGTTACAGTAGGAATTAGTAGTTCATATAGTCCGGCCCTCCAGCTCTCTGAGGGACCGTGATCTGGCCCCCACTTTAAAAAGTTTGAGGACCCCTGGACTACTGTTTCCGGCGAGAGGAATTAATGTCAGACCTGGAGTCGATTCTAGGGAGCTCCCAGGCCACATCCCAGCTCCAGAGATAAGGAGGAGCCAGTCTGCAGACCATTGTGACGATCAGGAGCTGTCCAACCAAAACCCTGCCCTTGGATTTTAAAACTTCCTGGATCCTTGATTGGGATTCTAATGATGCAGTTGCAGATTGATAGCTGCTGCCATGTTGGCCGGATCATGTCCCATTAGCACAGCATCCCTGTGTTGCCTGCCATGTTGCTGTCACATGAAGAAAACCCCAAAAAATGATGAAAGAAAAAAATGTGCCAACAGGGTGCATTCCTAGCTGTGTTTGCCAAGGTTTCAGGAGCTGTCCTGCTTCCTATAGCCCTTCCTTCCCTTTATTTGCACACAATCTCAGGCTCTTTCCAGGAAAAACTAACTTCCTTCCTTCCTTCCTTCCTTCCTTCCTTCCTTCCTTCCTTCCTTCCTTCCTTCTTTCCTTCCTTCCTTCCTTCTTTCCTTCCTTCCTTCTGTCCTTCCTCCCTTCCTTCTTTCCTTTCTTTCTTCCTCTCTTTCTCCCTCTATTTCTTTGTTAAACTATATAAGTCAAAACTCTTTCTGTTAATAAGAA
The DNA here is from genome assembly GCF_014108245.1 of Pipistrellus kuhlii. NCBI lineage: Eukaryota > Metazoa > Chordata > Mammalia > Chiroptera > Vespertilionidae > Pipistrellus > Pipistrellus kuhlii. The sequence goes on along the minus strand of NW_023425527.1, from coordinate 5,502,727 downwards.
CTCTAAAGAACTTACCTTGGCTGTAGCCAACCCACTGTGATCACTCCCTTATTCCATTAGGATTGCTTATTATTACATTCCCTCTGTTGAGAGCTTGTGGGGGGCTCCTGTGGAAAAATGGGTACTTGTACTTGGCCTTACACTGTTTTGTTTTCTGTGTGACCTTGGGCAAGTCACTTAGTAACCTCTCTGCGCCTCCTTTGCTTTACCTGCAAAAGGGAGTTGCAGACCCTTCCTTCCAGGGCTGTTCCGGAGCCTGTAGAATGTGATTTGTGCAATGTGTTCTGGGCCCTGCACAAGGGTGCCTTCCTGTTCCCTTTTCTCACTCCCCCAGCCCGGAGGTGGGACGGGCTCCTTAGAAGGAGAAAAGCAGAGAGTATTTAGGTAAGAACTAGACCTCTCGGTGATCCTGCTGCTATTTCAGAGCACTGCATGAAAAGTCTATTTTTGCTGATTCGTTTGCAAGGCTTATCCTTAGAGGGCCTTCAAAAGTCCCCTCAGGGGCCTTCCTCTGGCTTCCTATTCTTATTTTTTTAAAAATGAGAAAAACAAGTTGCATCAAGAAAATTGCCAACTGCTTGTATGTTCCAAGGTGACTCCTACATGGGGTAAAGTAAATGGGCCCCTCATTGGAAGTAGCTCTTTGAAGCCTTTCTCCAAGGACTCATTGAAGGGGTCCATGGGGGTGAGAATCACCAACAGCCAGGAAGCCCAGAGCCAGATGGCATTTCAGGGTAGATTGTGGGAAGAGGTCATCTGTTCACTCAGCCTATAGATATATAAAACCCCACAGTGGGCGGGGGAAATGCTGGGTTCAGGGCACAATGGCGAACTAGCTGCTGCTGGCATTTCTCGGGTCTCCTCTCAGGAGGCCTCTGTTGGGCTCCTCTCTTGGGTGCTGACTGGGGAAAGGCGGGCATCTGTGAGTGAGAGGAGCGCTGGATAAGGAATCAGAAAGCTCGTTCCTGGCCCCAACTCTCTACTTCCTGGCCATGAGACCTAGGCACATCTTTCCCTTCAGAGCCTCCGTTTCCTAAACTACAAAAGCTGTGAGAGAGGCATATCATCCAAGAGAAAATGAAATCAGAAAGCATTGGCTACAGTGGGCGATGGAAGGGCGGTATGTGGGAGAGTTGGGTCAGTGCTGTTGGTGCCAATCTGATGGGTAAAGTCTGCTCCTAGCCTCCTGGTCATCCTTGAGGTTGGTGAGCTGGAAGCATTTCTGTAGCTAAGACTCACCCCTGGTGGGGAGGAGGGATCTTGTCTTGGAGGAAGGCTGGCAAGCTTCCAGTGTGGTTGGGCACAGCCACCCTGGTCCTCCAGGGTGAGATCTGGACCAGAGCACTGGTTCTGGTAAAACTTGAGGAAAAGATCACAGACAAAAGGGAACATGGAAGAAAGAGTTGGCAAGGAAAGCAGACAGACCAAAGGGAGCAAGAGAGAATGAATGAAAGGAAAAGAGGATAGAGAAAAAAATGTTACAGTGGCCGCCGAGGGTCAAAAAGTATCAGTGATCAAGTCAATTTCTGGTTTTGACATTTCATTCCAGTTATGCAAGGTGGGAGGTGGGGGTACGGGGAAGTGCATTGGGGAAAACTGAGGGAAAGAAATACCGAGTCTCTGTTTTTGTTGTTATTGTTGTTGTTGTTTTGTTTGTTTGTTTGTTTGTTTGGTGTGTGTTTTTTTTTCCAACAACAGCATATGCATCTATAATTACCTCAAAGTGAAATGTCTAAAATTTATCAGGGACCCATACCTGCAGATATATGACAAGAGGGACAAGAAATCCAGAGAAGGTAGAGCTGCCCTTTGAGAATGTACAGCCCAGTGCAAATCGAGGTGAAGCTGAGGCCCACCATGGGTGTGCCGGGCCCAGCATCTGCCCAGGGGGTCAGGGAAGCTAGACAGACCCACCTGTGGCACTCGCTTGGTCCAATGGCTGTCTGCGTCCCCAGTACTCTACTGTGTGTTTACGCCTCTGAAGTGTTTGTTTAAGGAAATCAGTAGCTACTAAATTAGCAGCTCATTCTGTATTTCGGTAACTGCTCATTTGGAATACTGGGCTGACTGTAGCTCTGACATAAATGTACTGGGGAGAATTCAGCTGCGTGCGGCTGATATGCTGGTGGGACCCAGACCCACATCTGTCCGGGCAGCGTAAAAGGGGAGAGAAGTGCACCAAGCAGTAATCCGGGCTGCTTTGCCACATTCCACATTCCACCAACCCAGTGGTTGGCAAACTGTGGCTCGAGAGCCACATGCAGCTCTTTGGCCCCTTGAGTGTGGCTCCTCCACAAAATACCACGGCCTGGGCAAGTCTATGTTGAAGAAGTGGCATTAGAAGAAGTTTAAGTTTAAAAAATTGGGCTCTCAAGCCTGCAACCAGGGCATGCGCCCTTGACCAGAATTGAACCTGGGACCCTTCAGTCTGCAGGCCGACGCTCTATCCACTGAGCCATGCTGACCAGGTCAAAATAAATTTCAATTGTTGTACTGTTGATATTTGGCTCTGTTGACTAATGAGTTTGCCGACCACTGGGATAACATACCACCCTTTCCTGAAGGAACAGGCAATTGCAGCAAAGGTTGAGGGGGCATGGGGGAGGAATCATTCACTGTCCGGTGTGAAGTGGATCACAGTGTGAACCACAGGCATGGCCCCCTACCCCACCGCCTCTCCAATGCTCAAAAGCAAACCCAAGTCCAAGGCCACATCCGCAGAATCCTTACTCAGGCTTGCACTGGACTACAATGAGGGCCAAGGTTTTAATGGGACAAAGAGAGGAAAGTTGTGTTCACCTAACAAGGTGGGTATGACCTTGAGCAAGAGGAAGGAGAAAGGAGACTGAGCATCTGCTTTTCTGATTGTCTCTGTGGGCAGGGGAATGTCACACTGAAGGGCAGTCCTTCCGGAGAAAGGACTGACCTTGTCCACGCCATAGGGACACTTTCTTTCTCTTAGCACCCTCACGGCATCTCTAGGACATAGGACTCACCATCCCGTTTGATAGATGGAGAAAATGAGGCTAAATGATGCCATGAGCAGCCCAAGCTAGCAAGCAGCTGCGCCAGAACTCAACTCACGTTATTTGAACTGTGCATATCCAAGCTTAGTCTGTCATCTGTAAAATGGGACAGTGACGACACTTGCCTCGTGGGACGGCCACGAAGATTAAATGCTTACTGGACGTAATGCAGTTAAACCCACTGTGTAGTGCACACTTAATACACTGGCTGTGTTATGGTTCCATTAAGCATTGCAACTTCTAGCAAAGCTTTATTTTGGCAAGGGACCTAGGACCAACAGTGATTAAAGGACGGGAAAAACTTAGGCTGAGAGGAAAATATTACAGTGACCCAGGATCTTAGTCCTTTAAAATGCAAATGTGGCTATGAAAAAGACAGGACTTGTTCAGCATTTTCCGGAAGGCAAAATTAGGGCCAGGAGGGGAAAATGAAGAAGGTGAGATTTAAGCTCCTCATAAGGCAGACCTTCCTAGGGAATAAACTCCCTGAGAGGCGTTTCTACTCCCACCCCCCCTTTTCTTGTAAGCTGAGCAGGTGGTCGTGGTCAAAGGCATTCTCAGGGGGAGTGACGCGTCCCGCGGGGACCCTCCAGCCTCCAGGTTCAGGCTGGGCTGCCAAGAGAGGTACTTGTCCATCAGGCCTTAAGGGGCAAGGGTGAGGGAGGTGGTGGCAGTATGACCAGACGCTCCAGACCACTGGGGTCTGACCTTCCAGAACGATCTGGCCTCCCCGAGAGTCCCAATTGCTATGTCAGACCAGCTCGATGAAAGTAATTGCACATGTCCCTAACGCTGCAATTAAAGAAACTCACTAGCAAGCAGTGTTGGGCAAAAATCCATTTTTAGAGTTTTTCCTTTCTTATTAGCCGCTCTCCCTTAGAAATAGTCTATGCATGCAGTAAATCAGAAGGCAATATGTGGAAAGTTTCCGAGGAGCCAAGGACTGAGAAAATGTGGAGATGAATTGCAGGCAGAGACAACAGGGAAGCTGTGGGCAGATTCATAAATCCTCTTGACAAGTAGCTCTTGGGCCTGGGTGCCCAGTTTTGTGCTGGGCAGAAGGGTAGAGTCCCTTGATGGATCTCCGCCTTCCCCGTGATCAGGGTGGGCTGGAATGGTGGGTCATAAGATCTATTCCGGGTGCTGGATGCTTTTGGGGGTGTGGAAATGCAAATGAGAGATGAGCAGAGACATAAGACGAAAGGAGTATTATGTCCAAAGGGGTTGGCAGAGGGGGGCTCAGGAAACGGAAGTGGAGGAAGAAGGGGAGGGGGATGGCTGGTCAGGGCAAGTGCTAAAGAGCAGCTTCTGGTGGACTAAGCAGGATGGCTCAACTGAACAGAAATCCAGCAGCACAGAAATCCAGCAGCGAGATTCTGAATCCAGCTGGGCCCCCGATGAGTGGGGTAAGGGTCAGAAAAGTCAATTTCTGGGACAGGGTCAAAGCAGACAAACACAACAGAGACAAAATTTCGACCACTTCTGGCAATCATGTCAGATGGTGTGACCTGAGAATCCATGTGGGAATTGTTCCTAAGGAAAATCGTTCAGCAGAAGCACAAAGCTCTTTATTGCAAATTATCCAGGCTAGCAAATGTATCTGACCACTTGGGGAAGTGCTGAGTGATAAATCACAGGCCACCCAGTGGAGCGTTGTGTGGCCATTAATTATTATAACCAGCGAGAGTGTCTGATAATATGGGAACCTTTTCATAATTCTCCGAATCAAGGATTGCCAACGTTTTTCTGTACAGAGCCAGATAGTAAATATTTTTGGCTTTGCAGGCCAGAGAGTCTTGGTTGCAACTACCCAACTCTGTCTGCGAAAGCAGCCACAGATAGTATATAAACAAATATGGTGTGACTGTGTTCCAATAAAACTATTTACAAAAACAGGTACTGGCTGGATTAGGCCAAAGAGCTGTTTTATTTTATTTATTTTATATATATATATATATATATATATATATATATATATATATATATATATATATATATTGTGTGTGTGTATATATATATATATATATATATATATATATATATATATATAATGATTTCAGAAAGGAAGAGGGAGAGAGAGAGAGAGAAACATCAATGATGAGAGAGATTTATTGATTGGCTGCCTCCTGCACGCCCACTACTGGGGATCAAACCTGCCACCTGGGCATGCGCCTTGACCAGAATGAACTTGGGACGTTCCAGTCTGCAGGCTGATGTTCTATCCACTGAGCCAATGCTGACCAGGTCCAAAGAGCTGTTTTAAATCACAAAAGCAAACCAGGAAGTTGTATATTACTATGATTGTAACTATATAAAATAGAGATTTAAATGACAGAAATAGTCAAACCGGAAAGGGTAAAGACAGTGGAGGAAGAGTGGGTTCTCTTTCTTATTTGGGGGTGAAGCCAGGACCCTCCGGGTACCTGAGTACATACCCTCCAAAGACTGGATGTGCAGGGGCCCACATTCCTATTTCTGATTAGGCACGGCCCTGAGGTTTCTCAATGAATGCTCGGTGCGTCAATAGACACCAGGAAGGCTAGGCCCTGCCCCTGACCTGGGAGCCCAGTTTTGTCTGCAGGTGGAGCACACACCCAGATTCAGCTGGAGTCAGATCTGAGGCTTTGTCCACTTTAGCTGAGGATCACCACGTGCTGGAGACGCAGTGGTGAGAACCCATGGCTGCCCCAGTGGCCGGGGGCAGTGAGCTGACTCAGGGGGAATCAGGTGAAACCTTCAGGCAGGGGGCTAGGCTTCAATAGATGTCCTGGGAGGTGAGGGGGAGGGAAGGCTGAAGCAAAGAGCAGGGACGGTTCCATTTCAGTTGGCAGCACTGGCTGTAGAGTGAGACAGACTCGGGCTTACCTCTGGCTGCTCTGCTTGCCAACTTATTTCTTTGGGCTTCTGTTTCCACGTGTGTGTCATGGGGAGGCAAAACCCAGCCTGCAGAGTTGTCCAGAGCATTAAGTAAGATCACGGGGACTGGCTCAGAGGAGGCTTCAGTAATGGTGGCATTTGGGTAATAGAGTCATTGGTAGAGGGGGCCACCCCACACGGCTGCACATGCTCACGAGTCAGATGGGGCCAGCTAAGATGGCTTTCCGTAGGGTCCTTGCTCTGCATTATGAGAACAGTATGTGCTCTTTTCGCTGGAGAGGCTGGGAGACAGTAGACACAGTGGCCGAGGGCATTGACTAATCAGGCATGGGATAAGGTTGTGAACCGGGCATCTGGACCAGACCCGATAGAGATGGCCCCAAACCAACTGGAAGTGAGGAACCTCAGGGGACTCAGTGTCAGATCCAAGGGGAAAAAATTCACGTCAGATGCCAGGTCTACCTGTATCAAGGTCACCCCATCGCAGGACTGAGCAGATGCCTGGACTGAGAAATTGAGGCTGGAGGGCCTGGGACATTCATTCTGAGGAGGGATGAGGTACCAGAACTCACGGTAGGTGGGGCTGGCCTCAGCTAGAGGCTCTGTGAGCTTGGGTATGAGTTTCAGGGATGCGTTGGGGTTATGGAAGAATCTTTTATTCTACTCACAAAAATAAGGAGGGTAGTAAATTTTGATATGCGTATTTTACCACTATTAAAAATTAAAATGCATCCGTACATTCACAAAAGTTAGCAAACGAACAGTAAATACTGAAATAAACACATTTTCGGGCTTGCAAATACAATGCATAACAACCAGTGCATTTCTGAATTTCGAAAAACACCTTTTACCAAATTTGATAGAAGTGGCCCTGATGCTAATACTAATAAGAAAAGATGCACAGAGTTTTAATATTATTTCAGTTTAGGTACTTGAAGAATATTGAAGGGTACAGAGCATATTAATAGTTAGTATACATTCCTGAGTAGCTAAACCAGGTTACAGAATAGTGTACACAAAAGGCTTAGCTGCCCTGCTCAGCCTCACTCTCCCCTCTCACCCTTCGCCAGGGGGCTAGCACCCTTGAATTCCAACCCTGACACTCACCAGTGACTGGCTTGCCCCTGGGTGACCATTCACAATAGTATCTTTTGTACATTTCAGCCAGGCCTTTCATAGCCATTGCCTCCCCCAGGCCCTCATCCCCTCGAGGTCAGTTAGAAAGAGCCCCATGAACCCATCTGCAGTTAGCAGTTGACAGTCTGACCCTTTCAGAACTGTGCTGATTGGACCCACAATCAAATCAGAGCCCCGGGTGGCCGGCCCAAGCTGAGATGTGCTGTGCATGTAAAATACACACTCGATTGCAAAGACCTAATACAGCAACATCAGAAAGCCTCCGGAAAGTGTTTTCTATTGAGGATAATGTTTGGGTGCATTGGATTTACTAAGATATATTGTTCAAATCAATTTCACCTGCTTTTTGTCTTTTGAGAGAGGCTACTAGGAAAATTATCCCCATGGCTTGCATTCTGTTTCTGCTGGCCGGTGCTGCGTGGAGGGGAATGCATTTTCATGGGGGGAAATTGCATGGTCCCCCCAAAATGTCTCTGCTGGGCATTCTCCATGCTGATGGGTAAGGTCAGTCCTGCCATATCGGTTCCTAGTGCTGCCGTTAACAAGTTACCACAAACTTTGTGGCTTCAGCCAACACAGATCCATGCTCTTACGGTTCTAGAGGTTAGAACTCTGAATGAGATTCGCTGGGCTCAAGTCTACATGTTGGCAGGCCGGCTGTTTTCTAGAAGTTCTGAGAAGAGAATCTGAATTTCAGCCCCGGCATCTACCTGTACTCTTTGGTTTGCCCCTTCCTCCATGTTCAAGGCACATCACTGCATTCTCTGGCTTTTGTCATCCTATTGCTTCTTTCTCTCTGACCTCCTGCCTCCCTCATCCAAGAATCCCCGGGATTACATTGGGCCCACCTGGATAATCTAGGATACACTTCCACCTCAAAATTCGTAACTTCATCACACTTGCAAAGCTCCTTTTGTCATAGAGTCATACTTACAGGTTCTGGGACGTCTCAGAAGCTATTCTTCAGCCTAACATACCTGCCTAGTTCATTGCAGTCTCCGGTTTATAAATCATAATATGGGCCACAAATAGCCACCCGACCTTTGCACCACGAGTTCTGACCCTAGAGAGGAAAACAAAAGGATAGCCTGTCGGCTCCCTGATGTCAGGACAGTAAAGTCCCACAATCTCAGTCCTCATGTGGACGAGGCATTTAGCTCACTTGGGTGAGCTCCCTCAGCTTAGCAGAGCTCACTCTGGACAGAAGGCCCAGCCCCTGCTGGCATAGAACCCCACAGTGCTTCTGCCCACTCCCTTCTTGGCAATCGTAGTGATACTCGGTGACCTTGACTGACCTTGCACGGCGCAGACCATCTTCAGGCGGACCGCCCTCCAGCTCTTTGGAAGCAGCCCAGATGCGTGGCTGTGTCAGGGGACCCATCCTGACAAGACTCAGGCAAAATCGCAATCAAAGGGGCTGCTTAAAAGTGGCTCAAAGCAGATGGTGGGCTGATGGAGCCCACACTGCGCACACGCGTGCTGAGCCCTGCTATGCTGGTTTTATTAATCAGGCACAAAGGAAGCAACTTGGGCTCGAGGCGGCGGGAGGCTGCAAGGATGTGTGTGGCTTGGGGACCTGCTCAGCGGTCGCTCTTCACTGACAGGTCTTCCTTCTGCCTGAAGACATCCCCCCGCTCTGCCTCTTCGCCATCCCGCCACAGACTCCCGCCTCACTCACTGCCATCCTTCCTAGCCTCTTATTGGCATTCTTGTCGGCAGAAGGGCCACCGGTCACTGGGGAAGTGGAGTCAGGGAAGGGAAAACATTTCATCCTCAGGAGCAGGTTTGCTGTGGCGCCTTCCCACCATCTGTTCACTCTCTGTGCTCAGCACCGGGCCTGTCATCAGCGTGGGATGCATGGAGATGGCTGGCAGGCAGCCCTCTGAGAGCACATGGGTCTCAGATCTCCAGGTCATTGCCCTCGGCTGGTGTTGGGAGCAGGGGCCCACTCTGTGAGGTTGGGACTGGGCGCAGTGAGGGAGTGTGCCAAAAGGCAGGGTGAGGAGTCACAAGTTCTGGTTCAAGTTCTAGACCCAGTCTCTATCACTGAAACTCCCTGGCCTTCCTTCTCCTTCTCTGTGGAATGGAGGCCACAGTGGCTATGCCCACCTCACAGGGTCGTTGAGAGAATCAGATGGAAAAAGGAACGTGAATGCACTTTGCAAACCATAAAGTAGATCTGAAGAATAAGTGATATTACACAGAGTTGGCAGAAGATTGGGAAGACAAAACAGATCCAAACTTCACATTAGGGCCGGACAGCGGAGGCCTAAAATGTTTAGGGTCGAGGTAGGGTTGTGGTCCCCAAACCGAGGAAGCGGCTGGGAGAAAGCGGCTAGAGGCTCAAATAAGCAGAAGACACAGACAGTGTTGGCCCAGGGCTTGAGACCTCTCATCGATGGCACAAACGCTGAGGACAAGGAGGCTGCAGGACCAGCGTGGCAAGGCCTGGCCGGGAGTCTGACCACCGCGGGGAGGAATTTGGATGTGGTCCAGAGGACAGCAGAAGGATGGAGAGGCTGGAGGGGAGTGTCATGCTTAACTTGCATTAGAGAGAGATGACTGGCTGTGGTGCATGGTGAGTCGGAGGAGGGAACAGCCAGGGCCGGGAGACCAGAGTGGTGAGGGGTTGAGAGAGCGTGGTCACAGAAGTCAGGAGAAGAGAGTGTTTCAAAGGAAAGAGAGGGCAGCAGGGTTGACCATGGCCAAGAGGACAGGACCTCTGAGACAGGAAAAGTGTGCATTGTGCATGGCAAAAATGAACTCATAAGAAGAAGAAGAATTTCTGTGAGAGGGTGAAGCCAAGTAGTGGGAGACTGAGGAGTGAATGGGAGGAGGCGGAGTCCTGATAGGGGCTGGGCAGGTCAATCAAGTGTGTGCTGGGGAGGGAAGGTGACACAGAGTTGCAGCCAGAGGGACAAGTTCACCAGGTCAAGAGCTGTTTGCTGTGGTTTGGTTTCAGTTTTGAGTGGTGGACAAGCCCTGAGCAAGTATGTGCTGGTGCAATGGGTCAGTAGAGAGACAGAGGCTGAAGGCAGAGAAGACAGAGAAGACAGAACTTATCCAACAAATATTTCTCAGACCCCCTTCATGGGCTCGGTACTTTTTTAGGCACAGGGGACATGAGCTTTTCCTTCTTCGGAACGGATAACCCACGGAGCAGCCTTCTCATGAAAAGAGGAAACTCGGGGATTCAGGGACCAGGTCCAGGATCAGCTGCTGCAGGGAAGGCGGAAAAGAACACAATACTAGTTAGTGGGTAGGTGCTGTGGCAGGTGGAGGAGGGAGTTCTTGTCCGATGGTTTTTATTTTCACTGTGAAGCAGGAAGCAGGTCCTCTGTTGAGACTCGGGTGGGAGGACGGGAAGGGGAAGTCTGCTGGGGAGGACTGAAGATGTGGAATACCTACTGGGAAGCGTGGGAGAGAGGGGTGGCCAGGGCAGCCCGGATCAGGCAGCACCCGAGGCATCATCAGCCTTAGAAATCATGAATCCACCAAGGGACCGCCTGCAGCACTCGCCTCAGCACAGACATAAAGGGAGATGCATCGCATTCACAGTTGGAGGTCTGAAGAGCATGGGGGAGGCAAGGTTGAGGGCTGATGGGATGGAGAAATTGAGGCCAGAGAAAAGGAGTTGAAAACTGCAGGACAGAGAAGGGCTGAGCAGGCAAAGACTTGGGTTTTGAGGAGGTCGAAGAGCAACCTTGGGAGAGAATGGAGTGAGGGATCTGGAAGAAGGAATGGGAGAAGCTGCAAGGGCAGAGAGGGAGGTGCAGACATGAGTCTCTATGGGCAGAGCCCTTCCTGGCGATGGCCAGGTCCACGTGTGTCCTCGGGAATGGGGAGCTGAAGTGCGCTGAGGGTAGTCTTCGGATTTGAGAGCTTCTACAGTCCTTTGGCTGATTTTGGGATGGAGAGGCAGATTGAATGGATGCCTAAACCCTCCATATGACATGACCTGGAGACCTTCATAGGAAGGAAAGAGGTGGTTAGTGGTCACCCTTCTCCATGGCCCTTGGCAAAAGCCCAGCTCTTCACCTCCCATACCCAGCCTCCTTCTCCAATTGCATTTTTTGCTTCCTTGTTACTACATGCCAGCACCTCAAGGACTTTTCTCCTTTCCATGTTTGTGAAGCCCCCTTCTCCTTCAGGCCTCCACACATTCCGCTGCTCTATAGGCTCCACCCAGATACAGATTTACATACACACACACATACATACATACCCTGTGACCCAGTGATTCTACTTGAGTACATATATCCTGCAGAATAGTTTTTAAAATGAGCTCAAAGAATTTTTTATTGCAGCATTTGCTGATTAAATCAAAAGATTTAAAAATTTAGGTGTCCATCAATAGAAAATGGATAAATATGTTGTGATAGATTCATATAATGGAATGCGATTTAGCGACTAAAATCAATGAAGTTGATTTACAGCTGTCACCACAGCTCAATTCGTAGAGTTGATTATAAGTGTGCTGGTGGTACTGATGTACTCCTAAGGGCCCTGGGACTGATGGTAAGAGAAGCCCTCCGTTTATGTACGATAAACCCGCGGTTAGGTGCGAGTGAGAATGGCTTCTGTGGAACCAGCAGAGTGCTCTGAGACATATACTTAAGTAAGCTTCAGAACTAGGTGATATTTGGTGATGGATTCGTGTTTTTCGTTATTCTGTGAACAGAGCTACCAAATTATAGCTTTCCAGCTTTCTATCCTCTTTACTCATTGAGAGGTGAGGTGATATCTATACAAGTCTGGGAAATTTGATAAAAACCATGATGCTAAATGTGAAAAAGGCACCAAAACTCTAAGAGAATTTCTAGTATTTATGGGCAGCTGGTGGAGATGGCCAGGTGGTCCCCTGGAGAGCAGGAGCCCTGAGGGGTGAAGGTGACAGCAGCACCTTTGCCCCTTCTTTCTCAGGTGGTCTCCCCCCCACACACACACACACGTGATTACCAGGAGGTGGGCCGTCACACAGGGGAAAGGTGAGGAGCTGCAAGGAGATCAAAAGATTCTGTAATTTCTGGTGAAATCCTATAAAATCTCAGTGCAAGCCACTCTTTTTAAGTCCTCTGTGAACCAGACATCATTACTTGACCCTGGTCATTAGAAGGAATCCACCTGCCAATAAAGCCTCTTAAGATTATGTCCAAATCAACAAACCAAAACAACAAAACGCCCACATCATGTTGAGTGGGAAAAGCAAGTAACAGAAGGATGTCTATAATTACATACCTTTTTAAAGCAGAGGTATCTGGCAAACAATTAAAGACATAGATGGGTAGGATACTATAACCTCAAAATAGTGTTCCAGGAAGAGAAGTATAATAGATGCTCCCAAGGTATCTGGGATGTTTCATTTCTATAAAAAAATATCTGAAGCAAAAATGGCAAAATTTCAACAATTAATAAGTACGAGGGTGTCTGATTTTTTTTTGGGGGGGAGGGGGTGTCTGATTTTTATCCTTTAAACCTTTTTAAATGTTTAAGTAGGTCATGATTTCTTCTTTTTTAATATATATTTTTGTTGATTACTAAGAGGAAGAGAGAGATGGAAACATCAATGATGAGAGAGAATCATGGATCAGCTGTCTCCTGAATGCCCCCTACTGGGAATCAATCCCACAATTCAGGCATGTGCCCTTGAGGGGAATTGAACCTGGGAACCTTTAATCCAAAGGCCAATGCTCTATCCATTGAGCCAAACCAGCCAAACAGCTAGGTCATGTTTTCTTTTTTCTTTTTTTTTCTTTTTTTTTAAATATATTTTTATTGATTTTGTACAGAGAGGAAGGGAGAGAGATAGAGAGTTAGAAACATCGATGAGAGAGAGTCATCGATCAGCTGCCTCTTGCACACCCCCTACTGGGGATATGCCTGCAACCAAGGTACATGCCCTTGACCGGAATCGAACCTGGGACCCTTCAGTCCCCAAGCCGACGCTCTATCCATTGAGCCAAACCGGTCTTGGCTAGGTCATGTTTTCTTAAGGTTAGTTAAGTGTTAGGCAAAGAGGAAGGAGGAGGAAGAATGTTTCAGGTTGGGGTCTGAGCAAAGGTGAGAAATGGTTGGAAGGTCCAGAGGGAGTTTTAGTTTTGGTGGAGGTGGGAGAATGAGGTGAGGAGAGAGGGGGAAGGGGTGGAGGAGAAGTGAAAGAAGTGATCCTAGAGAGGCAAGAAAGGGCCAGGTCATGCAGCCCTTTGCCAGCCATGCTGAAGAATTTGAACTTCACCCTGAAGGCAGTTGGAAACCACTGAAGGATCAAGCGGGAAAGGCAGCCAGATGTGTGTGTTAAAGAGATCACTGCCACCACAGGACACAGATCAGAGGCAGGGAGGTCAGCTGCCCAACCATTCCTCTCCCCTGTGGATTAGGGAATGAAGGGCAATAGAATGAAATGGAAAAAATGGGGGGATTACTCACTTCCTCCTAAGGCTCCCTGTTCACACCCTCACCATTCTAGGTCACAGCTCCTGGCAATCAGTTACACTGGATATGCTGGACATCTTTGCTTGGCCCCCTCCTCCTCCTCACCTCCTCCTCCTCCCCACCTCCTCCTTCCCACCTCCTCCCCCCTGGCCCAGAGCCACTCTCCACCCTTCTCAGCCTGACTCTCCACCCTGGCAGGCTGGCCACTGTGGACCCAATATTCGAGCTAGTTGCCCTTGAGCTTCTGATCATGTCAGCTCATGGGGAGGAGAAGACAAGCTCCTGGGTTGGGCTCTCTCCTTGGGATGCTGCCTTGGCTGCCCGTGTTCCTCGACAGAAGGAAGGTCACTGCTCCCCCCAAGGTGACCTGCTGTGACAGCTCTCACCTGCTGGGTTCCAGGACCCATTCCCTTTCCCTTGAGTTATCTTCATCTGAATGTGCCATCAGCTTCCTGTTGGGATCCTGTCTGATACAACACAGGTCCTCCATTCACTTCTGACCAACTCAAGGGCAGGGAAGAGGTCTCATTATTTTTTGTATTCACCTCCTCCACCAGGACCTGGCACTTTTTCGGTGACCAAAACATAATTCATGAATGAATGAGCAAATAGTATTAATGAATGAATGAATGAATAGGTGTGCTCCCGGGCTTGTGAATAGGTCATACACAGATAGGTCTTGAACTCTTTGGATAAAGATAATGGTGATTCCAGGAGAAAGGAAAAATATAAGGGGAGAAAAAAATATATAGCATTTCTGGAACTTCAGAACGTTGATGAACTGTGCTAGGTTCTTCATTTATTCCTCTCACTTTGTGCCCAAAACATCATGGTGCTCATCTCACAGGCAGAAACCAGAGGTTGAGAGAGAGGTTAAGTAACTTGCTTAGCATGGCATCCTGTGTTCTTACCACTTCTCCGAGGCAGGGGCAAATCTAGTCCACTTCTTAAGCGTGCCTGCAAGCATTTCATTGCAAGTCCAGAAGGGCCCAGGTGTCGCTCATCTTTGCCTGCTGCACCCGCAGGCCTGCCCCCAGGGGCTGACACTTCCTGGCTTAGGGGTTGCATTGTCTGGGCTGTCATTCGTGGCAGGGGACCTGAGGTCTGATTGCCATTCGTTCTGCATCCTTCATCTTAGGCATAAATGTCACTGGTGTTATTACAGTGGTAGGCTGACGGATGTTTATCCATCCGGTGCTTTTCAAACCAATTAGGTGGAATTAGTGCTTGGATGAAGGCTCCTGAAACTAGCATATTGGCCTGCAGAAAGAAGCAAACAGATGGATATTATGCCAGGATCTCCCATGCCAGCTTGAGCCCTGAGGCCACCCTGCTGGCATCAGATCCTGCCTACCCAAAAAATTAGCCTCTTTTTTTCTATCTAGTCCGATCAGAGCCAGTAGGAGCCAAAGTAAACAGGGCAGCAGGCAGGTATTTACTGATTATTACATGCCCAGGGCGGGACTCTGCTCTCCTTTATTCTTCACCACATCCCTACAAAGGGAGGTGCTGGTATTTCCATTCTACAGTTAAGAAAACTGAGGCTCAGAGAGGGGTGGTAAATAGGTCTATGTCACCCAGAATTTGAGCCTGGATGACTGGACTCCAGAGCCCCAGGCTGCCTACAGCTCACCCCATCACTTCCCCAAATCCATCTTTTTCATTTACCTGCTAGCCTCAACATCTCACCTCCTTACCAGCCCTTCTGAAACCCCCAGATTCCCTGTTTCTCTCTATCTCCAGGCAGTCAACATGCATCTCCAGCCCTAAGCAAATATGGAGCAATACTTTCATTACAAAAGTGGCTTACCCAGGCAGCTTGTCTTAGAAATTCCGTGTTTACTACCACCCCTTTGTGTTAAGACATTCAAGGATTTAAAGAAGGAGAAGGAGCAAGACTCTGGCAAAGTCAAAAGCAGATGAGCTTTGGAGCTCAGACTGACCTGGTCTCTAATTCCAGTCCTTCCATGTAATGACTGCCTAAGTGAGCAAAATGCACGCACCTCCTCCCATGCAAAACAGCGCTGCAGTACTTGCTTTCCAGGGTTGTTTTAAAGGTGAAAAGGATGACTTATGCAAAGTACAGGGTGCACAGCAGGTGTTCAAAAAGTACTAGCCGTTCATTGTCACTGGTTTAAATGTCTGGATTCAAATTCCGGCACCGTAAGACCTTGAGCAAGTTTTCTGATCTCTCTTCACCTCAGTTCACTTATCTGAGAAGCGGGGAAATAGATCACTTAATTTGTAGGCTGGTTGGGAGGATTTCATTAAACTAGGTAACATATAAATTATTTAACACAGTGATTGGCATCAAGTATCAAAAGACATTTGTTGTTGCTATAATTAGTATTATCCAAACCTTTATTGTGATTATCTAAGAGATGTGACACATTTACATTCTCTTCTTTCTCTTAATTACCATACGTTTCTTGTGTTGTATCAGCTATTGTTATTCTCTCAAAGTCTGACCATTCCTATGAGAAAAGGCAGATATTTCATTTTTTCTGAAGAAGTGGTAGTTTCTATTTTTCTTTTTAATTGACTTTAGAGAGAGGAGAGAGAGAGAGAGAGAGAGAGAGAGAGAGAGAGAGAGAGAGAGAGAGAGAGAGAGAGAGAGAGAAATTGGTTGTCTCACACACCTGTCCTTTCCAGGATCAAACCTGCAACCTGGGTATGTGTCCTGACTGGGAATCAACCCTGCCACCCTTTGATATATGGGATAATACTCTAACCAACTAAGCCACACTGCTGGGGCTAGAATCTCTTTGTTTTCAGAAGCTTCCTTGTTTTCTTAAACCACAGATGAGCTCTCACTTTTCCTTTTGTTCACTGTACAAGATACCTCTCTAACAACACATGATACTATAGATAGAACATGTGTGTACATGCCACCACCTCTCCCAGTAAGCAACTTAAATGCAGATGATCTAGTCTCATTGATCTCTCCATTTCTAGCTTCTCATCTAGTCCTGTTCCCAGCACAAAAGACTTGATTTTTTTTTAAAAAAGGAGAAAGGGGAGAGAAAAATTTAAAAAGAAAATATGGTCTGTAGAATTCATTGAAATGCACACGGAAGTTGCTTATGAAAGGCAGCTCTGGTGAGATTAAGTCTTTTCTCCAGGGCTCGAAGGAGGGAACCAGCCAAGAACGACCGTATCAACAGAACCCACAAAGCGAGGCCTATTTCGCCAAATTCCTAAAAGACAAGTGGCACCTGTCACCAGCTAACTTGTCCACATGACTGAATCCCGGAGCCAGTGAGCTAGTGCCACAACCCCTCCAGGTAATTCTCCTCACACACAAAGGCCTCTGAACAGGTCTCTCACACTAACGATCACAAATTGCTCCCATGAACAATTTATTTCAAAGATTGTTCCCGTAAACATACTTTTCAAAAATGTTTTTCAAACTTATGGAAAGGACAGATAAGACTAGAAGTCATTGTGCCAATCTTTTCGGTGTGAGTGTCGAAAAAAAGAGTGCAGGACACCCCCGGCCCTCAGATGTTCTTCAAGCCCATCTGGTGCAACCAAACCATCTCTTGGCTGAGCTTCCGATGGACAGGCCGTGGAAAGATCCAGAACATAGTCTTGAAATCCCTATGCAGAGGAGGAATGGACAAGATTCAGGAGAGTTCTGCAGATAATATGTAAAAACAGGAACACAAGAACATGAGAAACAGGAGCCAGTGGGGAACTTGAGGCAGAGGAAGCAAGTATAGAGGCCGCAGGTGGGCACCTTGAACCCCGTAAGGGTGTCCTTATTTCACCTGTATAGGCAGGTAGCTTCAAGGTGATTGGGTGTATGCGATTTCTTAAAGGTCTAGGATGGAGAAGGATGCATTTGTTTTCAAAAGCATCTCCTGATTAAGGGGACCTCTTAACTCTGGGTCTGCCCATCCCAGTAAAAACCAAAGGGTCAGGGATGGTGTAGAGCCATGCTACTCAGTGTGGTGCACACACCTGCAACACCAACAGCACCCCAGAGTGGAAATGCAGAATCCCAGGCCTCATTCCTGAACTAGGATGTTAGAGGGAAGGGCCGAGAAATCTGTATTTTAACAAAATCTCCAGGAAATCTTTAAGTACACTAAAACCTGGGACTGGTTTGGGGCATTGACTCTTAACCAAAGATGCTCATCAGAATCACCTAGGAGTGGGGACTTCACTAAAACACTGAGGCCCTGCTCCTGGGACTCCTGAAAGAAAGGGTCTGAAAGAGATCTGTTTTTTTGCAAATGATTTTTATGATCCGTGGGTGCCTCAGATGTACATCTTGTTTTGGAAGCGTTAGTTACAGCCTTATAAGTTGGTTTAAGACCGGAACCCATGGTTAATGGTCTCTCAGCTGGATTCTGCTGGATTCTTAATTACAGCTCTCCTCCATGATCTCACTCACACCGTGAGCTGCGCCGTGAGCCCCTTCCTGAAGCTCCCTGGTCAAAATGAATCGTTCTTCCCGCTGAGTCCCTGCAGTCGCTCCAGGCCTGTGCTCCCTCCCTTGGCTGTCACTCCATTCGGCCTTGCTTCTTGCATTGTAACTAACTGTGCATTTATCTCCCTGACTAGACGTAAGCCCCCCAACCCTGCCCTTCAAAGCACAATCTTTGAGACATCCTGTTTTCCTGCACAGTGCCTGACACCCTGCAGATACACAATACCTTAGCTGTTTCATTAAAAATGTTGAAACATCCAGTTGTCATTCTCCACCCTCAGAGTTAAGTAGACAACAGAGAGGTAACCATATTTCCTTAGTGAAAAGGCAGCAAGTGCTTTCTTGTGCACTTTTGTTCATGGTCTCAGGTCAGATGCTTCCCCTAACCCTGAAAGGAGGGGTGGGTGCTATTATTAGCATATTGTTCAGCGAGATCATGTGCTGGGTTCAAGGCCACAGCTGACCAGTGGGAATCTATGACTCTAACCATCGTCACCACCACCCCCACCTGTCTCAAAACAGAACACTGTGTCCCGTTGCTGCCTATAGAAAGCCCCCTCAGATGACTCATGACACAGTTCCTGCTGTATTCTTGCCTGTACCCTAATGTCCTCTTTCTGATTGGAAACGCAGAGGGTGGGGCTAAGGAAAAAACCGTATGCTGGTCTCTGTGCAGACGGGGCTGTGCTGGGGGATCTGCAGGGCCTCAGGCCCAGATGCCCAGACTGTGGTGGCAGCCCTGCCTGCTGCCCCAGCTCCTAATGCTCTCTGCCCTTCTGCTGGGCTTGGCTTCCTGCCCTGAACCCCAAGCCATCTGGCCCAGGCCCACAGGCTGTGCCTTGTGCACCACAGTCTGTGGCCCCTGCGGCTGGGCCCTGCTCACTGCACTGCCGTTCTGTCTCTGGCTGGGATCTGGCTCAGAGCTACTCAGGCCATTCATAAGCATCAGTCTCTGGGTCACACCAGAGCTTCCTCTGAGTTACTAATAGCTACTATGTACTGTAATTAGCATCTCTAGTTGTACAGGATACAGCCTCTTTATATAAAATATATATTTTTTTAAAGCCATACCTTTGAATCATCAATCCTGAGAACTGGGGAAGACTCAAGACTCATCTATTGTAATAAGTCTAGAATCATAGACCAATTCTCTGGTCCAGACTTCCCACCTTTTGGGGTATTTGATCTAACCTAAGATAGTTCATGAAACTATTCTCCAAATGTTTTATCATTTTGATAACCCATTCCAAATTCACCCTCATTTTTAAACATTATACTAAACTCTGCATGACAATGCCCTCATTCTCAAAAAATTATTTCATATATCTGACTACATCCTCCCTGGCTTCAGCCTGAAGATAATTTCTTTGTCTGGTCCTTAGCGTCTTTAAGATTTGACTCCAGCAGCAACAAGAATACTCTGGTGTAGAGCCTTCCTACATATCCCCTCCTAAGTCAGGCATGACCAAAGGCGACAGCATGGGGACCAGAGTCAGGAGTCCAGCTTCTGGTCCTGCCTCGGCCACCACTTCCCATAAGGTTGGGCATTCATCCTTTTTCCTCTCTGAGACCCAGATCATTCCTTCAGTGAGAGGTCAGACCTTTCCAACTATGGAACATATAAGCTTACTCATCAAAACTCACCCTCCAAGATCCCTCACCTACTACCTTTCCAGGAGTGACTTGAGAATTTACATTTTCAGCCCAAGAAACAATTTTCCTGTTGAACAATTATGAGACTTCAGCGTGTGGGGGAAAGCACTATAAACTGTCCTGGTGTGTTCTCGCTTTAACAAGCCCCTAATAAAAACAGCCAGGGGAGGCTGGAGGCCGCATGAAATATGGGCCACTCATTTTCTTAACAACCTGCTTCCCAAAGTTACCCAGGAACTGTCAGCTCCAAGCAGAGCTTGGCATAAAGAATAGGGCCATTTCCTGCCTTTTATCTGGGTGTCTCATGCCCCAGACATTATTTTAATGGAATTCCATTGTATCTTTGTATTCAAATGGACTTGAGGGCAAACAAAACATTTAAAGGCAGAAGTTTCTTCCTCAGGAGAAAAAAAAAAAAAGTCTTAGGACTCTTGTGGAAAGTCATGACTCAGAGGATCTGGCGATTCAGGGGGCCTAGAGATGCTTTGTCCAAATGCTTGGAAGGTAGGGGGCTATCTGAGGGTTCAGGGTGAAGTTTCAGTTAATGAGCCCAGTAGGAGAGTTAATGTCCAGATACCTGCCAATGTTATAAAACCATTAAAGGAAGAGGGGTGATAAAGGAAGAAAAGTTAGAATCCTTGAGGAGTGTAAAATCAAGGATGGAAATCTTTTCATTGAAATTTCCTATCCGATTATCTTGCCCAAATGTCACTTAACAAGTAGCCCTCCCATGTGGGTTCAAATACTATATTATCCAGATCACTGCCCCACCACCCCAAGGGGATCTGGGGCTCGATAGAGACTTCATAGAATCTGGCCAGAAATGGGACATACTTCCTGGAAGCCATTGAGCAAGCAGGAGCAAGAACTATGAGAACCGAAGGCCCTGTCTCAAATTCAAAGTGTTAGTGATGAATGGCAACAGATGTTAGACCTTAGTACTTGAGTTCTGTTTAAGAAAGAATTCAGAGCCAAGACTCAAATACAAGCAAAAATTTATTTAGAAAGTTATAGAAGTAGAAGTGGACCACCAACTATTTATAAGTCATATCTAATCAGGATAAATTTCTTGTGCAGAGCTGAGCCTGTGAGTGGCTGGTTATTTTGTAAAGGTCCAGGTTACTATGCTATTATAAGGGGGCACCTGTGTGCAATGGCTGCAGGTCCAGGGTTGGTGGGTGACTGTGCTTCATAGAGTCATCCAGAGACCCCATTTTCTTCTGTCTCATAGCTGTGTCATCCACTAGGGCCTTATCCATATGGTCAGAGCTAGGTCAGTTCTGTCGTATCCACTTTCCAACCCAAGGAGAGGGGGAAAGAGGAAGCAGAGGGCAAGGTACCTTGTTTTGAGGTTGTAACCAAACGTACACATTCCTTCCACTCATTTCTTATTGACTTACTAGAATTTAGTCTCACGGCTACACCAGGAAATAAGAGAGACTGGAAATGATCTTTTTGCCCTTGTGCCCAATTAAAGCCTGGTGGGTTCTATTATCGGGAGGGAGATACTGGGAAGTAATTAGTAATATTCCCACCGTGATTCCCAGCTGTTAATCTCAGCTGTCACCATTGCTAGGAAGTCTTTTCTGATTTCCCAAAGCCTGGCCCTTCACCTGTGCTCTTATGACACCTTATGGTTACCTGTCAAATTGCTGGCCTAAATGGACTGAAATACTCTATCTCTCTTCCACTAAACTTTGAACTATAAGGACAA
The DNA here is from genome assembly GCF_014108245.1 of Pipistrellus kuhlii. NCBI lineage: Eukaryota > Metazoa > Chordata > Mammalia > Chiroptera > Vespertilionidae > Pipistrellus > Pipistrellus kuhlii. The sequence goes on along the minus strand of NW_023425527.1, from coordinate 5,481,453 downwards.
AAGTATGTGTTTTTCATCTTTATATTCTCAGTGTCTTACACCAAGCATGTCAAACTCGTGGCCGGCAGTCCACATGCCTCGTTTATTTAATGAAGCATCGGGCCTGCCAGCCAGGAGTTTGACATGCTTGCCTTACAATGTAGCACAGGTAGGTGTTAAATAAGGTTTTGTTAGATGAATGTGTGATGGATGGATCAATACATTGTTTAATTGGTGAGTAAATGGAACCTAGGGTATAACCAGTACAGTCAAGGGTCTAAAAGTTTCCTATGTGACTTGTAAAAGTGACCCTCTCATGTATAATCATATGTATGTGTTTATTCAAAGAGGTAAGCCAATGTCTTCTGGATGTGGATGGGATAGATAAGAGACAGGGTAGCTGGAGTACATGATAAACACACACACACACACACACACACACACACATGCACACATGTGCACACACATACCTTTCTCATGTGTTTGACAGTAGATTCTAGAGGATGTTGAGCCCTTTATATAGCCTGGCTACCAGTTTACTCTCTGAGATAGGATGCTTTGGACAGTGCCCCCAGTGCTTGTCAATGTGTGCCCTTCTCCATGCCCGGCAGAATCCATCTCGGATCCTTTTCTCCCCATCTTAGTCAGTAGAGTTCAGACAGAACCACGAAGCAGCACCTGGGGAATATTCAAGTGTGAGAAGGCAGAATGTGAGAATCTGGAGGGCCTCTCGGGAACCGGGAGAGTGGCTCTTTATAGAGTTAAGATTGTGCCTGGATATTGGAATTGACAGATAGAGAGGGGCAATGAGCAAACATCCTACAATCCCCCCCCCCCCCCCTTCTCTCAGACCTGGACAAAACCAACATGTCACAAACTGAACAAGATTTCAACTTGTGGATCTAAACCTGGGGGAATGTTAGTGTTCATTTTCAAGGACTCTAACTGAGGGCCTCCGAGGGCTGTCAGACTTGCCTCTGGGACGATTCTGGAAAAGCAAGGACTGACAGGCAGGTGGGTTGGGTGGGCTGGTTGGAGAGAGATGTTCCAGCAGCCAGCATGTCAGACTCGGAGGGGGAGGCAGGAGGATTTGAGGATGCAACAAAGAAGTCAGGCAAAGGAGATGGAACTGAGAAAAGCTGAGAAATCTCTGGGCAAGGAGATTGGCTAGATGGTAGATAGTCCCCAGTGGGAAGAGTCATTGGCTCTGTTTCTGGAAATTGTAGAGTTATAAAACACCTGAATTGTAGGGGATATGAGGAGTCTGATGTCAGATTAGACCACGGCTCTGCCATTTACTGGTGCTGTGACCTTAGGCAAACTACTTAATATCCGTGTACCTGTTTCCTCATCTCTATGGTGGAACTAATAACAATACACACCCCATTGGGTCTTTGTGGGGGACAAGGGGGTGGTAAATAAATTCTAGCATGTGAGTTAGCTTCTGGCACATCTTTTTCATAAAGATTAGTTTTACAGAACCTGCAGTGCTGTAACAGAAAGGAATATGGTGGGTTGATGAGACCAAATGAAGTATCCTTGGCCATTGGTTTTCCCCATTTCTGTGGTGGATGGGACTATTATTCCACAACTTCCCCTAGCAATTAAGGGGGAAAGTGGCCCAAAGTGAAACAAAGTACTTGGCTAACACAGCTGTTGAATTCAGAAGAGGTTCTGCCTTCATTTGTGGTTTCTTCTAGAGATTTATCATGGGGGAGCCAGCCCTGGTTCTCTCCATCCTGGCCATCCTTTGCATGCCAGCATCACGCTCAGCATGCCCCTTGTCAGGGAAGCCAAAAGGGCTGCACTGATCCCAGCCTCGTGGCCTCAGGGTACACCATCCCCAGAAGGTGGATGGGAGAGGGTAGGTCACCTCATTGGTGCGTTGTGCATCATTATTCAAATTGTGTCGCACACCTGGTGCTGGAACTTACTGATTGGCCCAAGCCAATCCATCCTCACCCTAGAGATGAGATTGGGGTCAGTACCCATGGCTAATGCTAGGTAGATATGGTTCCTCCAAAACAAATCTTGACATTGTGGACACAACAAAGTGGGGAACATGTATGTTTGGGGCAAGAAAAAGAAAAGTTTATTGGCATGTAAGTTATTAGCTGGGCTCTCAACCACAGAAATCTGACTAAGACTCTGGAATACAGTAAAAAGCTGGGATTTTTAAAAAATATATTTTATTGATTTTTTACAGAGAGGAAGGGAGAAGGATAGAAAGCTAGAAACATGGATGAGAGAGAAACATCGACTAGCTGCCTCCTGCACACCCCTTATTGGGGATGTGCCCACAACCAATGTATATGCCCTTAACCGGAATCGAACTTGGGACCTTTCAGTCCACAGACTAATGCTCTATCCACTGAACCAAACCGGTTTTGGCAAGTCTGGGATTTTTTTTAAAAAATCATTTCCCAGTTCCCAGGAGATTTTTGGGTCCTGAAGAATCTGACCGCAAACCCAGGACTAAATAAACTTGATGCCAATTAACACCCTTACACTTTAAAGGAGAGACGCTTCATTCTCCAAAAGCTAGTCACTTCCCGGCTCCCAGCCCTCACTACTGTCTCAGCCCAGGCTGGGGGGGCAAAGGGAAGTCACCTGCAGGTGCCATGCTGGCCGGCCAGCTGCTGTCCCCCGAAACCAACAGGGTGGGTGACCTCACCCCCGCAGGCATGGCCAGCCCTGCCCGACACTCTCCTCTGCACTGATGGAGGGACTTTGCCCCCCCCCCCCAAAAAAAAGCTTATTATGTAGAAATATGGATTCACCACCACTCGCTTCCTGCGAGGAGGATGTTGCTGGAAGCCAATCTCCTTTTATCTCTCTGCCTGGATGCTTCCTGCGTCTCGCCTCTGCTCCAGCAATGAGCCACTCAGTATGCAGAGCTCCTCGCATTTCCCTCCAGAAAATAAAGTGAAGACAAAGAAAGAGAGCATATTTAGCCCTAATGGTGTACTGGGCTTCATTTTTCTGTGCGAATCTATTGCTGTTTAATGAGCTAAATAGTCACTGGATAAATTAGGTGACACCAATCCCATGTGCGTCTCCTGGGAGGCGGCTTCTCAGTGGCAGGATGTGCCTTGGACACAGCACCGGGGGCCTTGTGCCAGATACCCAGGGGAGCGCAGCCCGTGGGGATGTGGACAGGGCGGGCGGAGGCGGAGAATCACTCCTGGCTGACCCTGAGGCAGCCAGGCAAGCAAGAGACTTAGCAGAGACAGAACTGAGTCTTGATCAAAACACTTCAGTAATGGGCCTTGATCAAAAAAGACCCAAACCAACAAAAAAAGCTAAGGTAATGAGGTACTGACAGATTGTTTCATTTGGCCAACCAGAGGAGGTGCGTTCTCTCTCCTCTGATGGGGCAGCAGCCGCAGGGAGTTCCTGCTCCGAGAAGGCTTGGTGGGCAGAACTCCTGAGCTGTCCTAGTTCTTCCTTTTAGCAGGAGAGGGAAGCTCTGAAATTCTACTCTTAAACTTTTTTTTTTTTTACCAAAGGAGCCATTTGGGATTACATTACTTAGACCATAAGAGATCACAGGACTAATTTTGCAGTCCCCTCATTACTGGATAAAGATTTAGAGGCTCAGGGAAAGTCATGTGGCTGACCACTCTTATCCATGGCTGATCAGGATAATGCTTTTATTTTATGCATGTGAGTTTAGTACCAGGCACTGTTCTCCAAGTTCTATGTCAATCTGTTCGAGCCTCCCAATAAACCCATTTTGTGGAGGAGGAGACTGAGGCTCAGAAGGGTTCACTAACATGCCCCCAAATCCCCTAGCCAGGAAGTGATAGAGATAGGATTCAAACTGGGGAAGCCTGGGGGTGGGTTTGATCTCAGAGCCCATTATGGTTTTAGCCGTTGAAATAAAACCTAATTCAGTTTTTTAAATAAAACCTAATTTAGCCTTTTAAAATAAAACCTAATTTAGTCTTTCGTCGATAAAACCTAATTCTTCTGGCTCCCAGGTTAAACATGTGAGAAAGCTCCAAGAAGCAAAACGAGGGGAAAAAACACCTTTCCCTGTGGATCTGGAATGATTTCCTTTAAGCTGACAAAATAAAGCAAGTAGCACAAGGTTTCCTCGCCTTTGCACTGCACCTCCCCAGCTCAGCCCCTCAAGACCTCTTCCCCCTGCTGCACCCCTCTCTTTGTACTCCTCCTCCCTCAGGCCACACCACCTGCTTCTTGCTCCCCAGACTCTCTGTATGGGCAAGGCTGTTCCCTCCATCCAGAGTCCCTTTTGACTCCGTTCCTTACAGAATAATCCCACTTATCCTTGTAGACCCAGCCCTGAAGCTGCCTCAGCTAGGAAGACTTCAGCCATCCTGTCAGGGTCAGGAAGCTCCCGCCTCCTCCCCCATAGCACGTTGTTCCCTATCATAGCATTGTGGGGACTCTTTCCTCCATTATAATTGGTCGTGGAAGGGCAGCGCCTACTGGTTGCAGGCAAGGGCTTTGACACCAATCAGACTGGAGTCTGAAATCTAACCCTGCTGCCCAGGAGATGTGCGGCTTTGGGCAAATTACTTCAGGGTCCGGAACTAGACCGCTGGTTTTGGAGTGAGGCTCGGTCCAGCTCTCTTCCCATCCCCATACATAATCCCAAACCATCCATGCTCCAGCAACCGTTACTGGCAAGCACCAGGCAGACCCCAGGCAGACCCCACCTACCCCACAGTTAAGAGAGAAGGAATCGTCCCGGACAGACACACGTCCACACAATGAAAACCCAGCAGAGAAGGAAGTGAATGCTATCAGAAAGATGTATCTGTAGTCACTACCCAGTGGCTGGCGCAGCCTTGAATTATCACTGAAGGATGAGCTCCGAGGGTTGTCATTACGAGTACATTTTGCAAGCTGGGAAGAGACTGCAAAGGGTAGGGAGAGTGCCTGATGGGAAATAGCAGCATCTGGGGGTCAGGAAGCGGGGAGGGGAGATAGGGTGAAGGAGTCTCGGGGGATGATCTGTTATACAGGCCCCAGGAAGATAATAAGGTGGGGGTGGGAGGAAGCAGAGCATTAATGAAAGACGGAGACCCCGGGGTGGGAAGTGCCGCCAACTTCAGCGAAGCCTGGGAAATCAGCCTGTGAAATGAAAGAGGCAGAGAGGAGCACAGAAATAACCTTGAAGGTAATGGATGAGGCAGAGGAGGAAAATCAATTCAAGGAAAACATATTAAGCACAGAAAAACTAAATGAGAGTTGAAGGCTGGGGGGAGTCGAGATGGTGAGAGCCGCAGGTGGGAGCCTGGAGGCTGGGTTCCTGGTCCAGTCCCACCATGGCCATGCACAAGCTCTGTGGCTCTGGCGGGGCGCCTCACCTCTCTGAGCTGCCGGCTCCTCTTAGAAGCCCCACAGTCAGATACCAGGGTCCGCCTCAGCCCTGCAATTCTGACAGTCTTCGAGAAAGGATTGTACATTAGGCTGATTGGTTTCCTGAGGATAGCCCCGAGCAACTAGACGAAAGTGAGTTTAGGCAGTCCCCCGGATAGTCCCAAGTTATCTGGGTGCTTGTGGGATGTTAGTGAAAGCCCACCGGCTTGAGCTTCACTGCTCCTTTGCCTTCTGGAGGGAATATGAAATTGATGATGAAGGAATCACATAGACATAAGCTAGCAACCATCAAAGAATCAAAGATGCTCTTTGAAAGAAAGGGATGCTATGGCATTTATATCTTAGCACCCTACACACACACACACACACACACACACACACACACACACAAATGGTAATTATGTGAGAAGATAGAGGTGTTAACTAACCCTATTGGGGTAGTCACTGTGCAGTATATAATAATTATACGGAGTGAAGGGAATCAGACCAAAAAAAAAAAATCTTATGCTGTATTATTCCATTATATACACTTTTAGAAAATGCAAACTAAGTTATAGTGCTGGGAAGCAGACCCCTGGTTGTTTAGGTGTGTGTGTAGGAGGGAACCTGTGGGACAGGAATATTTTCCAAAATGTGTGAGATGCTGTGAATTACAAGGGAGCATGAGTCAGCTTTGGGGATGATGGGTATTATCTTGACTGTGACGATGATCTCCCAGGTGTATACATGTTTATATGCATTACATTGTACACTTTAAACATGTGCATATGGTCATAACGCAACTTTACCTATAAAGCTTTCCAAAAAACTCTATGTAACACTTCAATAACTGCCCCAACCTCTTTTGACTCCTGCCTTGAGGCTAGCCAGAATCAGTGTCTGTTATTTTTCAGTGGAATAAGATCCAGCTCCTCACACCTGTGATCACAGGCCTGGCTCTGAGCAATCCTGCCTCACCCACTCACAGGGCTTCTATTGCTTTCCTCTTCCTTAGTGAGCCTCACTCATCTCTCTGTCCTCCCTTCTCCCTAATCCCTTTCACTGTAAGAACGGCTCACTCACTCATGCCTCTAGCCACTGAGTTCCAATCTTCCGACTTCATTTCTGGGAGTCCTCAGACAAATAGTTAAAACAAGCAACACAGTCTGGATGACAGAGCCCCTTGACATCTGGGACCTTTCTGCCATCGGGGATCCATCTGCCACCAGGGACAGACTCTGGCTGCTTTTCTTCAGATGCACTTAGCCTTAGCCTCTCTGGCCCCAGTGGGCTCTCAGAAGTCCTTTCCTGCCATGTGATTGCAGGCAATTACATGTAACCAACACTCCCTGGATCCTGTGCATTTACCCGCCAGGACCTGAAGTCACAGGAGCAGGCTGAGAGAGAGCAGAGATCACCGCTTCTTCTGCAGGTCCTTTAGCCGCAGACACTGAGGTGGGGGAGACAATGAATGTGGCCTTTGTCCTTGGACTTGAAAACCATCACATCCCCCACTGAGAAGGCCTCCTAGGACGTTACAGATGACCTCAGAATTTGGGTCAGGAGTCCACACTGATTCTAACCTCAGCCAGCTGGAAACTTTTTAACTTGGGTGACAGCCTAAGGATTCATGTTTCCTTGCTGGGAATTCCAGGCTCATTGTTACAATTATTTTTTAAAAATATATTTCTATTGATTTCAGAGAGGAAAGAAGATAGAGAGAGAGAGAAATATCAATGATGAGAGAGAATTATTGATTGGCTGCCTCAGACTGGGGATTGAGCCCATAACTCAGACTAGAATCGAACCTGAAATCTTTCAGTCTTCAGGCCAATGCTCTATCCACTGAGCCAAACCAGGTAGGGCCTCAGTGTTAGAATTATTAATAAACTCTCACTCAAATGTCAGTGTTATGTCAACCATTGAGTTATCCTTACTGTTATAGTAAGCTTTACCATGCTCAGAATCTGCATGGAAACAGACTGATTCATAAGATTGAGCCTCACGTGATATCCTCTCTGGCAGGGACACAGTAGCCCTCACACCACCCCTCTCTATGAACCAGACAAACTGAATTCAGTTTGTCTCACAGAGGTGGGTTGTTTTCATCGTGTCCACTCATCCCGTCTTTCTCCGCTCTGTGCTAGAAATGGTCTCTTGCTCTGCCTTCTAAACAAGCGAAAGTACCTAAGAAAATGCTAGATCGCATACTCCCCATGAAAGGTACCTAGGTAATATTCGGTCTGTAAGAAAAATGGATCCCATTAGAAAGTCTACACAGGTGTTCTGTAAATGTCAAAATGAACAGCAGTATGCGCAGTGCTACATGGTGCACAACATGCTTTTCTCGTTCAGTAGATCTGTTTGAACACCAATCCCAAATGACAGAATAGGCCACCTGACTCCCATTTCACAGGGGCTGGTGCCAATGGCTTGCTCTTGGTGTCACTAATGATATGTAGCAGTGCCCTATCTTCTGTGATGCTCTATCCACTGACCATGCCCCAGGCTTGGTCCCCTATCCTCTGATTTTATATGTGATACTCTATCCACATATCAAGGGCTTTAGCCCCTGTAGTTTTAATTTAAAACAGGAGCTCTGGCAGGTTTAGCTCAGTGATTGGAGCATCTGCCCTGGACTGAAGGGTCTCAGGTTCAAAACCAAGCCAAGGGCATGTACCTCAGTTTCAGGTTCAATCCCTGGGTATGGGAGGCAACCAGTCCATGTGTCTTTCTCACATCAATGTTTTTCTCTCCCCACTTCCCACCCTTTCATTCTCTTTAAAAGTCAGTGGAAAAAATATCTTTAGGAGAGAATTTTTTTAAAAAAATCATAGGGATTGGCTAACTTTTTCTGTAAAAGGCAAGCTACTAAATATGTTAGGCCTGTAGGCCATGCAGTCTCGGTTACATCTACTCAATGTGGTCCACATAGCACAAAAGCAGCTATAGATATTCTGGAAACAAATGGGTGTGGCTGAATACCAATAAAACTTTGTTTACAAAAATGGATGACAAACTGAATTCAGACTGGATGTTATATTGTAATTTACCAATCCCTGCTTTAAGGTATCAAGGCCAAATTTTTATGTGAAACTTAGAGCTGAGCTAGAGGTCATGCCTCTAGACCTGGCTGACACTGAAGTGCAGGCCATCTCCTCTTCCCAGGAGTATGGGATCTCCTACCATCCTACCTTCCTTGTGGCAGAGCCAGTGCACTCACATCCCCACCCTGACAGCTGCCCATTCCCCAGAGGACTAGACATTCAAACCAGGTGCTTGGGAGGAAATACTCACGGAGACAGTGGCTGCTAGGTTGGTGACATTGAGGGATGGGAAGGTGGGCTTTTAATTGTTTTAATTTACCTTTTTCCCATGGACTGTACATTTATTCTCGCATCCACCGCTAGTCCCTACCTCACACCCGCTCACTCTCTCCACTCCCTCTGATCTCCAACCACCTCTCAGCCTCTCCATTGCCCAGATCCTCTTCCCAGGCAACATTGCTAGTCTGACTTTTACAAATGCAGCTTATACCCTTTGGATTCCAAATGACCAACAGCGCCTTTAAAACAAGAAGACAGGTCACAAGCCCCAGCATTTTAATAAGATGAAAGGAATGCAGAAGGTGAAAAAATCTTCC